>NW_008246057.1:7551521-7610721 GCF_000691975.1 Corvus brachyrhynchos | reverse complement strand
CACTTTTCTACTTGCACTTACAATGGATATATCATGTCAGATTTGAGCAAAAAGGGTGATGTCTTCCCCTAATTAGCTACCATAGAACCAAATGAAACCTGACATGCAAAGTGTAAAAGGTCAACTTCTCCTATGCCTCTTCTGGCATTCATAGTGCTCCAATTTATCTCATTTAGCAAACAGTAAGAAGCCAGCTTTAACTTGCAATGAAGTTTCAATGTCCTAGCAATGAGAGTTGGGCAGTACCTTGTAATGAATTACTACCTACTACTGTACCACTGCCTTTTCATGGGATGGAGATTGAATCACTGCCTCCAGGACATTGAAGACAGCAGGAATTTGGAATTCAAAATACATTTTGAACTGGACTGACAAAGAATCATGTATAAGCCAGCTTTCTGGAGAAAGCTGGCCTTGTATCTGGTAATGTAACTAGGAGTGCTTTTTCCTAAAAATACACTTGATGTACTATTAGCAGGCATAATTTTCTTGTATTTCATTATGTGAAATACTGAGGCCAACAGTGTGAGGTTCAACTAAACCAAGTGCCCAGTCCTGAACTTCTGTCACACCAGCCCCCGACAGGGCCACAGGCTGGGAGAAAGCAGCCGAGAAGAAAAGGACCTGGGCGTGCAGGTTGATGGTAGCCGAACATGAGCCAGTGAGTGTCCAGGTGGCAGAGAAGGCCAATTGTATCCTGGCCGATATCAGCAATAGTGTGGCCAGCAGAACCAGGACAAGGATTGTCCTCCTGTACTCGGCACTGGCACTTGAGTGCTGTGTTCATTTTGGGCCCCTCATTACGAGAAAGACATTGAGGTGCTGGAGCATTTCCAGAGAAGGGCAGTGGAGCTGGTGAAGGGTCTGGAGCACAAGTCTGATGAGAAGCAGCTGAGGGAGCTGGGACTGTTTAGCCTGGAGAAAAGGAGGCTCAGGGGAGACCTTGTATCACTCTCTACAAGTACCTGAAAGGAGGCTGTAGCCAGGTGGGTGTTGGCTGTCACAGCGGTGGCAGAGGGTAAAGTGCTGCAACCTTCCCAAAAGTGTCTCCTTATGAAGCCTCTCAGTGAGGCCACTACACGCATGAGCACCACACCGGATAGCTTAGATTAAACCGGCGATGAAGAAAGCAGGAAAGGTCCTTGTATGGAGTTCCACGGGAGAAGTTTATTCCCACCACAGGAAGGGATCCACAAAGACAAGGAACAGGGGAGGGTCCAGGTTTATATATGGGAGCGGAGGGAGCATCAGAGACCAGTAATCTGATGGCATGAGGGCGGCACAAAGGCGGGAGCCAATGGGGAACTCTGAGGGAGTGGCGATGGGGCAAGGGCCAATGGGGGAACAGGGAGTGGAGAACCTTCTAGGGCAGGGACATATAAGGTAACAAGGGGCAGGAAGGCTAACGGCCAACCAGGGAAACAGAACTGGGTACACTGACATAACGGAACAAAGCATCCTGGGGGAACCCTTTTCTGTCTCCATAACCTGGGAGGATCATTGGACTTAGGGACAGTCCCACCAATGGACTCCCTTTGTTGTCGGGGTCTCCTCCCCCTGCCATGTAGCCCTGGGAGAGGGGCCCTGAGGGGACAGACACGGGGTTTCCCTGCCCCTGGTCAGCCTCGTTCCCCATGGGTTGTTTTGTGTTCCCCTGCGCGGGCAAGGACCCTCTGGTCCTGTGACTGTGACAGTTCCTTGGCAGAGCCCCAGCCATGCGGCTGGAGAAATAAACATCTCTGAAACATCTACCAAGAATCTGTCCATATATATTTCTTTTCCACAGTCTCCTTGTTTGGTACATTGTGTTACAGTATCCCCACTGTAACACTTTGTCCCTTGGTCTGTAGGCCCACCGGCCTCCACAGTTGGCCTCTTCTCTCAGGCAACCAGCAATAGAACAAGAGGAAATGGCTTCAAGCTGCACCGGGGAGGCTCAGATTGTACACCAGGAAGAATTTTTTCATTAAAAGGATTGTCAAGCATTGGAATGGGCTGCCCAGGGAGGTGGTGGAATCACCATGCCCGGAGGTGTTCAAGAAATGACAGGACCTTTGTGCCATGGTCTAGTTGACAAGGTGGTGATCACTCAAAGGTTGGACTTGATGATCTTGGAGGTCTCTTCCAACCTAAGTTTCTGTGATTCTGTGATATTTTATACTCAGGAGTGTTATATTGCCAGCATCTCTGAATGAATCTAATCTGTGGGTGTACTCTTTGCACCCCTTCCCTCCTGCTTTGCAGAACATTCGGGTAAGTCAAAAGTAGCGTGGTTTATGATTTCACCGTTAGGATCTGATCTTTGAAGTCCAGCTTCATCAATGTACAAGTGTGTTTTCACTTTGACAGGAATATAGTTCCTGAACTTCATATGTACTCTTTAATGAAATGTTTCCACTGAGATTATAACTTGATTTGGTAATTAATTTTTGATGAGATTATGACTAGTAAATAGAAGTTGAGATATTTTTTTAATAATGTTTCTGAAGACCATTAAAACTTTAATTACACAAATTTAGCACCATGATTAAACAGAGTCATACTAGCAAAGGGTTGAGTAAGCTTGTTTGGTTTGTGTCCCATGTTCATTATCTTTAAATACATGTGATGTTTATGAAGGTGAAACAGAAAAGAAAGAGACAAGCTCAAGTGTTGTGTATGTCTTGTTTCTCAGCAGCTCTCAATATTTTACAGAGAGAATAACATCTTGATAATTAAATTGCTTCCACATCTGTGCGATGGTGTCAGCAGGATACTGCCATATTGCATATGTTTAACAAATTACACATAATTTGTCTTTATATTTTCATTATGGAAATTGCATTCATATTGTTCAACAAGAAGTACAACCATGTAAGAATGAGACAAGAAAATGGAATGACAAAACTGATTTTGAATATTTGCAAGATAAATGCATTTTAACAAAGACAATAAAAATCCTGCTTTGGCAAGTTACAGGAGAAATAAACAAAGCTGATATTCAGAGGAAACTTATTAATTAAAAAGTTATTTACTTTTGTACTGTTGGAAGTGTTTATAGCATTAAAAGATAGAAAGGAAAATGCAGTCCAAGGGGAAGGCAAAACTTCAAGGTTTGATGAGGAGTGAGACTTGATGGAGCAGCAGTGAACATGCCACAGAGCTTTGGGGCATAACTTGAGTTACTTGAAATTGCAGGTTAAATTTAATTGTGATTGTTATCAATTGTTTAGTGAAAACTGTTTTTTGATAAGTAAACCTCTATGGGTTTTTTTGGATGGAGAAGAGAAGTAAACAAACCATCCTAAGAATAATTTTAAAAAGTGGTTGGTTAAAAAAAAAATATGGAAAATAGGCTCTCCTCCTCTGTGTGGTGTAATAAAATTATTTTTCTTTCAGGCAGCTTTAGTCAATACCCTCTGTCTGTAACAAAGAAACACATTTTAATTTTTTTCTGTTGCTCAAAGTTAACAGAGTACATAGAACTGATATCTAGCGGTAAGAACAACACCTGAGAATAGAGTTCCTTATAGATTAAGGGAGGTTGCTCTGTTTAAATATTTGCATGACTGCATCCTCTTAATTCTTATTCTATCAATTTGCATCCAATTTAGAGTGGTGCCTCAGGTGCTCATTGATTTCTGTTCTCTGTTACCAGACTGCTTTCTTTCTGGCACTAAATACAAACAGAACATAAAAAATGAAGTGTTCCCTGCAGCTTTTCCTGGTAAATAATTTTATTACTTGGCATTAATCTAGACTTTTAATTAGTGAAGAAGTATACTGATGAAGGCATCTCTCTCTTGATGAGGCAAAAGGTGGGTAGATACCACAAAGAACAGAAGCTAAATGTGGTGGAGAGAGAGGAATATCTCTGATTGCTTTGAACATTTATATTCGTATGTTGACAGGCTCCAGGCAGCAACACAGTTTGACAGCAGATGAGGACAGGTTCTGGTCTCAACAAGGGCACCTACTTAATGGTCAGCACTTAGAAAGGGAACATAATTGCAAGGCCCTTTGGAGAACTTGGCTTGGCATAAAATGGTATCTTCAGGAGTTATATTCTTTGTACTTAGTCTCTAGTGCCCCTCTGGGACAGATCCTTAGTCTCTCTTCTTTTAGCTCTTGCAACTTTTCTATCTTTTTTCATATGAGCCCCAAATTTAGGAACCAGGCTTTAGCAGAACTACGTAATATATCCTGACATGATTTTTTAATAATAGTGGAGGAAATTATGAGGAAACCTATTTTCTGTAGAAAATTATATGAATTATATGAAATTTTTTGATCTTTGGAAAGCCCCAGTAAATCAACCTTCCTTTAATTTTACACTTAGAACAATTGTTCATGAACCATAAAAGAGATAATCTAGACTTGGCCAATGGTGATACCTTTTCCTATTTTATTGTCCTCGGCCTAAATGCTGGGGATGGTCCTCCTTGATTTTGTTCTTCTTTGCTAAGGCAGAGTTGCCATAGCACTGTTCTCTTTCATGAGCATTGTTTTTGCAACTTTCTGGGAGGAAAAGGTGCATATCCACATCCTCTCACTCCAATGGAGAGTTAGTATGTCAGTGAGACTGGTGTTCAGAGCCTATACAGAATGGCTGCCTGTTTATTCAGTGCTGGTGAGACCACACGGGGAGTTCTCTGTCCGGTTCTGAGCGCCCCAGACAAGATCGATACTGAAGTGGTTCCAATGAGGAGGGCCACCAAGACACTTAGGTGAGCATATGATGCTCAAAAGAGTCTGAGAGGATTGATACTGTTCAGTCTGAAAGACAAGGCTAAAGGAAGACCTGACTGCTGTCTTTAACTCCTGAAGGGGAGGTTATAGAGAAGATGGAGACAGCCTTGGCTCAGAGGTATATGGTAAATAGATAAGACACAGTGGGCACAAGCTGTAGCAAGACAAAATCTAACTCAAGGAAGGAAAAAATACATTCTCTAAGAGAATGGTTAAGCTGTGAAAGAGGTTGCCCAAGGCTGTGGAGTCTACATCTTTAGATAAATCCAGAGAGTAACTTGAGAAAGCCCTTAGAAACTGAATTGAAGCTGATCCTGCTTTGTGTTTTTTGGGAAAGGAAAAAGATCACCTAAAGATGTCCCCTCCAGCCTATGTTGTTTTGTTGTAGTGTGACCTCTCCCACTTCTCTAGCTGCATAAGGACAGAATGGGGATCTTGCTACCTACCTCAGAGTACATTCTTCCTCCTCCTCCTGGATAGATTAGTATCCCACATAAAGTTCCCAATGGTATTTCACCAACAGTTGAACAACAAAGGTATGTGAAAGATTATGAAGACCTGATTTTTAACAGATAGTCATCATTATTAATAAACACAGCCCAAGGAGGTGAAAAAAGAAAGCAATTTAAATTCAAACTAAAGTATAAAAATATTTTCATTGGCTTTGTTCTTTTTGTGGGGAAAAAAAAATGAAAACCAGTGCTGTAGCTATAGCTGTTTGTCCCTGCATATTTTATCCATCATTATCTGCATATGAATTGTGCACAAATAGAGAAATGAGGGATATGCAGCATGATTATTAACACTTCAAAGAAGATTCTTCATCACTGTGGGAGGCATCAGACATATTCCACTTCTCCAAATCCTTGAGAGTGAAGATCTGCAGCTTAGAATTCAACCAGTGGCTTTCAGCTTTTGACACAGACTGCCTTTATGAAGTAGAATTGAAAGAGTTTGAATGCTTGTAGTGGATCCCTCTGAGAAACAGTATAATTGGTATGGCACTGGTCTGCTCTATTCCCTCTGCCTGTAGGGTAACTACTACATTCTCAGATTTCCCTTAAGATGAAAGGACTTTGGCTGACAGATGCCCTATACATTGAACGCATTGCTATAATCCAAACCTGTTTAAGGAGGAAAAATTTTCAGTTCCTCTAGAGTTTTAAGGACTGTGAATCACATATCTGAAGAGAAATAAGAACACCTTTCTAGCTATAACTCAAACTTATTTCTCCTTTTCTTTTATTCACAACTGTTAAATCAACACCTTACAGAGGAGGAAATTGCTAAGAGGTACATTGCTCAGATGAATATTCATGTGCATTACCTCCTGTTTCAATAGTGTTTGGATGTTTAGCTCCAATTTTCTCCTTTTACCCAAAATACTCTTGTCTGAACATTGTTGCATTAGGTTGTGAGAGCAGCTGAGCAGCACATGGAATATTTAGCATCCCTTCATTTCAGTAAAATAAATTGTCTTCTTTTCTATACTTCTCTATCTTTTTCTTATGCTCTATTATTTTTATCTGGTTATCCTTCAAAATATATTTTTCTTACTAGTTCTTACTTGCCAATTTTTTTTCTTTGTTGTTTCATTTCTATCTCCCAGTTAGTTTTTTGTCCTTGGCATTTGCATGTTGCATTCTGATCTTGTCTATTTATGTATTTCTTCTTATTTAGTCCTTTGTTCTGGTTTTCTTGTTTTGTCTTAATCCATCTTTGCCCCTGCCCTTTCTCTCTTTGCTGGTACTCTAATTATACATTCCCTTATTATTTCTAACCTCTCCTTCCATGCAGAAAATTTCTATTTGGTATTTCTGTTTGGAGTGACAAGTCTGTTTCATACCCTACCTCCATTTCTGTTTTGCCACAGATCCTTTCTAGGGAGGATGAGAATATTTTAGTTTCTCGCTTTCAGTTAAATATGTGCTCCATATGCATATATTAATTTTCCATTTTCCTATTCCTTTACTATTGCTCTCTGTTCATCTTCTCCCCTGCAATGAGTGAAATTACACTGTATAGATCAGCTATCAATAAGAATAATATCTTGATGATGCTATCATATTCTGTCTGATTTGTTTCTATTACGTGTAAGTCGAAAAGGTCAGGTAGAAATGCAGAGACATTCAGAGATGAGCAGAATGTTGTGCTCTGCTCTGTACACCAGTACAGAGTTCAGACTGGAATTGTAGCATGGAGAGAGTTTGAATGATGCAACGAACCAAATAATTCAATTAGCCTGGCAATATTACAGCTTGAGAAATGCAAAAGGAGAACTAACCAAAGCAAGAGTGAAGTGTTTGTCTTTTTGAATTTCCCTGAAATTTTATTTTATACAGTCAAGATCTGTGTTGGGTTATTTACACAAAATAAGATTTTGTTTGCATCTAGCTCTTACTAGGTCACTTTTTGAAACAGATGAGAAGGGTCTGGGCTTTTCTCAAAAGTTCTAAAATGCGCATAGTATCAGAGGAGAAATAACACTGATCTCTTTGTTTGTATGAAGAGCTAATATTGGGAGTCCAGATTCTAAATCCAATCAAGAAAATATTTTCACTTCACTGCTAATGACTGGATAATTACAGTGGAGTTCAGAATGAAAGTCAGAGGCAAAGAAAGATTTGTAACAGGTGCAGTGGATAAAAAAAGGAGATGGCAAAGAGCACATTTCTGTATCTTGGCAGGATTTTTCTTTGACAATTTGTTTTTCTTGAGATAGAAGCACTCTTTTTGTGGTTTGAGTTTCTTTATTTCATCAGCATCTTGCTGGAGTGCAGAAAATGCCTTTTTTTTTTTTTTTTGCCTGAAGTACAATGTACTTTAAGGAATGGCTTTCGGAGAGGATGGTTCAAGTTCATCACTAAAGTATTTGCTAGGACAAATAACAAAGACATGACAGCGATGCAGGTTGTATCACCAGAGAAAAAGTTTATTCTATCCAAGAAAATGTATAAATGGCAGATTTTCTTAAAAAAGCTTTTTTTCTTGTAGTTTCATTGTTAATTATAAGGCAAGCATTGTTTTGATCTTTTAAGAAACTATTCTGAGCAGAGGATGAGACAAAATCACACTCTCTGTCACTCTTGACATTAGAGTCTAAGTGCCAGAAAGCCCATATTCCATTTTGTCTTAAAAAATTTCAAGGATTTCTTCATAGCAGTCTTCATGGTGCTGTGTTTTGGATTTGTGACAAAAACATTGTTGGTAAGACACCAGTGTTTTAGCTATTGCTGAGCGGTGCTTACATGGTGTGAGGGCCTTTTCTGTTCCTCACGCTAGCGAGGAGGCTGGGGGTGCACAAAGAGTTGGGAGGGGACACAGCCAGGACAGCTGACCTCAGATGCCCCAAGGGATGTTACAGGCCATATGGTGTCATGCTCAGCATGTAATCTGGGGGAAGATCATGGAAGGGGGGACAACTGGAGTGGTGGTGGTATTTGTCTTCCCGAGTAACTGTTATGCAAGGAGCCCTGCTTTCCTGGGGAGATGGCTGAACACCTGCCTGTCCATGGGAAGTCATGAATGAATTCCTTGTTTTGCTTTGCTTGTGACCACAGCTTTTGCTTTCCCCAATAAAATGTCTTTATTTCAACTCACATGTTTTCACACTTTTATCCTTTTGAGTCTCTCCCTCAACCCACTGAGGGGGACTCAGTGAGCATCTGCATGGGGCTTAGCTGCCCAGTTAAAACAGAACAAATACTGTAATTGCAATGCACTTCAACTTAAAGGTGTGGTTCCTTTATTGAGTGCTTGAGAAACAAAAATACATGATCCTTTCACAATTTAACTATAGAAACCTGTGTTAATTGTGGTAAATAGGCTAGTAATTTGAACTAAATTACAACAAATAGTCAAGAGAAAAAGGCAGGAAAACACAGTAAAAAAGGAGAAAGGAAAAAAATGTTGAAATACTTCAGAAGAGATTTCAGTCTTCTTTCTCTGGTACCTTTGTTTTTCTCTCCTTTCATTATCTTTGGTCACTTGTCTAGATCATGGTTCTTAGAGATGTTCAGTGAACTGACAGGTCCATTAGTTCCTTGAGTCCATTGATTCTCATTCTTTCTTTAAGGCTGCTGTCAGGAAGGTATAAAAAATGGTAAAGCTCTTTGGCTCCCAAAGTGCTGGTTTAATACATTCTTTTAGAAGGTGTCCAATTAGATGCTTTAAATCTACAGGTACAATACCATATAAGAAAAGTTTTGAGCCTTATGCTGCTTTTTGGTTTTAATTTCTTCTTCTCTGAGTGGTAAAAAAAAAAAACTATGTGAGAAGAACTGACAAAAGTAAAGACCACTGAAAACTCCCTCTTTGTGGAGTCTTATAGACCTGTATGAGATTATTAGCATTTTTCTTCATTAGGCACAATAGAAAATGTATTTTCCATTATTATTATTATTATTATTAGGTTAGCATCCTTGAAACTTCTATTCCATTGGTTGATTTTGAAAGTTATTAAGAAAGTGGTAGCTACAGGACATGAATATGCAACCATGCGGTATGATCATGTGAAAAATTTGGAAAGCCAGTCTAAAGCAGACAATATTTCAAAGCTTACAGAAAGTATTTCAGATCCATCCAGCTACTTACTACAGGAACACTTAATTTTTGTTCCAGTACTCTATTCTAAGCACGTCAAGAGTGTGCTCTCCTTCCAGTATCACCCAGCTCAGTTGTACAGTGTGACAGCTCACTCAAGGTCAGGAGAACAGCAGTGTGTGCTCTCTAAAATACAGGGAAAGGGATGGGGAGAAAGGAAAGGAATAGGGAGATACATTTCCAGATTCAGGTTTGCATGAAGGCTCCTGACACTGGGATGATTTGAACAAGTAATGTCCTGGCTTTGGTGACAGGGAGAAGCAGCATGTACTTGGAGATAAGAACTTGGTCAAATGTGACTGAACATGCCCAGGCTCAGTCCCATGGCAGTTTATTTGAAGATAACTTTTAATGTATACTTCATGATCACTGTGTCAGTAAACTGGAAAAAGATTTCTGTGTTTTACTTTGTCAAACCTTCAGTGTACCCTGCAAGGTCTTGTCACTGATCCAAACTTGATTCTTAAGAATGGGAACCTTCAATCATGTCCCAAAGTATTTTGTTGAACTTTTGATTCACAGTATTGTATAATTTTGAAATTGCATGCAAAATATACAAATGTAGAAATATTACATAAAAAATATAGCTTAGGACTCTAATGATAGATTATTGCTGACTGGTTTTCCATTTAAAACCAAAGTTACAAGTGGCTTAGTTACAGCAAAATTTGTATTCAAGTGCTCAAAAACATTAATCCTAAAATAAAGAGCTAATTTAATAATAGATTAAATAAACACATGATCTGTTCAGCACAGTAGGTGATCAGCGTTTAATACACCCTTGCTAAGTTTATGTAAAGTCTAGTCACACCCTTCATTAAGCTATGTTGACAGAGAAGTTCATTTACTTGGACAAATACCAGGATTCAAAATCCAACTCTTAATTATGTTGCATTATATATGGTGAATGAATAAGAGTGTGGACATTAGCAGTGAATAAGGCTGTGGACAAATTGATTAACTGCAATTAAAATGCTTGTGGATCTGTAAGACTATCCTACTTGTCTGAAAATGAATACTGCTTTGATGTGCAGCAAAGCATTTACCTGTAAGCTAACTGTATGCAATGCACACTGTAATTAGCAAGATGCATGCTTTGTTTTAATTGCTTCAAACACAGGATCAAACTGCAAAAAATACTACCTGAATGATTGTAACAGGTTTATTTTTCTTATCATTAGTTTTGGGTTGAAAAATAATGTCTCATTGAAGACACTGAAGATTGGAAAAGAAAAGAAGGGCCACTTTCTTACTCTACATAGCTGTGGTAACACTGCAGAAAATATCATGATAGCAACAGTTTTATTCATAGGATCTTACAGAAATGGTATTTTCTACAAAATGAAGTATTATTAGACATTTCAAATATATAAATAGATTTCCATTAAAACACCTTCTAATTACATAGATTTAGTTTCTATTTGCAACAAATATGTATCCGTATGACTGAAAATTGTAGTGTTTGGGAAGAGCTCAAGTGTTGCTTGTGTGCATATACATGTGTGTGTGTGTACATACACTTTAGAAAAAAATCCTCACTAGTGCAGAAATGAGGCACTAACTGCAGCTTCCCAATTCAAATAAATAACAGCTATCATTGCATCTAACCCTTTTGGTGATGGCCGCAAATTCCTTGGACAAATTGAATATGACCAATTAGATTCAAAAGACTGCAATGTAATGAAATGAAATTTACATAAGAGCATTTCTGCTCCTATTTAAACTGCATGAGAATTGAAGAATAAGGAGGCAGACGAAAGCTCCTCACAAGACTTGTAGATACTGTTTTTCTGGACCTATGCATTTAAAATAAGGTGAATGAATAAAATCCCCTGACTAATACAAATTCACCCTGTCTGCTTGGGAGAGAGAGGCACCAGAGGCTTGTCATATCTATTGTGCATTAAGTGAAATATTTCATCATTTATTTCTGAGTAATCAAAAGGGCTTTAGCCTAAGTGTAAGTTTGCCTCGTTTATACCCTATCACTTTTATTCAAAGCAGTTCTTCTTTATCTTCCCTTTGTAATAGGAACAATACAAGAAAATGCAATTTATGCAGGAATGTAATATTTACAAAAGTTTTTAGGTCACTAAATTTAGTTTTCATGACACAATATAAAAGGGATTTGCTATGTTGCATGCATGAAAAATGCCTTGTTTAGTGATCATTCTGTTATTATGTTGTTCTAAATGCAGAGCTTGATGTAACTGTGCTATTAAAATATATTCCAAAGAATATCCCAGGGGATATTCTCTTGTCATCTTGGCTCAAGCTGGTGCATAAATTTCCAGTAGTAAAGAAATATTTTAAGTTAATCTTCTCAGGAAGTAGCTGAATGGTCCTCATGAGTCCTTCCAAGGCTTATAAAGATATCGTTTCAGAAAGAACTTTTTCTAGCAAGATGTGTATTATATGAATTCAAACACATAATTCCCCCTATAATTAAGTGAAACTGTACTCACAAGTTCCAAGACCTACAGTATTTCAATGTAGGCTTCATGGATCAGAATGAAATCCTGAAATCACTAGAAATAGAACAGAATGAATTAATTCTGTTTGAATTTTTATTGTAATTCAAGGTGTATTCAACCTAATTAAATGTCCCAAAGGAAATCCCCTTTTATGTACAAAACTAGGTTTTATCTAGGAAGACACACATCCTCCTGAAGTGAAGCAAGATCTCTGCTGGCATAAATTTGGAATGTAGGTTCTTAGTGTAATTTTACACAGTTGAAACTGCCAGGAATTAATTATTTATAATTTCCCTGCTGCATTTTGTCTATGGGATGACACAAATAAGGAAACAGTGGTCGTGTCAGCAGTGCTTTGTCACCAGTAAAAAGTATCACATAGCCAAGTATTTTCACACTTGACAATAGTGATCAAGGAAATTGAGACCAATTTGTATCACCAAATATCACAGTGATATGTGGACCAATAGGGTCGGGGTTTTCTCTGAAGACAAGAACTGATCCTCTTCTGTGGAATCCTTTAAAGAACAGAAAAGAAAGAAATGTGTAGCTGTCCCCAGAAACAGGATATTTGGGTTGAATGTGCAGTCTTTGTAAAGGCTCTATATATTGGTTTTCTCAAATCCAGAACTATTCTATGAAAGCTTAATTCAAGGAATAGATGAGCCATTAAGAGTGAAAGATTATTAGCACTCCTTTTTTATCCCCTTTTAAAAAAGGTCCTTTTTTTTTTTTTTTTTTTTTAAATCATAGCACTGTTTTCTTTCCTGAAAGGTTACAGCCTTTCATTTGTCACATTTCTTTTCCTCCACCCTGTAATCCTTTGTAGGCACATATATGCCCGTTTTCTCACGGATATTCCTCTAGCATGCATTATTTCCTTTCCCTTTAATCCTCACAGGCTGAGATCAAGTTTGTATAGAAAGCCTCTGGTATGTTGACATGGATCACCATGTCTGCCAGGCTAGTTGGACAGAATTCAGGGTGGATGAAAACTATATATCATGTAGCAGGGAAAAATTACTAAATTCACATTGTCATAGCAAATGAGGATTAAAGCCATTTCATTTATTAATGATGTAATTATATGAGGCTCAGAACTATACATTCAGGGTCAACCAAGAAAGTCCCAGATACAGTGAAGCACTAGACATACACAAATTTCTGAGCACCCTCCTATTGCTAATCCACCAAAGGTATTACTCCCACCAGCTTACACTCACACAGCACCACACTTAGTAAACACCGGTAACTGCTTGATCCATTGATTGTCCTCTTGCTCTTCAATCCAACCTATTGAGGAGGATGTCCCCCAGATAATTTTCTTCCTTTCCTTCACCCATTGTGTCTGCACTGTCTGCCCGCGAACCCCCCCCCCCCCCCCCCAGGATGTTATACAGGCCATCTTTTGTATAAGGCTTGTCTTCAAGTGTAACTTCTAAATCTTTGACTACAGTATTTAGTGACAGTTTTCTCAGACCCTGCAGGCTTTGCTGAGTTTTTGCGTATAAGCCTTTCTCACTGCTCACTTCTTTAACCTTGCCACACCAAAATAGCTGGAGATTACAGAGATACAAATTAATCTTCAAGCACAAGAAATCAGTCAGCACAGATTTGTCTATTCTGAGTGCCCCTTTGTGCCTCACTTTTTGTTTCTAATGCCTATAAGCAGAAACAAATCTAGGAGGGGAGAAATACAGAATACCTACTGAGAAATACTTTGTGGATTAATACCTGGAAAGATCTGCAAGGAAATTTTAGACAGAACTCAGAGTCAAGCTCATGAAATATGAAGCAAATGCCGGTCAGTTTGGTGTGAGTAAAGATAAGGTCAATAATGAAGGATAACTTCAGTGACAAAGGCTAATTGACCTCGTCAAGATTGAGCCTAAACATCATCCGTTCATATGTATGTACTTATGGAAAGATGGAGACATGATCTATCTAACCAAACAACCAGAGATTACTTTAAAAATATTAAAACATAAAAAGGAAACACTTTAAGAAAGGGTAAAAAAGGCCATTGAGAGGAAAAGAAAGAGAGTTTTAGAAGTCGTAACTGTCTATTCATTATTTTAATCAAAGACATGCTGAACTGTCATTAAAAATAGACAGTAGAAATTGAGTCATCTAATGATCACAAAAAGAACTGGTTGTAATTTATAAACCCTATTTCTTAACATATACAAACTCTTTTCTAAATCACACTTCACAACAAAATCATAATTGCAATAAGACACTCCTGTGTGTGAATTATGGAGTATTATTTCATACCTCATTGCACCAATGGCACTTGTTTTTAACTGCACGCCAGGTATGAAATAATATTCCATTATTCACGTCCCACAGTGTCGTGTTACTTATCCCACTTATTTGTTTCACATATTTTTTTGCATTCTCAGCATTTCACAGTCCACTCTGAATGTAAAGGAACAATGCAATGTGAATGCTTAAAGCTCCTGTTGGAAAAGTATTTTAGACCTCATCCTGCAAATAGTTGTTTTGTTGGGTTTTTTCCCCATACTTAAACTTATAAGATCTGAAAGACTGAAAGTTTATGAATCCTTTTACAGTTTGTCTACTAAGTGCTTTCATTGCACAAGCCCATTTTTACTGATTTTTGATGGTTTTTTGTGTTGTGGTTTTTTTGTTTGTTTGTTTATTTGATTGTTTTTGAATCACAGTGTTCTGGCCTATTGTGACAGTACAGAGTGCTTACAAGTCTTTTTATCAGAATGTGCAGGTGACAGAACTAACCCCATTCTGAAAGCCTGGTCTGAGGAATACCACCAGACCCTGAGCACTGACATGCATCAGAAAGATTTGTCATATTCTGAAATCTAAATGTAAGGCATTGCATTTAAATTTGGCATTGCTCATCTGAGATCTATAGATTTATGGTGGAGAGGAAACACAATTTATTTAACTTGTAAAACCTTGCAGATCTACAAGAATAGAAGAAATAGCTGTACAGATATAAGTACAGATATAACAAAATGTGCTGCATGCAAACTGATTTAGAATTGGTTAATCTAAAGAGTGTTTTAAGTTGTCAGTATTCATTTAACACAATTTCAAAGAGATGTGGAGCTAAGCAGTTCATTATATTATTTTTTGAAACTGAGTAGAACTTATTACATCTTTGCCCACTTTACAAGAACAGCTCTTTCCAGATATATTTAGTTCTTTTTTTTTTTAAGTACTTAGAGTCTTTATCTTCTTGCAAGTTATGTTAGAAAATATCTATTGAATTTGATCTACCTTCTGTGCAGTTAGGGATACACAGTACTGCTGTATTTAGAGCACAGCTATATTTAGCTTGAAACAATATAAAAATAAACTGTGAAGTTACTTCAGAAAGAACTTTTTAAGATGAAAATAATATCCTAGGAGATCTGTTGAATGGATTCAGAAGCAAGATAACACTTGGCTAAGAAATGAAGTTGAAAGGCTTGTTAAGGCAAACCTATGTGTTGGAGCTTGGCTTGAAAAACTACAAAAGCAAGAATATTCAGACAAAGTAGATAATTTTGACTAGCCAAATGATCAAGTAGCTGACCAGCCAGGACATGGATAGATGATGTCGTTTATCTTATGAAAGTAGAAAGAAATATTCCAAGTAAATAAAAGAAATTGGTTTGTCTTTCACACCTTACCAATCCACAGAAGAAAACATAAAATACAGCAGCAAGAGACTAATAGTATGTCCTGATTCTTTACATCAGGAATACAAACTCTCTTTACTGAAGTCACATATAAAATCTATTTACTGAAGTTTAATATCGGTCATAATCTGGGAATAAATCTTAAGTAATAAGTAGACAAGAATTTTCAATGAACTATTATGTTATTTTTCTACAAAAACTGTAAGGCTGCTAAAAGTGAAGTTATTTGTAGAATCTGTTCCGCAGTGTTAATAGGCTGCTTTCTCAGCTGAAAATTTTAGTGAGAGACATCTGTTCCATATTACTCAGAAATACAATAGCATAATAATGTAATCAATAATGAGTAGTATACACATAATTTGTGGGAAATTTTATGCCTAATTTTCTTTATTCAATAGTCCATTGAATTTATTACCTCTGATTTGGAAAGTTCATGCTCAGGATTATGGCAGGGACTGGAGACCAGCCTTGTATGTTTCCACATGACTGTTATAATCACCAACAGAGTGTGATGGCTGTAGACTCTGCATCTCTTACGTGTTTTACTTTGTATTTAATGTGATAAGAGTTTGGGTTTTTTAGAGAAATTGAAAATATTTTTTGAAAAATCCCATTTTTTCCAGATATGAATTCTGAAGTACATGAGAGAGAAAAGGTAGCAAAATAGGTAATTAATCCTACCAGTCACTCTGGCAGTAATAAATTTCCAAGAAGGAGGAAGATAGCTCTGAAGATGTTGCTATGCAACTGCTTTCAAATGTATATAAATCTGTTAGTTGCTGTTGTTTGTTTATTTTTGCAACCAGTATTCTCCAAAGGAAAAAGTAAAAAATCTAGGCCTGGAACTAGTAAGTGTAGCCCACTGTTACCATTTGACGTTACACATATCAATTTGACATTTGGTATTAAGTAGCTGTGCTTCGAAGCTTAGCAAGCTCCATGTTGAAATGGTTTCTCTGGTTAGAAACTGCAGTCCCGTTCCACTCAGTGGCATTGACTTCTATGACCTTTGAGCATAAAGCACAGTGAATTTGAATTAATTTCACCACAGTTACCCTTTCCCAAAGTGTATTTAGGCAGGCTCACTCAGTGTCCCCAAGTAACTCATTCCAATGCCCTTTATCACTCAAAGGAAACACTTTATATTTTGGGCTTTTTTACGTAAGGGACCCTTCTGTCTCAGTCTGACCTGCCTGTCGAGTACAATAATACCCTTGAACTATCTCTCACCCTGTCTCAGCCCATCTCTTTTCTTCATTTCCACAGCAGAGTTGTATTGCCTGTGAATTCCCATTACTGTTCTTGGCTGAGATCTGCAGTTTCTCAGACACTGCAGGGACAGGCATTGAAGAGTGTAATACCAGATTTAGTGTCACTTAACTACTGGGAAAATTAAAGTATAGCTTTATTACTGCATCTACTGCCAGCCCAGGGTGCACCAGGAGACCTCCTTTACCTCACAGGCGGGAGTTTTGGCTGCCGGGATGCAGGACCAGCTGAGAACTGGTGCTGCTGAGGGTGGCACCTTCCCTGCTGTGACTCTGGGACATGCTCCTGGACACCATGAGGTGGCCATGGCCATGGCTTTCCCCTGTGGCTGTCCCAGCCCAGTGGGGACACTTCCAGCTGAGCTTCTTGCCTGCTCCCCCTCAGCCATGGCCTGGTCTCTGCCTGTCCCTGTCCTGTCCCACCCCAGCTTTCCCCTTCTGCCCTGATGGCCCTGCCAGGTGTGATGGGCCCTGGCTGCTCGGCCCTGCCCTGAGGCCCCTGGAGTGGTGGCTCCCAGATCTCTGGCCCTGCCCTGGTCATCTTGAACAGTGGGCACTGCCTGAGGGTCACAGAGTGGCTGGCGTTGGCAGGGGCCACAGGAGGCAGGAGGTCAACACATCCAACCCTCCTGCTCTGGCAGGACATCCTGGAGCAGGTTGCCCAGGGCTCTGCCCAGTTGGGGCTTGATGGTTTCAATACCTTCTAGGTGCAGATGCCACAAACTCTCTTGGGCTGCCCTTACTGTGCAACAGTTGTGGTTTACACCTAGCAGTATTCAAACAACTCATGACCCCATCATATGTCTGGGTGCTGAATATGAAGTTTAGACATTTAACTGAATAAAATCTGAGGATTTAATTGTAAGACATATACCCTCCTCACTGCAGTCTCTTCAGAATTTCTTACATTTCAGACTTCTGCCTGCCTGCTATACCTGGTGGTCCAGAACATTTTGCTTGCCTGGCAGCCAAGAATCTCCTTCTCCAATGGGATCATTTTGACCCCAATCTTAAAAAGACAGTCCAAGAACAACAAAACCAAGTGGTTTCACCTTCATGGGATGATGACACTAACACAGGTTTTTGAAAAAAAATCACCATTGTGGTATTTTATATTTAAGAATTTGTTTTTGTGAGCAAGAAACAGAAAACTTTAAAGCACATCTGTTGGATCACTCCTTTCCGAATAAACAGTGAGAAAACAAACCTTAAAAACCGTAGCACAGATAGATAGGTTAACTTGTTGCAGAGCTACCAAGATGCTTCTGTATATTTAGACCACTTAAACAAATAATAAAATATCTAAAACAAGATTTTTAAGAGTTCTTTACTTTTCAGACTTAAATTTTTAAATTTAACTTTGAAATTCTTATGCCCCCTTCTGGATCTCTTCCCTTTCTCTAATATAACACACTAATAATAATTCTGTAATTATACATACACACACATAATGTACTAGTTTGAAAACAAACCAGTGGGAGGCACCAAGTCAGAATAACAATTTAATGGGGAAATTAAAGAAAAGGAAAAAAAACTAAAAGAAAACACTGGTTCAAACTGACAAAGTCAAGATACAACCTGAGTCCCTGTTAGGCAGGGTGGTGGTAGCAGTCTGGTAGAATGGTGGCTGCAGTCCTCTGAAGCAGTGATCCTGTAGAAAAAGGGTATGTTCTTCCTCAGAAGGTCCAGTGGTGGCTGTGTAGCTGCTGTCCTCTAGAAATCCAGAGAAAAGGGTGTCTCTGGTGTTCAGAATCTCAGATTATATCCATGATGGGATGCTTGGTTCCTCCCTCTGGGTGGAGCATCTCACAATGGGGTAATGAGTCATGAGGCCAAGTGTTGATGAGGCTCATTAACAGAAGATAGTCCGGAGGGAGTTATCTCTGAGTCATGCAGCAGGACAATGATGGGCCATTAACAGCAAGATAGTCTGGGGGGAGGAGGCAAGGAAACACTGCCCCACCTGATTTCAACAGCTCATGAGGATGGTAATAGAATACACTGCAACCTAGGACACACACATATATATATAATTTTTTTTCCTTCTTATTTCTAATTATACAATGAACTTTTCAGGACAAGAGTCTTGAGCCTGCCTACGATAGTAAAATTACCTAGCAATCACAGAACTGTCAGAAAGACTTGCATGGTTAAAGGAAGTAACTGTGAAAGCTGATCAAGTGGGAAGGACTTTCCTGGTCTGTCTTCATTCTTATGCTGCTGATGTCTTGGTAGGGACTGTGAGCACCTTAAACTAGTAAATTAAATAACATTACTGGTTCCCATCATTTAGTCTTTACCTCTTTAGTTCTCCATAAAGAAGAATTATGACTATGGGACAGTATCTTTGTATTTCTTTCGGCTTACCTGTTCATAGAGAATTTTTTAGGGATGCACGATTAAGAGCTTTTTTTATTAAAAGAAGTTACAGAAGTTCACCTGATACTTGTGTCAGAGAATGTTAATGCCATCAATAGCTTTTGAGCCTACTCTTGGCTCCACCTGAGGGACCCCGATAGAATTGTCATCTGCAACAATGGACTTCAGTATTTTTCCTCTGTTCCTCATTAAAAGATTACTGATTACAGACTTCATGACAGGGCATTAGTGATCTTTTAGATTACTTTTAGATAGAAATCTTTTAGATTTTAGATTAGTGAGACACTTTGTAAACCAGATGTTTTTCCGTAAGAAAACAGTGAATAGAGTGGTAAGACACGTTTTTTACTTTAGTTTTGATAACTAGAAAATACATTATACAGATAAAAGTATTCTTAGTGATACTAGTAATGATCTCGCTGAATAAGTGTATTCATAGGTGTTGATTGTTGCTATAGAAGAACTTCATGTTGGTAGGAAACTCATTGAACAGACTAATTGTGGAGTAAACCCTCAGACCAAAAGACTGCCCCATGGCTAGGAGAACCTGCAAAGTTGTTTTACCAGCTAAGCAGTTAAAGGTGTACAATGAAGTTAGACAATAAGCAGTGAATGAAGCTGTGAAGTATATGGTCCTTGTACTTAAATTCACATTGTCTTCCTGCTTTTGCCATCTTTGTTATCTGAACAAAACAAAACAAGAAAAATCCCACAAAAACACCCAAGTCTTCCCCCCCAAACCCCCCCCCCCCAAAAAAAAAAACCTCAACCCCAAATCTCTTAGTGAGAATAGCAGGAAATACATATCTTAATACTAGTCCTTTTGCCCTCCAGTAAAGTTCTGGTTATTGTAGACAGTCTTCAATCCACATAAAAACGTAACACTTTTTTCTTATCTTTATTTTCAGTTTTCATAAATATTGATCTCATATCTATAGCTTTTTGAAAAACAAGTTAAAATTAATCTTTTCCAGGTATTTCAAAAAGAAACTCTTAGGAGAGAAGAAGCTATAGAGCCTGAACAAGTCCCATGTGGCCCAAAGCACCAAACACAGCTCTCTGATCTTCAGGGCTCTGGGAAAATTTTAAGTTACAAAGCATCTGCTTCTTGTCTCTTTCTTACCTTCTCAATCCTCACCCAAAAGCAGCCCAAACCCTCAAGTGTATATCTTAAGGTAGAGATTATTCTTATCATGTGTGCTGCAGCCATAGGAAAGGAACAGACTTTATCACTAAAGAGAACTTGGAGATACCACTTACGTTTTTGACATGCTTCCAGTAAAGTCAATGAGAAAATTTTCCTCTAGCTACAGAAATAGTATTTCTTCAAATATTCTCACAGGTTTTCAATATGTGAAAAGGTAGGTAAACAAGGTTTTTGTCATGATTATGTCCTGTCTCTTCTTCCTGTGGAAGCGATTTGTACAAGAAAAAATATCTTCAACGTTACAAAACTTTCACCTGTTTCTTATCATCAGCAAAACATGTAAAGGAAAATACTTGTTTGCTATTTTAGCAGCTTCAAGTGATACCAAATAGAAAGTTTTCTTCAAATTACCAGATAATGGCTCATCCTGGGAGCAATCCAAGGTATAGTCTTTAAGTCTTTTCATTCTTTCTTGAAAAGATGCTTCAGATCTTAATTTTATCACCAATATCAAGATACTCATAGTATAACAGATTATAGGTCATTATTAAATTTTCAAATTATGCTCAATATTCCTATCTTTTTTTTTGCTGTGCAGCTCTATCAGGTGGTTATTGTATCTTTGCTATGAGGGAGGTTATATTTAAGGAAAAGAATTGGCTTATATGATAACAAGTTACTGTTTGCTGAGCCGGGAGGTTTTTCCTTATCCTGTGTTTCTCTGATTCTTATACTCTGGTCCAAAAAGACATTTCTCTATCTGAATAGAGGTTTGGAATCTGTTCCTCAACCAGGGTCTGCAAGAAGTTCCGTATCAAACAGTTATCCCTGAGATATTGCTTAAATCCATGTAAAGTCACATAGCACTAAAGTTGTGAATGTCCTCTGCTCCCTCAAAGGATAAGGAGGGCTTGTAAAACATGGGTTTCTATGTAACAGCTTTGGAGTATTACATTATGCAGAGCATAACAGCATCAGTTTTTTCTGTGAGTAAAACTGGTGATAAAGTCTCAGAGAAGAGGTAAATTTCTTCCTCCAACCTCCATAAGCCCCTGCCTTTGATGTCTTTTCTGAACTGCTTACGTTGACTTCAATTGCAAATCCAGCTCATTATTGGCTTTGAGCTATTCACTTCAACAAAGCCTTTTGATTAACCAGAATCTAAGAGTGTGACTCTCCCTGGTATTCCCTAATTCATGGTAAGCACTAAGAACAACGTTGCTGCTGTAAATGACAGTGGATCAGACAAAGCTTTTATATACATCAGTTACCTACTATTGCAGGCCTTGCTTGAAATGCCTAGTGTTTAACAAAATTCTACCATGCAGCCTTGTGTCACACTGTAAAGGGAGTATCAGGATGACTGCACAGATGTTCCTGCAACCCCTACAAAACCCAGGCCTTTACCACAGAGACAAATCCTCCTTAATGGATTCTATGCATAATAAATACAGACTTAATGATGAATATCTAAAATCACTTAGGGTGATAAGGCTATTTTTCATCCTCTGCATGTTGTAAAGGGAGAAAATTGAGAGACATATGCTATTAAACTACAGAGGGAAAACTGCAAAGTTCCTGTGTGAGCAGAATATTTTCATGGTTTGTTTGCTTTTATAAATATTTGTTAACACCTGAACATCTTTGAAGGTTTGGACACTGACAGTCATTCTAAATAGATAAGCCTGTTTACAACACAAACAAGGGGATGGTGAATGTCATTTAATTTTTCTATCATATTGTGTTATACTTACCTTGGAAGAATTTGGTCATCTAAACATTATTATAAAGTGTGAGAAAAGCTGGAAAATTTGAAAATTCTATTCTGTTGCAAATGCTGAAATTTTTATTGTGACTGCAAGTAATTGATGAAATAGTTATATTAGTAACTGGGTTAGAAATTGAAATATTTATATTGTAAAAGAACAATATTTCTTCAATTTATTTTATTTAAGGAATGTGTTGTAAATAATAGACTAAAAATGCCAGATAATATTATATTGTGATGCAAAGTGTCATATTTTATTTCATTATGTTACTTTGGCTTGACATAATGCACAGTTGATGTGACCTTTAAAAATTACTCAGGTAAAAACCTTCAATTTCATCAAATCATCATTTTCTAACATGATGCAGTAAAACTTTCTCTAGCAACATTAAAATACATGTGAGGACTGTTAGGTTAATGAGCCTCATCTCCTTTGTCTTTATCCAAGCAATACACCATTACAACAGCTGAGGATCCGTCCTGAGGTTCCTCTTCATCCTCTTGTCAGTCGATGTTTTTCCTTTTATCATTATTTTGGGAAAGCTAGGTCGAACATCTGAGCTTTATGTTTTGGTTACTCTGATCTCTGTCACAGCAGATTTCTTAGTCACAAGCCAGCTGCTGAGAAAACTGTCTGACATCTCATGGGTCTTACTTTGATGTCTGACATTTCCAGTTCCCCAGAGGAATACACTTGTCATGAGAGGTCATGATCAGGGAGACTGGAAGCATCCATGAGGTTGCCAAGGCCCATCACATGCTGGCCTTTAAAGAGCAGGACTGAAACACTGAGCCTCAATTGTATTCAGCTGGGAGCCAGCACTGAGAGCAGGGATGCGAGTGATGCACTTTTGATGGTCACGTCTGCCAAGCACTCACAGGTTGTTGCATTCTGCAAAACATGAATATTTGGAAAGAGAAGGTGAAGAAAAAATAAAAAAAGGACCTGAAATATCTGATGTATTCTAGTGATCTAGTTGTACTGTGCCCTTGGGAGATGAAGGCCTGTGGAGGAGGTGTGGCTCATACAGGCTATTTAGTCACCATCCAGGGCCTGTCCCACCCAGTCAGGAGCAGGAAAGGTGTAGGATGCCAGGACAATCCCAGCCTCAGGAATCAGGGATGGGCTGAGGTAGGAGTGGGATGTGGGCCCATGGGATGGACAGGGCTGTGGAGACTGGCCCTGCTGCAGCATTTCTGGGCAGGGACAGATGCCCCTTAGTGGGCTGGAACGTGGTCCTGGAGCATAGACAGGATGGGGGGAGCCACAAGCAGAGCTGGGCAAGGACAGTCAGGGCTCTTGGTGGCTTCCAGATGCTAAGAGTACAGTGCTGTGATCTGTTACTGCAGGTGAAACTCTTATTAATTGTAAATCTTTGCCAGTTGACTATTGGAGGAGAAAATGAAGCTTTAAATCAATGATAAAAGTTTTTCTTTTTCCTGCAAACGGACCTGAGTGAATTTGACAAATATTAGTGACAATGTAAAGGTTTTCATTAGTAGCATCTAGATGTTTTTAACAGACATACCCAAATGTTCTAAACAAAGTTCAAGTCTGGTCAGAAACCTCCACGCGTTCTCCTCACAATTTTAATTGAAACACAAATTAAGACAATGCATGAGACAGTTAGAAACCATCCATCAGGCCCTGAAAACCAGCTGCGGTTCAAAGATTGCCCTCTGGAGTTCACTGCTTCCAAAAAGAAGGTGGTAGTTTAACAAAATAAGGGTTCCTAGGATGTATAGCAGATGTCAACAAAGACATACAGAACTGGAATTTTGTTTTCTTTCTAATAGTTTTATTAAAATCTAAGAGGCTCTATCCAAGAGCATTTCATACAATCTCTTAATGTGATAAACATTAACAAAAACATAACAAAATGAAAACAAGATTTCCAAGAAACCAGCCTAAACTGGTTTCTAGCTTCAGTTGACGGTAACTATAGCCAAACTCATGTTCAGTGAAAGTTAGCCTTTCTGTACTTATTTCAAGCAAGGGTAATTGGGCTTCATGCAGAGTAAGACTAGGGAAGCTGGCAAGATTCCCTTCACCATGCTACTACCCAGGAGATATGTTTTCATTTGTTCAATGCAGTTATCTCTGTGGAAACAAATACGTGTTATATTCTTGTACAAGTAGGACTTCTGGAAACTCATTTAAAGTTGTCCCTGTGTTTTAAAAGGGAAATATTGATCTATTTTAAACCTGCAAAGTTAAGTTGACTTTAATGGCAGTGATTTTAATGTCACATGGAAAAAAATGACTTTGAACAAGGTTTGAATACCTCTTTGTTGTCAATAATTTATGGTTCATAACTGAAATATACTTCTATATTTAATGCTCAGAATAAATATGGGATCTTTAACAAGAAAAAGAACAAATTTGAGGAGTGAATGGTACACACTGTTAATATGATACAAAGAACTTAGACCCTGGGGAACTATTTTTCAACCCTAAAAATACCAACAAGGCGGTGTGATCTAAGAGTTGTAAAAGCAAAATAAATCTAAGAGCTTGGAACTGACTTTCTAGTGTTCAAGAATATAAATTGCTGCTGCTTCTTGAGTTGACATTTATTTACCATTTTGCAGTATGAAAAAGAGCCTCAAGATTAGAACAGAGAAAATTATGTTCCTGTTCCTTTGGCTCCTGGGAGGATTGTGTTTTAGAGATAGCTTTAAAGGTACATGGCCACTCTTAAAGGCCAGTACCTCACTTAATGTAGTTTATTCATAAATGAACTTTTGTGGAATCACTCAGCCAGAACTAAAGAAATCAACCAATTTTGTTGCCTACTAAATAATTACTTATTCCTGAGGAACATTCAGAAATAGAAATAGCATGTAGATGATGTTGTCACTTTGGGGGCTGATAAAAACTTCATATTAAATTCCAAAGTCCAGCTGAGGATGCAGCTAAGACATGCAGCAGTTCCATATCTGAAGCAGCACTGTTTTAAATCAGGTGAGATTTTCCACAAAGAGCACTATAATGAAAAAAAGATAATTTACTGTGTTCTGGCTAGACTGAGTTTTTTTGTCTACAAAGATTCATTGTAACTGTTTACAATATTAATAGACTTAAACATCTTTTATTAATACTGCTTTAGGTAGATTTCTATATAATATTTAAGCAAGTGTCCTGACCAAGTAAATATATGAGCAAAAATAAGAGGGATGAGATTGTAATAAAATACATAAGGGTCTTAAAAGGAGGGTTGCTGCACAGCTTTGAATTTATATTAGCATTTAGGTAATAAAACATTTATACTCAGGTTTCAGGCCTGTAAGAAATAACAGTTTTTGTAGCTGTTTAATTAACAGTGATTGACCCAAAAGACACTGTTTATTTTATCCTAATACAAAATATATTTTGTTTCTTACAAGTCTTGCTGAATTTATTAATAGATTTTTTTTTCCTTTTCTGGCAAGTTCTTATAATCTAAATTGCCCTGAGAGACGACAGGGTGTGAGAGGAATATGTTAAAATTACCAAATAAAGCATGGAGGTAGAAAACGTTAATTAAGTGTTAGTGATATGTCATAAAATTAGTATGAAAAATGAGTAATACAAAAAAAAGCACTGTGTAGCATGAAGGAAGTTGAGTGTTTTGAACAGGGATCAGTGCCAGAAAATTCTTACTCCTAATAATAATGTAAGGAAGATTTAGAAAAAATGGTCTCTGAAACTGGGAACCACAGAATTTTATTTTATCTGCTATGCTACTACATGTTGAAAATTGTGGGAATTCTGGACTTGAAGACTGGTTTGCCACTGAGAAGTGTGGTGTTTTAATTTAGTAGCTGATTTTTCTGGGAAAGGCCAATGGTCAGTAGCTGCAACTCCTTCCTCCTCACTGCCTCAAAGGGAAGGGCCTTTCCCTGCTGACAGGCAGGGACAGGCACGGCTGCTGTCTCAGACGACTCATTGTAATGAAAGAGCTTTTTCAACGCCTCTCCCAGGTATCCTCTGGGATGGTGATTGCAGTCACACAGAGACTCACTGAAATCACAAGTGTTTTCTGCAAGTCCAAATCTGCTTCTATTTAAAACAGTTTCCAAACCCATGTTTTACGTGAGAAGAACAACTTACACATCTCTGTAGCACGTCCTAGTATATGAGCTTTGCAATGAACTAGGAAAGAGCACAATCACACTTTTATTGTCTGTGTGTCAGAAAATATCTTGATATTGTGCTTTACATTTCTGCCATATGTGGTGCTTATTTAATAGGAGCTATAAAGCATAACCAAAGATAAGCACAGGACATTTTGGGCAGATGTCTCATTTTGTTGATTGCTGAGGAGGGTTCTTGGGTAAGGCAGCTACTTTAGTCACTCTGGAAGAGCAATTACCTTTGATCTGCAGCCATTCAAATGGGGCTGTAGTGCTAGATCACATAGGCAGTTTAGGAACAACAAGAAAAATCGCTGTGTCTGGAACAGACTAAATGACCCTTCAATCCAGAATCATGTCTTTGATAGGAGCCATCTCTAGAAAAAGATAAGAAAAGGCTTCATATAGAGTGGTGCTTCCCTTGATAAATGCCCTTGCTTTGGAGAAACTGTAGTGCAAGTATTTCCTGAGGTGAAAGCTGTTGCTGCATCTTTTGACTAATAGTCCCCTGCACACCTTTAATCTGTGATTTGTGCTACTGTCTTTGCAAGCATTTATAGTTTTGACATGCACAGCACTTCATGACAATGTGTTCCACAGGTTTAGGACCTGTGTAGAGAAGTGTGCTTCCTTTGTTCATTTCAAACCTTCAGCTTATTTAACAGGAGGGTATAAAGCATAATCACAGATCAATATAGCAGAGACACAGGGCCGTAATGGAACCTCCTAAATACAACTGAGTGAAAATAAGGTAGAAACTTAGAATATGATTAAGTGATTCTTGTCATTATAAATCATCTATTCTCTCCTAAATTAACATCCTTAAGGAAAACTGAATCTGAAAAATCAATTGAAATGTGGTAAATACAAATGTATACCAGATCAAATATCTTTCTTGAGTGACCCTATTGACCTCCCACCTAAGATAACTGAAAAATCTCTTAACGGGCAGCCCAGAACACTAAAATTCTTGTCATTACTGATACCGTCCAGCCTTATTTGTAGTTGTAGTAGTAGAAAAATTTCAGTGAATTCTCTCCAGGTCTAGGGGTAATTGAGCTCTTTTCATTAGCTTATTACTGGAGGCAAATGCTAATAAATCAAGCCTATAAACAACATTTCTCACCAAAGGTCTACCAAGCCAAGGTTTGTGGTAGAGTACATAAGTGTTCCCTCTCGTGTACTTGAGTGTGAACTCTGAGACTGTCTGAACATGTGCACTAGGACTCTGGGCTGTTAAACCTCAAGGCTTTTTTTCTTGTAAGAAGTAAAGAGGATGCAGTAACAGCTCTTTCAGGTGATAAATCATGGTAGCTTGGACATTCTTCTGAAAACTGCAGGATTACTGATTCAAGAAGGTTTGGTTTCTTTTTTTTCAACTTGCTTAGAAAAAGGTATATTTTCAAAAGCCTATGTGAAGTTGTTAGAACATGGTGAAAGTGTCTGTGTATGGATAGAAAAGACATTTCATTTCTTGTTTTGAAAAAATAAGTGAGCTCCCTCTCCAGTCTGCTGCTCAGAATCTTGTTACCTTTAGAGATTTCTTTCACAAAAATTGTTTGCTTGGGCTGTGAGCCTGAGTTAATAATTTGTGTCCATTGATATTTTGGGCACCTGCTTTTTCAAAGCTATAAAGGAACTGCATTACAATCAAGATGCTGCATTTTCCAGAGCTTGACAGTATGATGTTTCTCACACCTTAGGCCTAAGCTTTTAAGCTTGATTGTTCTAACTTTCTAATGGTGACAAAAGCAAGTAACAAAGCAAATCTTGCAACAGAAGCACTTAGTTACCCAGTCCTTGGTGTTTGCTCACTCAGGACGTTCACACACATCAACTCACTGATCTTTGGCTTTGTATTTTCCAGTAGCTGGGGCAGCACAATGGAAGATCTTTCCTGTCAGCATTAGTAAAGAATAGATAGTTATGTTTGTATATTTATCACAATTGTGGTCATTTTCAAAGTGTAGCAATATTTATTAAAATACATGTTTACATTACCAACTTTTTTATTTCATTTCATTAATTACCCTAGGAATTTCAGGAAGAACTGTGTAGAAGTGCAAGTTTTTGAATTTTAATGAGGTTCACTTAAAGGCAAGTTATGGTTGTCTCTATAAAAGGAGAGGGACAAGAGGGAGAAAAGCTTTAAGAGAGTTTGCAAACAAAAGTACTCCTTTCCTTTTCTCTTCCATGTTGGATCTTTGTTTAATCCCTAAACACCTAGCATGTACCATAATGTTTTTTATACAAACATATGCTACTTTAATTTTAAATGACAACAGTTATAAACTAAAAACTAAGGGGTTCTCCTGTTTAAAGACAACATGATTTTCCTGTCACATGCTAAGTACATCTAACATACTGACTGTGACATCTGAAAATAGAGAGAGATTAGAAAAAAGGTTTTCTTACAATTATCAAAAGAATCTGAAACATTAGTTATTTTTTTATACACTGTTTTTATTAGTATTCTTGCTATTACTGTTTTTTTTTCCTTATTTCATTTCAGTTTTTCTAGTAAGTTGTTTTCTCAACACATAACCTCTGCCTTTTTTTCCCTTCTCACCAGAGGGGTTGAGGGGAAGGGAAACACCTACTTGGAGCTTAATTTCCAGCTGGTTTTAAACCACAGCAGTTTTGAAATTAAATTTTTTCTATTTTTTCTTTTAAATAAAATTCTGTAGGAAAATATTGGTGCTGATGTTAACTAAAAAAGAAAAAAAAAATGAATGCCAAAAGTCTTAAACCCCTTGTTTGAACAGGGTAATAAGAAGGTCTATTTTAATTATCAACTGTAAAATAAATTTCATCTGCAAATCATGCTGTATTACGAGAGCTGAAGTTTGGAAGCTTGTACTAGTTAAATTCAGATTCTTAATAACACATCTTTTAATAATGAGGATAACTAACCAGTGGTAGAAATTAGGAATGTGGTATAGTCTCAGTCTTTAACACTGGATGGCATTTAAAGAGATACATTATGTCTTACAAAGAAATTATAAGATTGGTATAGAAATTGGTGCATAATTTTTCTGCTGTAACAAAAAAGTTAGATTATAATATTTTCCTTTTGTTTTAACATATGTAATCTAAAAATAACAAGGTGTTTGTTTAATCTCAATTCTTAATTAGGGTACTCAGCATGAGTTGCTGATCAGAAGGTCCAAGTCAGATTAGGATTTAATAAAATTCAAGTTAGAGTACTGCTTTCAGATTTTAGGATTCTACTGTATCATTGTTAAGGTCAATGACCGAAAATATTTTGATATAGTGAGGATCTTATTCATTGAAACTTAATGATTAACATCCTTGCCTATTAATTTGCAGTTATGTATTTACATTTATTTTTAAAGTTTCCATGTTTCTATTCCCACAACACATATATAGGGAAGACAGTAATTGTTGGTTCTAGTGAGTAAGACTGCTTTAAGGACTAATGAAATCAGTTCAACAGATGGCCCAAATCTAGGATTTTTTTTGTGATCTATAAGTTGAAGGAAAATGGGAACCAATGGCACAGGAATATTAAATCCACAACATATGATTTTAAATACATGGCACACGGATGCTGAATAGGTCTTTGCAAAGAATATTTTCTACTTTCAGAGAGAACAACAGAATTCTTGACTTTTTCCGGACTTGACTCTGGACTTCTTTGGTGACTGTGTAACAGGCAGCACTGGGAAACTTTTAAGAAGCATTTCCAAACCACTCTGTTTATCTGTCATCAAGTCATAAGAGCAGATGGGATACACAGACATGATAGGCTGGGTTTGACTATGCTGAAGACAATATGTGTGTGAAACCTATTTAAAGCTGGATAAGTCCTTGAGGTGTCCACCTTTTGGTCCCTTTTCAGGTATACTGTGCAGTTTGCCCAATGTCCAGCTCTGGGTAGACATAGAAAACCTGACCTTCAGACTTCTCTTTATGACAGTGTAGATGGAGTTACTGTGTTTGAAAGGAATGGGTGCAATAGGGAGATGACCACAATCTAATAGAAAGCTGGACTGTTGAACAGTAAAGCAAAAAGAGAATGATCATTGTAAAGTTCCAGAGTGAACTGGAGAAATTCCATCAGTTTGAGTAAGTCCTGAAACAAAACTTGTCTTTGGATTTCTCTAGACATAATGATGTTCTGCACTCTGTTTTCATGACCTTGCACAGAAAGAGTATAATTCCACTCTGCTTCACTGTGGACAGAGAACAGTTTATTTACTGAATATAAATTCTCCTTTTTGCTTGAAAAATATCTCTGGCTATGTCACATTTTTTTGTTCCACTTTAATAGATGCACAAACTCATTTAGTCCCAAGAAATGTGAATGCAATAAAAATGAGTTTTCTATTTTCATCAGTTAGACTTGATCAGTTCATTTATTAGAAAGTTAATATGGATGGCTTGAATCACTTAATAATCTGACCAGTGAGCTGAAAGAAAGATTCTGGATGTAAATGGTTTACAAATTTCATTTTTAATACAAGGCAATTTCCTTGTGACTAAGAAACTCTGTTGGTGCAAAGAAAGAGGAAGGAAGCTTTATGTGCATTGCAAGTCAAAGTCCCTTACCTGTTTGTTCATTCTCTAATCGGCTCCTGCCCCTATTGATCTACAAACATGCATGCATGAATACAGGTGTTTATAAAAGTGGAACAAAGATGCACTGCAGAGTGAGTTTATGGTCAAGAAACTTTTGATATTGACTGTTTCTTATGAGATACTTGTACTTTTCCAGCTTTCATTAAGAAAGAAAAAACAGTGTAATATGACACTGATCAAAGATCTATTGTCATTAAAATGATATTAATAACTAAATTCTGCTGCTTTTCTAATTATATCATTCAACAATGTAAGGATGAAAATTTGTCAAATATTTAGCTTAAATGTACTTAAAATTGAGAGTGAATTCTCCTTCCTTTTTCTTAAAACTTTATGATGCTCCTTATTGCCAGCTAAACATATAGTCCATACTAATAATAGAAATTTGTTGACCCATTAGTTAAAATTCTACTGCTACTGGACCTTTCTCCAGGGAGGACACTATTCAACAAAACCTGAAGCTATCTCATGTTAAGGAGATAATTCTACTCAATCTATCCACTTCAGTTCCCTCAATAAAAATGACAATATTCTAATACATAACACTTGAGAATAGAAATTGAAATAATCACTTATGAATTTATCCACAGCTGACAGCTTTATTAATCTCTGTAGCTGTTGTCATTTGATAAAGAACAACATATTATAAAAATTCTGCAAATTACCTACTTAGGCATTCTGCAGCAGAAGCTCTGCTATTATAACAACCAGTAATCAGGTAAAAGACCAAAACAATAACATTTGTCTTGGAAAGGAACAGCTCTTTGAGAATCTTCCTCATTTATGATAATCTAGCTACAATCAAGGAAAGAATAATGATTCATAGTCAATGGCAATATTCTGGCATGTAGCTATTACTGCTAACAGATGAAGAAAAAATCTTATGTTTGACAGGGAATCCCTCTTCCAAAAATACCCTGGAGCACATTTGTTACAGTATACACAGAAATATATCCTAGAACCTGAAAGCAGTCTTCATCAGGACAGCAGGACTTGGAGGGAGGAGATCAGCAAGACTTTCTTCTTTGTCTTTTGAAGGAGAGACCTGACTAATTTCAGTAGAGCTAACCAGTGGAAAATCTTTAATGGAATTCTTTCCAAACATTAATAATGCCTGAATCAGTCATGTATTTTTATGAGGTCATTGGTAGGCATCTTAGTATGACCTAGTTGCCAAATGTTAGGAAAAAATAGGACTTCGGACCTTTGAGAAACTGTGACTAAAAATGTTTATTTCTTTCAGCTGACAATAAAGGGAGCCTGGCTAAGTAGTTAACATTGCAAACACTTGATGTTAAGTGTGATACCTCCAGAATGTGTTATGCCTCTGTGTTTGCTGGTGGTATATATAGTTTTATCTCATCGTCAGAGAGTCACAGATACTAGAGTCCTTCAATTAAGAGCTAAATACTGTGGGAATGAAATAAAATCACTACAAAGTTTTGAAACTTCAGTAAATCTGCTTTTTCATTATGGCTTTTTTGTCTTGTCTTTGCTTGCATGTATGGCCTCCACTTTTATTAAACTACCTTTATCTCAAACAGTGAGCTTTTAAATCCTATTTTCTCCTGTCCTCTTGAGGAAGGGGAGTGAGAGAGAGAGAGGTTGGGGTCTGTGGCAGACAGCCACGGTCAACCTATCACTGAATCAAAACCTGTATAAGGGGAGAGCAGTGGATATTTTCTGCCTGGATGTCAGTCAGGCCTTTGACACTGTCTTCCATAAGATCTTCATAGAGAAGCTGTTCATATATGGGCTGCAGGAGCAGACAAGGGTGGATTGAAAACTGGCTCAGCCCTGAGGGTGGAGATCAGCAGCACAAAGTCTAGATGGAGACCAGTGAGCATCAGTGTTCCCCAAGGATCAACACTGAGCCCAGTCCAGATTAACATCTTCATTAATGATCTTGGGGGCTGTGTACCTTTAGCAAGTTTACTGATGGCACTACACTGGGAAGAGTGGCTGATTCACCAGAGGATAGTCCTGCCATAGAAAAGGACCTCAATAGACTGGAGAAATTAGCTCACACTAACGTCATGAAATTCAGCAAGGGAAAGTGCAAAATCCTTCACCTGAGGGGTAACAAACCCATGCACCAAAGTGTTGGTGACCAGAAACTGGAAACATCTTGGTAGAGAAGGTCCTGGGGGTCCTTGGGGACTCATGAGCCAGAAGTGTACCCTTGCTGAAAAGAAAGATAATGGTATCCTGAGCTGCATGCAGAGGAATTTTGCTAGTAGGCTGAGGGGAATGATTCTGCCCCTTTACTCAGAGCTGGTGCGGCCACACCCAGAGTATTGTGTCCAGTTCTGGGTTCCCCAGTACAAGAAAGGTATGGAAATACTGGAGATAGTCCAGGATGTCTAGGCCACAAGGGTGATGACAGGACCAGAGCATCTCTCCTGTGAGAAAGGCTGAGAGAGCTGGGACAGTTTTACCTAGAGAAGAGAAAGCTCGGGGGGATCCTATTTGTTTATTTCTGAAGGGAGGGTGTAAAGAAAGCAGAGACAAGCTCTTGTCAGTGGTGTCTGGTGACAGAACCAGAGGCAATGAACTCCAACTATTCTATTCTAAACTGAAACACAAGAGATTCAGAAGTTCCATTTGAACATCAGGAAACACTTTTTCCCTTGTAAGTATGCTTGTTTGTGAGCTGCGTGTTTGACTTCAATGTCAAATAATTTCTTTCCCCATGGGTACATTTAAAGAATTTATTAAAGAACTAAGTAACAAGGGCTAGAGATTGTTTGTTTGTGTATATCAATTTTAAAAGTTCAAATGGTTAATTAATTAATATCTGAGTCTGGTTGATGTTTAAATACTCATTTAATCTTTCTCACGAGAAGTCGTCAGTTCTGTCTTTGTTCTCATTGATCTCATTAGATTGCTTTAAGCAGAAGACAAACTGAACTGCTTGAACATCTGGATTAATAGGATAGATATGCTTTATGTTACCTAAGATAATTTTCAGATATAAGGCATTTCTTCATTCTATTTGAAATACTTTGTTCACTCTTGCTATCTGTCAATGCTACAAAAAAACTGCCAAGACATGAAGCTGAAATGATACAATTAAAAGATTCTTTTCTCCAACACACAAAAATATTTTAATTTTCATGCAATGTTCAGGACAAATAGTATGTGTTGATATCTTAGTATTCTATACTGAATTGTATTGATATTTATGTCTAAATTTCCTTCTTAATTGTAATGCTGTGAATATTTCCATTTTTCTTTTTAATTTTGGTTAGAGTTTTTGGCAGTTTCCTCTATGCCACAACACAGTAAATTGGCATATTGACCAGTAGACTACTCTTTGAATGTATGCAGACTTTTAAAAAAGAAGGTTTTCTTCTTTTTCAAGTACATTGTGTTCCTCTATTTGCTGTAATTTTCTTTATTCTCTGAAAGTGTTAGTGGTAAACCTATCTCTTTGGTGTTAAGTGCTAATCTGTGCATAATATTTAAGCTTATGATAACAAACTACATTCAAGTTATTCTTTTCCATAGTTCCCAGAGTATTCTCTCTTCATTCTGTGAAAAAATAACAGGTTTTATTCCAGATATAAAATGATATTAGTACCCCATACAAGTATTGAAGAAGAGACCATTTATATTGTTTATACAATAACAAGTTGAGAATTTTAACTTTTCCAGCTTAGGCTACTAAATACATGTACAGACATAAGTAATACAATAGAGTTAGGAATGAATACAAGAGAAATAGGTTATTTATCTGCTTATAATGGATTTTAGTAAGAGAAGTGGATATAAAAATAATATTCATAATAATACTAATAAGAAATTCAGGAAAATGTACCTGACAGAGGTACTGGGTTCTTCATGACTAACTTGATTCTTGCACGCTTAATGGAAAAGCAGAGGAGATAATAAACCGCATTACGAATACATAAGGTCATGGTTTTGCTTTGTGAGAGGCATCTGAAACCACTTTTTTTGGAATTTGGAAGTGTCCACAGCTTCCAAAACACTCATTTTATCACATTAAGAAGTATTTTATACTTTCTGAATTTCTCTGGACATAATTTCGTGGACCTATTTTTACTTACTTGTCTAGATTTCTTTAGAACAGGAAAAAACCATGATGTTCTCTTGTAATAGTCAAGCTTCAATTTGCTGTTTCTGAAAAGATGAACTCTGCTTTGAAGATCTTCTGTGAGCTATTGACTTTAAAGTTCTTCTCTTAACTGTTGACTTTCTTCATTTAGGAAATACGCCAGAGAAGCAAACCCTACCATATCAATACAGCCCTATCGACCATGTATTTTCATTCAGCTATGCGGCTGTGCAAAATTCTTAGCAGTTGGAGAAATTCCTTTCTCTTCTCTATTGCTGCTGCTTTTTTGAGTCCAAAATAATGAAATGTTATGAATAGAAAGATTGGAGAGGATTTTTTTTGTTTTTTTCTTTTTTTTTGTGCGTGAAAACAGCCTCTGGCAACATTAAATACAATACAAAAAATATAAGATCTAGGCAGAAATAAAATCTTGAAATATTTTCCTCATATTTTCGTACAGTAAAATGAGTACAAATGATATTAGTAAAGCCTACAAATGTGATATTTAGTAACAATTATATTACAATACAAAGCATAAGTATAATTCAAAAACAAATGGAAAGACCAAGATGTAATATAAAATTATTTTATTTTTCATGATTTTTTCTTCCTTTTTAATAATTCCACCTCTCCAAAGTTCTGTCTTTTTAAATGCTTAATCTAAGAAGTGTGTACCCAAAGTAGTTCTTATCCAATATAACACAGAACAAGTGAGAAATGTGAAATAAACTAAGTATTCCTTTGGAAAGTGTTTGTTATTTACACAGTGAAAATGTATTTTGACATGAATTTCCAAAGGCTACTATTACTGTAGTACATTGGTAATGTTCTGGAGCCAAAATGGGTAATTTTCTTTTTTAAAACTTTTGTTTCTAAATCTGTTTCCACACTTGTTAATGCATTTATCTCTAATAAAACTGTGTACCTCTATTTCAAGCTTAGTTTAGTTAAAATCTGAAATGTGTTGGATGATTGATTGGCTTGCTGGACTTAAATCTACCCAGAAAATTGGCATAACCTGACCTTGTAATGTTCTATCTCTCTGCCCTGTCATAGCAATTTGAATGAGACCCATATTTTAATAGCCATTTATAGTGCTCCCAAATGCCAAGCCTCCTCAGCTTGGCTATGGCCTTTACAATTATGAATCAAATTGTTTCCTTGTGCTGAGGAATGGCTTTTATGCTATGCTGTAACCTGATATAGATTTTGCTGTATTTCCTTTCTTTTCAGAGCAAAAGTGAGAAAAACACATATCACATCAATTATTACTTTATTCTCCTATCCTTCCTCCTCCCAGTCTTACAGTTTATGGCTTGCTTGTTAGGCTGTTGGTGTCTGGGCTGGTTGCAAAGTTAGATGGTCCAGATTCTGCTTCTCCCTTTCTTGTGCACAACACTAACATGGAGATTCTGTTTCTTGAGTGTCTTCAAGAGAGGTTTTATACCAGAATGAATAGCAAGCTGGGAAGGAAGCCACCCATTTCCTTTGCTTTTGGAGGTATTGAGAGAAGATATTGAGCATAAATTTTAATTCTGGTTCCTTCCTATCAAGAAATTCTACCGAGAATTTCAGCTATGAGAAGGCTGAAAAGAGTAATATTGCCCATAACAAGTATTTTTTCTATTAATATATCCTCTTTACAAGTCTCTTTTTTCCAGATATATCCATTTTGCTAGCCTCTGTGAGAAGAGGCTGTGCCCCTTTTCTGGACACCGCCAATTCCATTTGGCTTCAATGAGCTTAATGCAGGGCACAGCTAGGCTTATCAGCAATGATAGTGGTGTCTCTGGGAAAATGTATTTAAGCAAAGGCAGAAAACACCACATGGGCAGAGGAAGAGGAAATTAAAATGTTGAGAAAAACCAGGGGGAACACAAACGTCAAAGGAGGAGGCAGTACGCCATGGGAGGATAGGTATTCCTTGTGGCCTGTAGGTGACCTGCACCAGAGCATGTTTATCCTGATACTTGATCCAACTATCTTTAAATGAGAAAATACCAACATGAACCAACCTGAAGTATTTTACTACTCACATATGTTTAATGAACATGATTGAAAAGCATGAGAGAGAACAGGAATTTTGTGGGATCTGAAAGGAAAATACTGTAAAAAGTGAGTAGTGAAACATCTGACAACTCCCAGTGCTCAGAGCAACAAAAATAATGGAGTGAAATGATAGTTCTTGTTGTACCACATAATCATTATCAGCACTATGTGGGTGCTGTGTGAAGCTCCATGAAACTGGATCCCCTTCTGAAGATTCCAGACATGCTGAGGCAGTGTCCACACAACACGTCCTGTTTGTACTGGGTGTAATGCCTTGAGAAGCCACCTAAAAACAGACTAGACAGGAGTAAGGGAATAAAAGTAGGTATTTATTTGAAAGGCCTTCAAAGGTACCCCTGGGAAGTCAGAGGCAACTGCCAAGATGGACCCCAAGATGGACAACAGGTCACGAGTTCTTCACACTTTTATAGGTTTGGTTCATTTGCATATCAGGGTTAATTCTCCAATTAAAGCTTCAGTTTAATGACGTAATTCCCCTCAGCTTTCCGCCCTCTCAAAGGTTTTTGGTTTATACTTTTTGGGCCTAGGATGGTCTGGGTGTCCTTGGAGAGCAGGCCCGGAGAGGCTTTGTTATGCCTGCCTAGCATGAGAGAGCAGAAATTAACAGGCTACAAGAAACTTCAGAGTTACACACTAAGCAGTACAGAATTTGAAAAATATAAAACCTAAGGCATCAGGTGGATTAGTTAATCAACAGGAGATGCTTTGTACACAGAGTCAACTGAGAAGAAACTCAACTATCAGGTTTTCTGAACAAAACTTCCTTAAAAATTCTTCGACTACTGTGTTAGAATTATTGTCTTTGTGTTACTGACCTTCTAGGTGTCCACATAATGTGTCCTCTGGCTTGTGTTTGAGCTTACTCCTGGAAATAAGGCTGATTATTTGTACCAGTTCTGAGCTAGGATAAGTAAGACTTTGACTTCTGCTGAAATAATGCATACATTTCAGTGTTTCCTATTTCCCCACTCTGCCATGGTACAACATTGTTTATTTCTCTCCAGGTCACATTAGAATGAAATGTGCTGTCATCATAAGTCATGAAGTGCATCATAAAATGCCACATGTTGGCCCTACCAATAATAGATGCAACTCCAGGATTTCAGCAAGGTGTCCTTGCTCAGACCAGAGTTGGTGCCTTGAAATATTAAGAAAAATTGTCTCATAAAAAATTAAATCAAAAGGGAAAACAACAACTTACAAATAAAATTCCAAATTCAAATTCATGAAAGGGTTCCAGTAAGCCTCTCTGTAACCTCTGAACACAATTTCTTGAAAAATTCAAGAAATATAACTACAAGGAACCAAACAGATACTAGATTTTGGTTTCTACAGTAAAACTGATTTCAGCTCAGGGCTATATGTGTAAGCAGAGATGTGAAATTAAAGATTAAGACTTCATAACAAAACAAGACAGAAGGTGGGAGATATTGAAAGTTTAAGGCCATTACGGAATTTCAGGCTAAGATTACAGTTGTGGATGTATGAATTAAAATTAGCTACTGCTATTAAAAAAAAATTGAAATAATGCAATGTAATTAAAATAGTTGATTATCCCATGGAATTATATTAGCTAAAAACCTGGAAGTTATTAAAAAACTTATCACTTCCAAAACATTTAAGAAAAAAACTGAAGCTGTGAAGCTTTTTCTGCAGAGATCCTGTGGGTAATGATGACAGAAGCCCTGTTTTCAAGGGTTGTGACTTTCATGTGTGCCAGACCAAGTTTAGTTCCGTTAACATAAAATTAAATTAAAGTAGATAATAAACCATGTGTAGAAGTGGATCTTGATGACAGACTGTGATTGCTGGCTTACAAACCAATGCTCAAAAGTTTATTGTAGCTGTAATTCTCCAGGAAGAATGGCCAGCTGACTGTTTAGGCTATTAACCTGCATGTATAAAGTGCAAATGCTTTAGCAGAAGTCCTCTGCTAACACCTCAGGATAGTACATAGGTGGCACAAGTTTACAAGATGTAAGGAAGAGATTATTTTTGAGAATGTTGGCATGGGCTTTCTTGGCAAGATTCAGGGAGTAGGAAAGGGGCTGAAATGTGGTAGTCGCAATTCATTTAATCACAGGACCACATTCTGATGTAATATAATCCAATAAAATGTGGTATGATTCCACTGCTGTCAATTAAGAAGTTAGTGCAAAGGTTCCACAAGAACATGGGGAAATACTTCTATTAATAAACTGAATTAGATATGATAATGAGACTGTCTCCTCTGCTTCTAACAGTATGTCTTGTTGATCCAGATCCAAGGACAAATTTTATAGAAACGTACACAACAGGATTTCTACATGAAATCACCAATATTTTATGAAGCAGGATACTGTCAGAGATCACATTTTGTACTCCTACCGTATAAAAATGGACACTCTGGACAAGTCAATGAATGAATGATTAAAGACACTACTAAAGTAACAAAGCATAGTCATATTTTAACCGTACTTTTCTTGACCTCTTAGATGTAGACAAAAATTTTATTTAATAGAAGAAGTAAGTTTATTACCAGAAATGTTAACACTTTAGAGGGATGTCATCACTCTTACTTTATAATCAACTGTTAAATATTTATATCTTGACACTTCTATAAATTGTTTTCTTAATTCAAAGATTTGCATTAGAAAAAATACAATTAGAACACAGTTTTTAAAACTATGTAGCTTCTTAAGTCCATCATAAAATGAATAAAACTCTCAGCACTGTATTGCAGTTTTTTATTGTACAATCCACTGTATAATTTGTTAAATTGTAAGATAAATATGTAAGCTACGATTACAAATATGAAACTTGATTAAAGTAGGAAGTTCATATCATGTAACACAAACCTAGTAGGTTAAAAAAAATATACACTTAAGGTGTCCTAGTTTCTATGGATTTATGTTACATTTTCCTGGATTTTTCTTTATATTTTTGTTCCTGTAGAGTTCAATGTTGGTTCCCGGGAAAACAGAAGCTATTATTTTTTTTTTACTGATTTGTATCTGCCTACAAGTGATGACTGTTTGCATCTCTATGTCTGGCTTTAGATACAGAGAGATATGAAAAAAAGTCTTTCCATTATCTGACTGAAAAACTCTAAAGTAGAGTTTCTTTTTGGTTCCTTCAGTAAGGTAAACCATGTTTTTCAGGAGAAAAATAACTTCTTTGAGATGGTGCCAGATCAGGAACCCCCACTTTACACTGCAAATCCATTATACAAATGTCAGTGAGATAACTCAGTAGTAAGTGTTCACCAACAAGACTAAGGAGCCAATACCACTTTTACAAATATAAGCATAATCAAATTTTTTGTACTAATTTTATATCATAATGGAATAATTTTGTCCTGTTCTTGTCCCCCATAGGTAAGATCACTCTCTACCAAATTCTTTGAAATAAATAACAAAAAAACCACCAAAACAAATCAACCAAACCCCCCAAAACCAAACAAAAAAAGCCCCTGAATTTTTATGTCAAGAAATCTGTTAACCTTTTTGAAAACTCAGCCAATACTTGCCTGACTCTTCTTAGTTATTCATAGCTAGTAAAATTGTTATACCTGAGGAAAGTGAAAAAAATCTATACTTCTCAGGTGAATAGAACTGCAGAAATCTACTGTGTGTCATTCAATATGTATAGATGAGAAAGGGACTCAATTTTTTTATAATACAGATTACAAGCCTGACTTTGTTCCTTTACATAGGACGATAAATTAACTCTTCCCTAAAGAATGAGTTTGGCTTTCATTATCCTCACCTTTATCCACTTGTTCCAGGCTGTATGTTTTCTGTCCCACACCAGAGGATAAGTGTACCAATGGAAAAACAGTGGTTGTTAATTTTCCAAAGAGTGAAATACTGCTCATCATCAGTCAGTTTCTTCAATGCCTATCGTGGTAGACAGAACTGGGTGATCCCCCTGACAGGAGTTGCTTCCACTGAAATACCCTTAACTCCCAAACCTGGCCTTGACTTAAGAGTACCACTTGGATACATTTACCTTCTGTGTTTGAGATGGACATATACACAAAATGGAAAAATTATTTTAATAATTTAAAATAATTTAAAAAGTCCATCAATTTGGAGTCTAAACCACAGTTTCTGATGTCAGTTAAAACCCTGCTTTAGACATATATGCACACACACAAAAACCCTTTGATTGCAGTCAGCTTTGAATGTGATCTTTACCCCACAGAAATGAATATTTCTCAATGCATAACTTCAGCAAATTGAAAATACTTAAAATATTTTCCCAGAAAGTATTTTCTGTGAACTGTAATAATCAAAAGATTTCCTCTGACTTGCTGTGTAATGAACACACAAAAACAAAAGTGAAATTTAGCTGAATCATAGGCTATACTAAACATGAATGATTTATTTTTTCCCTTGTGGTCTTAAAGCAGAGCCCATATGCTAAGATTGCTTTTATACAGTATTATGACTTTACCTTACTTAAAAGTAAGTAAAATGCTGATCTCTTAGCTACATTATATAAATATAGGCCTTTCTCTTCTTTTTTGTCCATAAATGTGCTTCTTTAAATGCTATTGTTCAGGCTATATATATCTATATTCCTGGCTAGCTGTTATTGTCATGGCATACTTATAATTATATTGGAAAATATCAAAGCTATTTGCAACAACTGAGGGTTTTTTTCTCTTACATTTCCCAGCAGCTCATAAATTTTAGACACACAGATTTAATACTGAATAAGTTTTATTTTAACGCCATCTTTTCCCCCTTCCTCCCCTGCTTCAATTCCAGTGAATTTGCACTTTCAGGACATGCACTTCTAAAATGGTATACAGCTTCAAGTCCTAGAAAAGTCAGTGCCAGTCTTTGCAGGTCATTTTAACTTCTCTGAATCAGAGCACATGTCAGTACCAAAGTGAAGCCTTAGCCCAAAAAACAAACAGCAATGGCAGCACATGCTTGATGAAATTTACTTTAGTCTCCTTGCTATTCCCTAGAAGGGCCACTTACCCATAGAATGTGAACATTTCAGTATGGAAGGGCAACACAAGGTCTGCTTTCCCACCATTTCATGGTGGAATACATATGTTACAGTCCTGGCTGCCAGAAATCGTAGTCTCATCTAAACAAGCAAGTGGTTAATACTGTGGTTCTTTTCAGAGATCTATAGTTTCCTTCGATGATTAAGAAATGGCTCTAAAAAATAGCCAGTACTACAGGCTATAAAGCCCCATCCACTGAGTTGCCAAGTGTCTGCCTTTGCTGCCGAATTCATTATCATTTAGGCACATTGAACATGTCCTTGGCTGCACTTGCAGCCACTAATCACTTGGGAAAAGTCTTTCTGAATGGTCAGCAACCTGCCTTAATTTACCAGAACTGCTTGGACACCCTGCTAATCTTATTTAACACACATTGAAAAGTTACTGACTTTTGTGGGTTGTTCAAGACGTCTCATTTGTATGTTATCCAACCTGTGTTCATTTATCTTATTAAACATTACATTTCAGTAAGCAAACTTCTCAGTTCTGGGGTCTTTATTATTTCCTATGTACATCTCTATTCTATTCTTCCTTTCCTGGTATCTTATGTTTACGTTGTAATTTTTTGTTGTCTGTCTGATATCAAAGCATTATTTTTTTTTTTAATTCCTTTTTCTGTGTCTTTAGCCATTAAAAAAGGAAGTTTTGTATACTTTTTTAGGTTCTGCATTTTCTATTTCCCCATCCCTTTACCTATTCCATTTTTTTCTTTTTTTTTTTCTGCTCTATATACTTATAACATCCTCTCTGCTGCTGACATACCCACAGACTATCCTGCATTTACTCATCTGGCCATGTTCTCATGAAGCTTATCTCTTTCTGCCACTCTCAGTCTAAGGACTCTTACCTTCCTGCCATTGCCTTCTTTTTTTTGCACACACTCCAAGATTCAGTCCAGTAGCTCCTTACGTGCAAAGATAAGCTACAAAAATGTTGCTAAAAGTATATAAAAAAAAGGGAAAAAACCCCAAATCCAAAAGAACTCACTTTTGGCAGGTTTTGTACCGTCTTGGGGTTCTATCCTGTGTATTGTTGCCATTAGCATTCTTTTCTGAACAGTAAAAAAGGACAGTGTCAGATGGAAGCAGGATAGAAACTTTAACACTTAAAACACCCCAAATAATTAGAGTCAAATGAGAAATGTGAGCTATCTTTATTAACCAATTAGATACATAGTTTTATGGCACAAGTGAACTGACTAGATGGAAATATGGTCAATCTCATCCATATGGAATACAACAAAGTGAGAGACATTGAGTTACATGAGGGAAATGTGGAGAGGACAAATAGAACAAAAAGGAGGGAAAATAATCAGGAATAGTAAAATGCCTTGTTGATGATAACAAATAGGAGTTGGATATTAAGCTGGTTATGCTAACAATTATTTGTATAAGTCATCTTTTGAAAATAGTATTGTATTAAAACAGAGAATATGAAAAAGAGTGTAGCAATTTGATGCAGCTATCAAAAACCCCCAATGTAGTCTTTGGCATATTTCAAATATTCCAAGGAATACTTTTCCAAGTATTTTTATTATATGTAAGGAAGAATTCACAGAAGGAGATAGAAACACCTTACCAAACAGTTGTACACAAATCTGATCAGCCAAGTTGAAGAAAGATTAATTAAAGAAGAAACAAATAGATTGGCTGATGCAGCTGAAAGCATCTCTCTTGTTAGAACATGCTAAAAGGGCTTGTTCTGCTAAATCTTCAGTGAAGGCTGAAATAAAACATGACCACTCTTTTCCCATAAGCATTTTAAGGCTCATATATCTGGACAATGTGAGGAGTGAGAAATAAAAGAGTCATGCTTGTATGAAAACAAATGACACATACTAATCAAAATTAAATACATGGTAAAAGTATTAGTATGTTTTAATTACCACTGTAAAAATAAGTAGAAAGGCATAGAAGCAATTGATTTTATGATGAAACTTGCTGTATTTCTGCATAGTCTTTTGTAGCATGATAGGGAACAGTATTTGCTGTGCTGTGATGTCCTGTCCACTTCAATATCCTTATGGGTTGTGCAAGCTAATGCAATACTCATTCTTTACCCTAAAATTGTAGACTTATTTTTCTTACTGCAGATTACAGTCATGATGTATTAGCTCCAACTTCTCATCCAGTTTGTACTGCAACACTAGTTTTATTGAGGCAAAAACTGAAGTGTTAATGTTGAACATGGTCTATTGTTCACAGTGCGTTATACCTTAAATATAATGTTCACTGTGTTATAGGAACAAAGTAGGATATTTATGCTGTCCTGTTTAAGCAGCATATTTTGACATTAACTCAAACCTTGCCTTCTGCAGAAAACTATCAAGGGGGAAAATAACATGAAAACAGTTTAGTCTCAGAGTCTTAAGAGTTTTGGTTGATCTTTTTCTGTCTCTACAGAGACATCAAATACGAACAACATCCTCAGGAAATCCAGTGATGGAAGCATTATGTACCTCTAAAATCCATTGCTCAGCTATCTTTTCTTATAGTTGCAGCCATATAAACAAAATGCTAATGGAATGCAATATCACCCTATATTAAAATATTTGAGGATAAACAGTTGCATATTCTTAAACATTTAAATACCTTTAATTCTTCTTAATAAATTCCTACATTCTGAGAACTTTGGGAAAATCACTGAAGATCTCCAAAAACTTCAAATGAAAAATAAAGATGGGTAATTTTTTTTCAGTGGTTACAATATTGTTTTGACAAGTAGCAAATTCAAAATAGAAATTACTAGTTAGCTGCACAATACAAGAGAGTTCTCAAATTTGAGAGATGCTGCTGGATAGAATTAATCTCTCCATGAATGAAAATATAAACATAATGAATATATGAATACTCATAATCACTGAAAAAAAATCAGAGAAATTACTCTTTTTGACTGTAACATTCTGATTTTACAACAGAATTTTTTTCTTTGGCTTGAGTTGAAAATATTTGTTTGTAGTTCTGAAAAGGGATATTTCTTAATACAGTGAAGAACACCCTGAATAGAAATGGAAGCATTGTTCTTATAAAGGAAGGGAAACATATATGTGCCATTTCAAGGGGATATCTGCTTGCACTTGCCATATCTTATCCAGATATGGATGCTGTGGAAGGACCTATTTGGACCATTTGCACTGCTACCCTGCTCTAGGGGTAACTGTTAACATTCTATAAGTGAAATGTGCTGGTCTTTTTTGTTTGAGATTCAGTGTCAGAGAGTTGTGTGAAATCTTCCTGAATATTTCAATTGCAGACAAGTAAAATTCGTTTTAAGCCATATAAGTACTTCATAGAATATTAGGACATAGATTATTTACACCATGTATTTGAGTAAAAAGAATTTGTTAGGATTGTTTTGTGTACTGAACTGTCCACAATTCCTGTCTGGACATCATATTTCCTCTTTCAAAACCACTTACTATTTCTGTCTCTTTTGTACTCTTGTAGGAGTATGTCTTCTGCTAAGGTAACCTGATTTGCATCCTTCCTATAAATTGCAGTCAAGCAGCAACACCTCAGAGGAGAATAGGAAATTGCATTTTATCACTTCTGGAGTTGTGTAGTGTAAGGTCAAGGTTGGAGTGTGCCAAAGGGAAAAAGTATTTGCTACTTGCACTTTGTTTTCTTTGTGAATATGTGAAAGGACTTCAGTCTCCAGGGATATAATTACAGCAATTTACACAGACACTAAATTTGTGCACGTGGAACTGGTACACTGAAGAATAAAGCTACTAAGAGAACAAGGCAAGCCTTGGGATTTCTGTCTAATTTCTTGACCCTAGTGGGGACACCTCCCATTCTCCAAGGCTGGGTAAGAAATTCAGGTCCTGTATACCTTTTAGTTTTTTCAATCATAATTGGAATTTGGAAGAATAAGCAGCACTGTAGCTAGAAACCATTTGTCAGGAAGTGCATTTTTAACTGAAGCTTAAACCATAGAGGTCAATAGTTGATCTCTATCAAAAAGATAGCAAAATAGAATTCACAGCCTTGAACTGAAATGTTAATCTTCCCCTTTTTTATTTCCTAGAGCTTCCTAAATCTGTGTAATAACTTAAAATAATGAGAAAGTTTTTTAATCAACACCATAACATTTTAGCAAGCTAAGAGTTTTTTCTGTCTAAAATATTAAATGAAGAAAACTTCATGGAGACATGCAACTTCCACATCTGAAGGCTTATTAAATCAAAAAAGAAGCAGCACTAGTGTACATTCACATCAGAGTAATAAATGTACAACAAATTAAAAGAGAACATAGCTCATTAAAAAATCATGCAGATGCCATTTTAAATGCTTTGAACAATACTATGATTCCTGTACTTTCAGCAACTTGAAGACAATTGGTTATCTACTGAATAATACCAAATGCTGAAATGCCACATTCATTTCTGTACACTTCACCATGATAAAACATTCAGAACAAAGACTTCCAGCTAAGAAAAATCAAATCCTCTCAGTGGAGAGAAGATATGTCCTTTTAAGCTATGATTAGTATTATCTTTATGAGGCAAACAACATTACAAAATATCTGCCTTTGATTTACGATCTATCTCACATTTTAAAGAACTCCTATTTGTTATTTACTGAGTTTAGTCTGCTGATGAGAAATATAATTATGCAAAGAAGTTGCATAATTAGCTACAACTAGCTGCTCTTGTAATGCTCTCTACAATGGCAAAACATATATGAGTGGAAAAAATAGGTTAACTGTAAAGAGCCCACTGCTTGAAACATCAGCATTAACAAAACTGGCAATAAAAATTAGAACCATTCCACACTTCTCAAAAGCTGGGTGGCCTGCTTTTTTTGTATAGGTGAGAGTTGTGACAGCTGTCTAGTGCTAAAGGAATTTAAATTAGTAAATAAAAAACACTGGATAAGTTAAAATAGATCTTAAGAAATCATATTGAATATGCTCTCAGGATCACTCAATTATAGTGTCCTGCCTGCATCAGCAGAGAGCACCAGTTGCAAGAAATGCTGTAGACAATTACAGGAAAATGTGCTTAGAAGGACATTCTCTCTTGTATCATATTTAATTAGTCATTGGTTTATGCCCTGAGGTATAAAGGCTTGAATTCCAATTATTTTATTCTACTTAATATTCACAGTTGTGATTATTCTCCATCTTCATATCAAATTGAATCTTTCTAGTATTTTATTGAGTTAATATGCATCTTCAGCCATCTGCCTTGTGTTGACTATTAACTTTTGATAATGAGTACCATTGCTGAATTAGGCACATTGTAACAAAGCACTTTCATTTATTGCTTTTAGATATGGCTGTAGTTTGAACGAATATCCCCTTTTCTTAAATTAAGAAATTACATAGGCAAAACCAACCTTACTTTTCTACCTTTATGAAGTTCCTTCTAATTATTTTTAGCCATGTTTGAATGCAGTAGATTTTAACTTTTCTCTTATTTAAGCCTTTTCACCAGATAGCCAGTTTCACTATTTGTATCTTACCTTTTTTGTGTCTGTCACATTTTTTCTGACATCCTAGTGTTAGATTTTTTAACAGGTGGATAGTCTCTGATTTATTCTGTGGTATTATAAAATTTTAAAGATTAGATGTTCTCCCATCTTTGTGTTTCCTAGATTTTTATTTTTATCACTGGTAGGGGCTAATGAATCCTACAACCTGAAAGAGACAAGGCTGCTGCATCTCTGTTCCCTCAGATCCAACCAGGAGTGATGCTGAGCATGTTTTCCCAATGACTGACATGTAGGCACATACAGTACACCTGCACGTGTACAGATGACTGGCCACACAGGTCAACCCAGACAGAAAACACTAAGCACTCACACAAGCATTCAACAACACTAAAACCCCTCATCCTGGTCCCCTCTCTGGCTAATTAGAATAAAGGTTTGTTAGCAGAAAATATAAGTGTATATATGTACAACATGCACAATGATTACCTTGTCGGTGTTTCCCTGGATCCTTGCTCTGCTCAGTTGTCTCACTCTCAAATGCAACCACTCGTGTACAAATGAGTCCCAGAAAATTCCCCAAGCCCGGTGTCCTCAGCAGTTTTCCTGAGCAAACCCTGGTCCTGCTAGTGCTGAACTCCTGCTGTCTCCCTGTGAGCGACACGCTCACTCTCCTGGCTCCTGTGTCCCTATGCTCTGGATATTTGCAAGTGATCACACTCAGGCGCACACAAACTGATGTCTCCAGCTGCTGGCACCCCAAACACACAGGCCATGTGATGGGTGGTTTCACTCCAGCCCTGGCACTCAGACCTAAACTCACACGAGTACCAGCAGAAAGAGCCCCTTCACTCAGGACAACAGTTCAAAGGAAGTTTAGTGAAAAGACACATCAGATTACTGATCTAGTGCAGGGCAGAGATGGGTGCGCTAGCTTGTATTAATCCTTTATCTTTCTTTATACCTGTGCTTGTTCATGCCAAAACCACCTAGACCCCTCTCTTTCTCCACCTTTGGTTTGTCCCTAAAACATCCCATGAAAGTCCTGTACAATCTCTAAATGCTTTCCCCTGCCATCTCATACTGTGTGAAAGCACCTTCCCCTAGCTCATGGGGCCCTGATGGCCCACCCATGGGGCTGAAACTTTCTGAGACAGTCCCAGGGGAAGGCAGGGCAGGTTTCTGTGCATGGGATATTGGGATTCCCCCACCTTTGTGCCCCTGTGGTCTTCTAAGCTCATGGAAATGGATTTGTAAATGGTGCAGGGTGTTTGGGTTCCCCCATGCTTCCCTTTGTATGTGTGGAGACAAGCTTTATATTGCATAACTGACTAATCTACTTCACATGGAGCTCTGCTTTCATGGAGCTGTCAGCAATGATACTAAAGTTTCTTTCGTAAGTTCTTTGCATTATTTACAACATGTCGGTAAGCATAAATAAAGCAATTAAATTCTGAAAATCTGCCAGTCAGAAATAGAATTACTAATACATATAGATAGAAGTAGACACAGAGTCAGAACTGCTCTAATAATCAAGACATCTGATAAGTCATCCACCAGATATAGTTGTTTCTGGGGTGTATATTTTAGCTCAGGTTAATTTGTACTAATGTGCATTAGACATCTATGTTTTAGTTCTGCTGCAACACAGACATTTTATGGCCATAGATTTAAAAAGAAGATACAGTTTCAGTAGTTGTCCTCTAAACTAGGTAACGGTATCAAATGAGTTTTACATATTTTATTTTGCATTAACATGATAGTAACTGCCTGATTGTACTAGTTTGAAAACGAACCAGTAGGAGATCACAAGTCAGAATTATAATTTAATAGGAAAATTAAAATAAATGCAATAGTACAAGAATACTGACAGTCAGGATACGACCTGACACCCTGTTAGTCAGGGTGGTGGTAGCAGTCCAGATGAAGTGGTCCTGTTGAAGTGGTGATGCTGTAGAAGGGTCTGGTCTTCATCTGAAGCACCAATAGTAGCTCTTGTCCTCTGGGAATCCAGTAAGCAGGACTGCTTGTGTTGTTCCAAACCCCAGATTATATCCAGGTGGGAATTCTTGGTTCCTCCCCCTGGATGGAGCATCTCACAATGGAATGATGTAATTCTATGAGTCATGCTGTGGGTCCTTGATAGCCCATTAAACAGAAATAGCTCCTGGAGGGAGTGATCAGGAATGAGTTATGGTAGGAGATAACAAACATTGCCCCACCTGCTTTAGCAGCTTGTGAAGATGATCATAGAATACGTGCTTTTGGTTACATCTTACATTGTAAACTAGGACACTGATGTAATTTCTTCTCAAAAATTTATATTTCTTTCAGGTAAAATTTCTATTTGTCATTTAATATTTCTTTTGGTTCAAATAATATTTCAAACATGTAAAGCAGTAATTGACCTTATTTCACAAGACTTCAGTGGTCCAGATCAGCTTCTTTAACTCTCAATCCCTACGGTAATAAAAATTATGTTGGGAAGTTTGGAACATCTGTAAGTACATGAAAATGAATGAAAACAAACAAGAAATTTGTGAAAAAAAAAAGTCCTTTGTTTATATCCTAAGCACACACTGAAGGACAGATGCTTGTTGCACTTAATCTACTGTAGGTATCAGATATCACACTGAGTAGCCTAGATTTTTGGGGGTTGATGGTTAGTGCTGTCATAGCTGACTACTTCTATAAAATGATGGGATTGTCAGAGTCTAAATTTAATTTTTCATGATCTTGAGATAGAATAGCTGTAAGATTGTAAAAAGAAATAGAAAACTAGAAAACCCTATTTACAGCCTGTGAAAGTTTCATTTCTTTTGTGAAATTAGAGATTATTGTCTGGGGAAGAAAAAAATCAATGTTATTCTGGAATGTGGCTTTTCCTACAGCATTTCTTTTAAGTACTTTCTGTAATTCATCCGTTAATACATTATGTTCCAATTTTACTCTTGATCATGTTTTGTGGTCAAAATCATTAGTCTGAGAGGACTCCACTTGGAGGTGCAGTTATTGGTTAAAAGATTGTGTTACCACTATGCAATATTATTTTTTTATAACCATTTTTCCAGTCTAAAGACTTGCTCTTGCAATACAACATAATGTCCACAATAGGCATTTAATTTCTTATTTCTATTTATTTATTTGTAGTCAATAGTTAGCTCTTTCCTTGTCACATATAGCAAAATTCTAGTGCCAACAATCTTTATATTGATCATTCTTTAAAGATAATAGGACATTCTTCTGGAAAACTCTAAGGCAGAAAATTGCAGTTAGCAGCATAAGGAAGGGTTTTTGGGATGGACAACAATAAATTGCCCAATTTTCACTTTTAAATGTATTTATTGAAAATTTCTTTCCCCTAGACTTTCTTTATTATTATTATTATTAGAGAGATTTAATACTTGCTTGATTTCAGAACACAGGCATTTATCAACATTTTTATCAAGAGAAACTGTCATATATTCTCCTAAATCTCCTCCGTATTCCATGACAAATTTAGTCCCCTTAAAAAAATTGTCAGTCCTGTATAAATCAAAATGAAGAAAAATGTGACTTTTGCCTTGTTCTCTTGTCTGTCATGAGTTTTAAACAGGTGGTATTTTGCCTTTGTCATCACTTGCTATAAAATATACCTCAGAATGATTTTGTAACAGATGGTTTCATTGAAGTATGTGACTTACTTTTCTAGTCACTGGTATGTAAGTTGTGATGGAGGGAGAAGGCTTCTTTACAAGGGTTTAAAATTCCTCAAACTGAAACCTTCAAATGTCATCCACATATAAGAAATGACTGAAACCAATGACATGAACAAATTGACTAGCATATTCAGTGACATGTTTTTGGATCTATATATTAATTTTCTTTGCCAAAGGTATTCTAAAAAGTAATATAGCAAAACAGACAACACACTAGAACATCTCAGATGATCCTTAGACTTCCCAACAGTACCTGTTGTGCTGTTAAAAGAGGTTTGTTTGCTCAGGTTTAGAAGATATTATTTGTACAGTTACTGTCAAAGCAAATAAACTGGAAGAGATACAGTGTCTGAAGGATACTCGAGTGTGCATCTCATCTTTTTCTTCTTCTTTGAAACAGTTGTACATACCAAGCTTGCTTATTTCCTGTGCTCTGATTTGTCAGAAGATATTTACTCATCAGGAAAGGTGAAAGAAATGAAACAAAAACTAAAGAGATATGCTAACCAATTAATGGGGATAATAAAGATGATGACCAGAAAAAACAAAGATTATTCTATGATGTTACACTTTTATATTATTCTAATTTTTTTTTTTTTTACTGAGATCAGTGTTTTTAGAACTGAATTCCATGAAAGTGTTCAGTTGCTCTCACTGGGAGAAAAGTGGGCCCTGAGCTGCTCAGAAAAATGCCGTTGTAGTAAAGAGTTAGTGATATTTTTTATCATTTCATTTTGGAATTGGGCAGAGTATAAGGAACAAAGAGAAAAGTGTTTTATAATACAAATTACAGTGGCAAGTTGGGAAGAGGTGTTTTCAGCAGTTCAATAAGATGGAGTGAGAAGTCTGAGGTCTGCTTATATATCTGGCAGGAACTGCTTTGTGAACCTATTTGGAAAGAGTAAGAAAATTGTTCAGTAGGAATCTTACAAGAATAAGCAGAAGTGGAGTGTCTGAAGAACTAAAGCTTGGTCTGAGAGTAAAGTCACAAGTGGCAGAGTAAAATAGCAAAAGAATGAGAAAAGAAAGAGAAATGACGGTATAGCTATTAAACGTTGAACAAGTTTTAACTACAATGGAAGCAAATTAAGACAGTAGAAAACAGACAAAAACATGATGGAATGCAATGCAATAAAAAATGCCGGAGCACAGTTGTACTGAGGTTTATGACAGGTAGACATCCTGAGATGTTTTGGAGGAGCATAGCTCGAGGATGCAGTCTGCTTTGTGTCAGACTGTGCTGCATAAAGGGGTTAGAGAACATCTTAGGGGCAGTGCAGCAGCTTCTCTTCTGCCTCACATGCCAGGCCATGACTGACACATGGAGTCCAGACCAGGCAGGTAGCTGCAGCCCTCCTGTGGCAGTGTGTGAGACAGGAGTGCCATGACGGAAAAGTGTGAAGCATGGACTAGTGGGTGAATTTAATGCTCCGGACCTGGGTATGTGTGAATGATTTAATTGCTATATAACTGCATCATGAAAGAAATTGTGCAGCATGTTAAAGGTGCTCATACATAGAATTTAAGATAAATGTCCACCATCTTGAATAGTGATTTATATATCAGATCCTATCATAAGTCAGTACCAGACAGTGATTTCTGGCACTGAACCTGCTGAAAAAGGCTCTGGTTATTCCATTGCTGTGTTCTCCAGATGGGTGGCTAAAACCAAGCTGCTTATTGGAACACTGTGGTGCCAGGAGCTCTTGGAGAGTGCTAGTTGGCACAAGTGATATAGAGGTTGTGCTAACGTTTAATATAATTTTAGGACTAGGCTCTGGAACTGTTTTGTTTACTTGGGAAGGTCTCTGATCCCAAGTTCATCTCAAACTAGAGCATGTGCAATGGCTACCACACATCAGGCTCAGAATCCTGCCTAGCAATTCTGGCAGCAATATTAATGTGCCCCTTGTGATTTTTATATCTTTCTTTTCAAGTACACTTGACTTTATTTCACCCTGAATTGTAACTGCAAGGATTTTCAGGGAAGATAGACATTGTCAGGGAAGAAAATGATGTTGAGCCTCAAGGGAGCACACTGAAACTGAGACACAGTGTAGGAAGGATCTGACCCGACTAGAGGGAGCAGACAGTCCAAGAGAAAGTGCTCTGAGAGCCCAGGCTGTCACTTTAGTAATACCTCAGAGAAACCTAGACCGATGCTTCATATCTTAGCAGTTTTGCTCTGACAACTCTTTTCTTGGCTCAGAAAGGCTGGTGCTACTGGAAATCCTTAGTACTGAACTAAATCTGCTCCTACTTTGCAGATGAAAAAACATGAAAAACACAAAGCATATTAAAATAGAAATGCTTTTTAAAGATGTGTGTACTAGTTTGAAAACAAACCAGTGGGAGGCACCAAGTCAGAATAACAATTTAATGGGGAAATTAAAGAAAAGGAAAAAAAAAAACTAACAGAAAACACTATTTCAAACTGACAGAGTCAAGATACAACCTGAGTCCCTGTTAGGCAGGGTGGTGGTAGCAGTCTGGTAGAATGGTGGCTGCAGTCCTCTGAAGCAGTGATCCTGTAAAAAAAAAGGTCTGCTCTTCCTCAGAAGGTCCAGTGGTGGCTGTACAGCTCCTGTTCTCTGGAAATCCAGTGAAAAGGGTGTCTCTGGTGTTCAGAATCTCAGATTATATCCATGATGGGATGCTTGGTTCCTCCCTCTGGGTGGAGCATCTCACAATGGGGGGAGGAGTGCTGCAGTCCTCTGAAGCAGTGATCCTGTAAAAAAAAAGGTCTGCTCTTCCTCAGAAGGTCCAGTGGTGGCTGTACAGCTCCTGTTCTCTGGAAATCCAGTGAAAAGGGTGTCTCTGGTGTTCAGAATCTCAGATTATATCCATGATGGGATGCTTGGTTCCTCCCTCTGGGTGGAGCATCTCACAATGGGGTGAGGAGCCACGAGGCCAGGTGTTGATTAGGCTCATTAACAGAAGATAGTCCGGAGGGAGTTATCTCTGAGTCATGCAGCAGGACAATGATGGGCCATTAACAGCAAGATAGTCTGGGGGGAGGAGGCAAGGAAACACTGCCCCACCTGATTTCAACAGCTCATGAGGATGGTAATAGAATACACTGCAACCCAGGACAATGTGTTCTTAGCTCCTTTAAAAATGGGAAATTTTACCCAGTAAGAGGTGTTGAGGGGTCTGAGAGCCCCTATGGTTTGGCCTCCAGGGCCAGGTGAGCACAGTTGGTGGAGGAGGGAGAGGCTCTAGGTGCTGTGTGACAGTCATGGGCAGGGCCAGCCCCTGGCCCAGTGCAAACACTTCCAGCTGTGGCTCTTGGCTGGGCCCAACTGAGCTCCAGGTCCCACCACCTCCAGCTGTATGCCCTGATGTGGGCTGGCACCCTGGCCTGGCCTCAGCCTGTACTCGTCCCCAGGAAGGTACTCAGGGCTGGGGCTGTCCCTGTGCCTTGGTTGTCTGGCTCCTGGCTGGATGGGCAATGCCAGGCTGATGCTTCAGGAGCATGGAAATGTGGGTATCTCTATCTCTCTGGCTCTGTAGCTTCTGTGCCAGAGCGCGAGGTGTAGCGATCTCTAAAAGGCATCTCCAAAGCGAAGCTGCTCAGCAGGATCAGCCACACACACTCACACACACGTGCAGGCACAAATGCACGGACAGCTTCAGTAATATGGTCAGCGGCAGAGAGGCAGGAAGGGTCTTTGCGTGGAGTTCCACAGGAGTAGTTTATTGCCTCTACACTGTGAAGGGTTCTAGAAGAAAAAGACCCAGAACAATGCAGAACTCAGGCTTAAGTACGGGGGTGAGGCGAGCACTAGGAACCAATGGTGTGAGGGCACGGGGGCAGTGCAAAGGCGGGACTAAGGAATGGGGACCCATGGGGGAGCTCTGGGGGAGTGGCGAGGGGCAGAGGCCAATGGGGGGAACCTGGAGTGGAGAACTTTCTATGGCGTGGAACATATAAGGTAGCAAGGAGGTAGAGCGGCCAACAGCCAACCAGGGAAGCAGAACTGGGGTAGATTACCATAACAGAATAATGCTGGGAGAGGCTTCTTTTCTCACCATGACCTCGACAGAACTCTCTGGTACTAGGAACTGTCTTAATGAGAACTCCCTTTGTCCATTGTACTATGTGTTAGCGAGCCACTGTACGTGGGCAGCTGTTTTTACTGGCCTGAGGTCGCATGTTATGATGCGGTGGGGCCTGAGCAGGTTTGTAATGGGCTAGTTACAGACTTTAGAATGTGCCTGTGGCAGTGGCCTTGGTGAGAGAAGGCTGCAAGCTGTATTGCTCCTCAGCATGTGTGCTGTTTAGGAAGCTCTCCTGGATTGACAGGGTGAATAGTTTTTTCTTTTCCTTTTTGTGGCCAGAAAGGCATGTTTCAGAATTAAAATTTAGATTTTAAAAGTCCCTTGGTAGGAATCATCTCTGATAACATCTGATCCAGAGGAATGTTTTTTCTCTATCCAAATGTTGCTCGTGTTTAAACTTCTTCAAGAACAAGCAAAGAAGACAGTGAGGGGAGACCTTCATGGAAGTGTGACCTGCCGAAAAGGTTTGTAGAGCCTGAGATGCTTTTATCACAATCCCAAAAAATGTGACCTTTTTAGTGTTTATCTTTTTAGTTAATGTGGTATTTTCCCTTTCTTATTGAATAAATGTAAGAAATCATCCTTAAATTTAACATGATTAACTTGATTACTCATAATTAAAATGTTTTCTGTCACCCTCCCTAAGGGAAGTATGTAAATTTACCCAGGGAGTGGGGATGTGCTGGTCATGTTGAAACAGATGCCATTTCTGGTATCTGTATTATAATAAGCTGATATTACTACTGTGGGTTTTGCGAGTTTACTTCTATACTGATTATATGAGAAATTTTTTTTAGGAATGATACAATAAAAACATTTTCCTGCATTTTTTTTTTTAACTTTCTCTTCATTTTGTTCCCTTGATCAGGTTTAATAAGCCTGAACTGTTTAACTACTATATCTAATGAGTCTGTGGTGTCTCTGATGGTGAAACCTGATACATCAGAACATGACTTGTGAAATGACTGTCACTTTCTAATGGTACTTCATGTCTGCTGGCATCCATAGTCAGATGACTCTGGGCTTACCCACTGCTTTTAATAAAAATATTAGTAACTGTAAGAACAAAATTATATTTTGTTAAGCAATAACATTCTATTTACATAAGTGTTAATTGCTTTATTTGTTTATCTTTCCCTCTTTTGTCAAGATGGCTTTTTCAGTGGTATGAATGATGGACTATAGGATTTTTAAGCTTCAAACAGACTTTCAAAAAAGACTTCCAAATAGAAGTAAATCAGGAACTCCAGTCATTCACCAAGCAGCATTTTCCTTTGTGACTTGGAGAAGAAATACCAAATTTTTGCTTAACTCTCTCCTGTAGCTGCATTGTTTTCAGACTACTTGTAAAACCAAGGATTTAATTCCTTGCAGAAGAGGATGCTTAAGGAAAAGTACCTGGAAGAGGATGTATGCTATTTCCCTGAAATGCTTCCCAGCCTTTGGCTATGTTCAGGTCAGAGTAATTAATGAGCCTGATGTGATTTTTTTTTTTTTTTTTGGTAACTTTTCAGCTTTCTTTCGTTCTTTCTTTCTTTCTTTCTTTCAAGTTCTTGTTCAGTTCCTCTTTGAATCTATGTACATATCTTGCACTTAACATAGATGTTGGCATACTGTTCTACTGGTCTGACACCAATTTAGAGAACAACCATTTACTTTGGCTTGAATTTGGTTCTTGCAGTCTTCATATGATGACCTATAATTCTTTTGCTGGAAGAGACAATGAATTGTTGATCCCTATCCACTTCCTCTACGGCACTCCTGATTTTGTAGACCTTTATTATGTCTGTGTAAGCCACCTCTTGCCCATGTTGAAGAGGCTCAGCCTTACCCATTTTCCGTATGGAATTGTCTGCTCATATGAGTGTTGGACATTCTCTTGATAATCTTTTCTGCCTTTAACTGAATTATTTCCAGTTCTAAAATAACATCACTCTGTTCCTTACTTCCCTATCCATACTTTAGAGTTTTGTTGCCAATTGTTTAATACACAGTTAATGTTTACTTTACATAGGTTTTCCGTCCTTCAACCTTGCTTGATTTGATCAGTCTTGACTTATGTGAGGAAGCAGGTGACAACAATGAAAATGTGATGGTTTAAAAGGCTGCATCAAGTATGCTCAGACTGAAAGATTTCCATGGAGCATTTAGTCTCATAGTTGAAAAGGAAGATAGTAGATAATGAAGCATATTTTTCTCATAAGAATTAATGTATTTGAGGGGCTACAGGGACTGGAATAGATATAAATGCTTAGATGGTATATATGATGTGGAGGATGGTGTGGCAGAAGGAAGATCACAGCTGAAGGAGAAGATGGCTTTTCACCTTTTAGGAATGGTTACTGTTCTAGAAGATCTCTGCCCCTTCAGACAGAAAAAAAATGCCATGATGGTTAAGTGTTCAATTTAATAGATGGAGAAGCTGGCACAAAAGGAGCATCTCCTCAGCAGACAATCCTGATTATTCTGCTCCTCTCTACGTCCTACACATTGCATATACAGACAGTGTTATTAAGCTGTGTTAATTTCTTTAATCTTTGCAAACATCCCCTGCTTCTGCATGAACTCTTACTATAAAAAGTGATTTTCCAGCATCATATTGACCTACTAACTTCCACTTTCTTCATAAACATGTAGGGAATGACTGTATATTTCTCTAAGAGGAGGAGGTCAGAATGCACACAAAATTCAGCATGTGAACTATACCAGAGATTTGTGCAACAGCATAATGATCTTTTGCATTTTTTCACAGAATTACAGTATCACAGAATGGTTGATGTTGGCAGGGACCTCTGGAGGTCTTCTGGTTCAGTTGTCCTGCTTGAGCAGAATCACTTAGAGATGGTTGATCAGGACCATGCCCAGACATTTCTGAATGCCTCCAAGAATGAAGACTCTGCAATATCTCAGGGCAACCTGTGCCAGTGATTATTCACCTTCATAGTGAAAAAGTGTTTCCTGATGTTCAGAGGAAACTTTCTGTGTTTCAGTTTGTGCCTATTGCCTCTGGTCCTGTTACTGGGCACCTTTGGCAAGAGCTCTACCTTCTTTCCATTCTCCCTTCAGGTACTTACATATGTTGATAAGATTCTCTCTGAATATTTTTTTCCTGGGCTAAACAGAGAAGGGGTGCTCCAGTCCTTTCACTATCTTTGTGGCCTTGGACTCTCTCCATTATGTCCCTGTCTCTCTTGTACTGGGGAGCCCAGAAATGGACACAATACTCCAGGTGTGGCCTCACCAGCAGTGCACAGAGGGGCAGAATATCCTCTCCGTCTGCTGGAACACTCCTCCTTATGAATTTCAGGATACTGTTGCCTTTCTTTGCAGCACATTTCTGGCTCGTGTTCAACCATGCGTCCACCAGGATCCTGAGGTCCTTCTCTGCCAAGATGCTTCTGGTTTGCTGGCCACCAACACATATTGGTGCATGGGTTTGTTCCTCCCCTGGTGATTTCTCCTTGTTTAAATTCATGAGTTTCCTGTCAGCCCACATCTCCAGCCCGTTCAGGTCCCTTGTATGGCAGCACAATCCTCTGGTGAATCACCACTCCTTGCAGTTTTGTGTCATTAAAAAACTTGCTAAGGGCACCCTGCCCCAGCATCCAGATCATTACTGAAGATGTTAAACTGGACTGGGCGGAGTATTGACCCAAAGTACATTGCTAGTTATTGGCCTCCAGCTAGATTTTGTGCTGCTTATCACCCTGCTCTGGATCTGGTGGAGTCATCAGTGGCCCATTCAGACAATTGTCAATCCACCTTGATGTCTTCCCATTCAGCCCATTCTTCAACAGCTTCTCTATGAGGATCTTACGGGACACTGTCAAACACTCCAGTGAAGTCAAGGTAGACAGTATCCATTGCTCTCTTCTCATCTACCAAACCAATTATTTTGTCATAGATGTTTATCAGGATGGGTAAGCATTACTTCCCATTGGTGAATCCATGCTAACTACTGCTTATGACTTTTTTGTCCTTCATGTGCCTGAAAAGTTCTTTATTTCTGATCTTCCCCACCAATCCTATCTGAGCATTTATGAAGAGCTCCTCTCACTGGCATTGTTCTCAGTGAGATGACACTGGCTGCCAATCACCCTCCT
>NW_008246057.1:7515901-7551344 GCF_000691975.1 Corvus brachyrhynchos | reverse complement strand
TATCCCAGAGACAGAGGTTTATTCCAGCCACACCGCGAAGGGATCCAGGAACAAAGACAGAGAACAATGGAGGGTTCAGGTTTAAGTATGGGAGCAGATGGAGCGTCAGGGACCAATGATCTGAGGGCACAGGGGCAGTACACAGGCGGAACTAAGGTAAGGAAGCCAATAGGGAGCTCCGGGGGAGTGGTGATGGGGCAAGGGCCAATGGGGGAACATGGAGTGGAGAACCTTCTAGGGCAGGGACATATAAGGTAACAAGGGGGCGGAGAGGCCAACAGCCAACCAGGGAAGCAGAACTGGGTACATTAACATAACAGGGCAGAGTGTCCTTGGAGAAGCCTCTTTTGTCACCCTAACCTGGGGAGAATCTCTGATCTTAGGGACTGTCCTACCACTGGACTCTCTTTGTCCCTTGTTTCATAGGCTCACTGGCCATCACACAGTTACCCAAACCTGCCCTGTTCCCTGGCTGGGGGCTGTAGGACAGACTGGACTGGTGAGGCTCCTGCCTTGATGGATCCCCTGTGTGTGCAGATGCCTGGCCCCAGGGAGCTGCTGGCCCTTGCTGAGCCAGGACACAACTCTTCTTGGTGATTCTACAAGGATTTCTGGAGGGGATTTTGCTGCTATGGCTTTAGATGAGAATTTTGTTGTTAGTTTTTATTCTTTTCACTATTTGCTTCTCAAACTCTTGCTTGGCCTTCGTAGTAATATTTTTTACATCTACACTGTCAAAATTTATCAGGCTTTTCATTTTCTTTATGTCTGTACAACATTCTATAAAATACTTTCTGGTTTCTAGCACCATCTTTTGCTTTGCTGAATAGCCATCCTGGCATTATCTTTTCCTTTTCCAAATCTTTTTTAGCAGACGATATGCACTGTTGCTGTGTTTGCTGTACAGTCTCCTTCAGAAATTTTCATGCTGCTGGGAAGGGTTTAATTCTCTTATGTATGTCATCTCGTTGCAGACAAGACTTTCTTCCTGCTCTGAAGTAAAGCATAGTGGTAGTACATTGTTTGGTCTTAGTTGGTCCTGTTGTGATATTGAAATTACCTCTATATTAACATCAGGTTTGGGCAGTGGTACTGCTATAAGATTTTGTAGGCTTTGCCCTGCAAGATTTTAAACTACATTTTGCATGTAACTCATTAACAAGATTATTGAATCTTTCAGTTGTTTTTGTAATTCTTTGGGGAAATATGACAGTAGTTTGAATACCCTTAAGTTGAAAAGGAACTGAATTTAACAACTCCAGAGTATGGATGAACTTTCTAACAATCAAGCTGTTTTACAAAGATTTGTAGCAATTTCCTCCCTATAAAATGAATGATCTTTATTGCATTCTTAAAAAAAAAAAAAAAAAAAAAAAAAAAGAATTTGGACATTTCTTCCAGGAAAGGATTGTGGGTGGAGTGTGCCTGGGAAAAAGAAACTTTTGAGAAGCCCTGATCCAGTATCTAAAGTGTGAAAGGTAACAGGGTTTCCTGTGCATTTGTGTATCCATTGTTTCCTCACAGCTTGCCCTAAGTGGCTTCTTGCTTGTTGCATTAACCAATAGCTACTTCAAATAGCCTCAGAGATAACTATTTAAGTAACCAATAGCTACTTCAAATAGCCATTCCCACTCTTCTCAGGACACTGAACTGGGATTTTAGTATGGGCATTGAGCTCTGGGCTCTGGATTAATTGAAGAGACAGACACCTAAAAATCCATTATTTTTTCATACGTTAGAATGTTTAGCTTTAAACTCCACTTTAGCCAAGAAGTAATTGAAGGATATTGTTATTCCCCAGGCAAACATTACCCAACTCCATTAAGAACATTTTAGACAAGTTTTCACACTCAGATATTTTAATTTATGGAATGTGAGTGCTATAACATTTGAATCAGAATGATAACGGTAAGTATTGTTTACCTTTACCTTCCTGAAAGTTGTGATGTATTTGGCATTGCTAATGACAATAGTTAAATAAAAAATCGGTTTCTAGGATCTCAGAAATTCATACTAGGCCATATAAACTGGCTGTCATTTCCTGTCAGAGATTCAGTCATAATATTTCAGGGAAATCTAGATCATCAACAACACAGGGAAGGCTTAGGCTGGACATTGGGAAATATTTCTTTACTGAGAGGGTGATAAAGTGCTGGAACAGGCTTCCTAGACAGGTGGTTGATGCCCTGAGCCTGTCGGTGTTCAAGAGTCATTTGGACAACGCCCTTGATATGCTTTAGATTTTCAGCCCTGAGTGGTCAAGCATGCCGACAAGATGATCATTGTAGGTCCTTTTCAGGTGAAACATTCTATTCCTATTCTATTCTATTCCTATTCTATTCTATTCCTATTCTATTCTATTCTATCAACCTAAAAGCAACAAGTCTCTTTTTCCTACGCCCTGTATTCCTGACTATGAAATACAGAATTAAATTATGAAGGGAGTTCCTGACATTAAAGAGTCTGACAGAGAGAGGGTGCAATTTAAAACCTTCTGAAACATGCTGTCATTAATAGGTTCCTGAGTTTATTTATTGTATTTTACACCAAATTTTGGATAAGATTATGACTGAGGATAGAATCTGCAGTAAAAATTTTAATGGCTTTTGGATTTCAGGAAGTGCAGCAGAGCAATATCTCCTTACTCTGATACAATGTTTTTCTTTAGTCTTATTTCAGTCCAATCAACAACATAAAAATTCACGTCACAATCTATTTGTGCCTTTGTTTATTGATATCTTCCTCTTTTCCAATCCTCTTGTTTTTATATTTTCATTTATGCAAAAGTTGTTTTTGGAAACAGTTATTAGATACAGTGCTCTGAACTGTGAAATAAAATTTTATCTTCATTTGGTTTATGCTGGAGTATTTGTTTACTTTGAATTTAAGAGCCCTTTTTTGCAGTGTTCTAAAATCTATAAAAATTCAGTGTTTAATTTAATTCAAAATGTATTAATGTCTTTTGTTTCAAAGATCAGCCCAAAAATTTGTAATTAACTGAATATACTTCTTTGCAACTGAAGTAATCCACACTCTGTCTAAATAACATCTCTACTATTAAGTACTGCACTCTCAAATACTTTTCAGAGTGAAGGATAGGCTCCCCTGCTCTCTTTCTGTTTAATAATATGAAGCATTTTCAACCTGTAAATAAAGTAGTGCTTGGAATGGAAAGAAAGAGAAGAGAACATTTACTAAGTGTTATACCTTTAGGAACAGAGAAAATGAAATGCAGAGAATTTGAAGGAACTGCTCCAAACCCAGCATCACAATTATGGCTGGAAAGCATACTGCTCTGCCTCTTCAGTGTTCGGTACATTGACTTCTTCTGTCAGGAGCAGTAAATCCCTGCTCTTGCCTTCTGGTTATGAAGCACTTCATAAGACATGAGAACACTCTGAAACGACTATCCAGGGAAAAAGTTGCTCTGCTAATAATTTCAGCTTTGCTTCAGCAAGCCTAGCCTTTGAATAAGGTCAGTCATAGAGCCGTGGAATCATGGAATGATTTGGGTTGGAAGGGACCTTAAAGGTTACCTAGTTCCAACCTCCACATCGATATTTGTGTTAAGGAGACTTCCCTGTCTGGCCGTTCAGCAGACTGACTCTGGCAGTCACACCCACACTCTCTGAGCTGGGATAGAGGCTCCTTCACAGCTCCACCCCACACTCACGCAGGTGTACCGGGTCTCATTAACTGGTTAGAACCCAGGTTTCCTGTAGAAGAGTCTCAGACATCCAGATCCTTAAATACTTTAATTACGGGGCAATAACAAAATAACAGCTTGAGCTGGGTCCAAGGAGGGCCCCCTGAACAAAGGAAACCCTGGGCTTTTATACCCTCACAGTCTAAGCATGTGAAAGTCCGGAGTCCTCGGCTCCTGACATGTCTCAAGAGTGTCACCTGGCTGGGCCACAGGTCCCCGGACCCGGGGGCCGTTTGTCACGGAAAGGGCAGTTCACAGCCTCTTGCCTCGGGATCCTCCACACAGAGCTTGATCTGTAGTTGGCACTGCAGCTCGTTTGAATCCCTGTTTCTTTGGTCTATTATTATTATGCTACCCGAAAGCATACTCTGTTTCAGTAGTTGTCTTTTACACTACTGTGCTGTTCTAATCCTCATCCTAACCCTCACGCTAACCCGCTGTTAAACTCCATTCTCCGCACAGGAGGGAGAAGGGCTTTCAGTGAGATTCTCAACACAGCTCATAGTGTCCTGTGCAGAGAGGTCTGGGGAATCTGGGACCCCACATCAACAACCCAGTTAGCAGAGCTGCTCCACTGAGGCTATAGCATTTCTAACAGATTCAATGACCTTTATGCCAGTAGTTTATTAATAACCAGAAAATTCTGCTTTCTGACTTCTCTCAAATGAACTCTCCTTTTGGCAGCTTGTCTTACTGCCACTTGAAAATGCAAAGTCTTCTTTCGATGGATGCAATTGCTTGATAGCACCTACAGTATAGTCCTTCATCAAGCGACTATAATATTTCAAAATTGTTTCTGTGTTCAAGAGGAATGGATTATGAAAGGAAGAAAATGGAAGAGAGAATTTCCCAATAGCTGGCCCATGGCTAGAGTTTACTTGTGCAGGAGAAAGAAATGTCTTTGAGTGTTAGACTACTCTATTTGTAGTCTTCTTTTGAATTCACTAAAGGACAAAGTCATACAGGTAAAAATCAAAATAGAAAATACAAAATAACTGTAGTACAGACTGGGCACACTTTTAAATATCAGTTAAGAAATGAAGAGTATTCTGGCCCAGTAGTGCTCACCTTATGATTAAGCAAAGATGAAATAAGTGGTGCAAATGTAGAAAATTGACAGTAATGAATTTGCCTGTTTTCCAGTCCAATGTCTCAAATATAATTGCATTACCACTGGCATTTCCTTCACTGTAACAGTGTAAGGGTGTTACCAAATTCTGTGATTGGTGTGAAATAAGAATGTGCATTTTTATAAGCATAGATTAAAATTTAGCTGGAAAGTAGCTGGAATTTAATAATCCAGTGATGGAAATCTTACACAGCACAGGCAGGAAAAGTGGCAGAGAAAGAAGAGAGGGTATTTTGCCTGCCGAAAGGAATGACATGAGTAGCTGAGCTACTACCATCAAGACAGCTTTGAGCACAGTGAAAAGATACAAGAAAGGTATAATCAGAGAAAAGAGCTATAATTTTCTAGAACAAGATGAGGATATTGAGAAAGGACTATTTAACAAGACAATGGAGCCCTACATCTCAGTGCCTGGTGTACACATTCATGCACAGATATCTTCTTGGGAGAAGGCTCCTCCTGCCAGATTGCTCCTGATGGGTGGGGAAGGGAACGAACCGTCTGTGACAGAACAAACTTGCATCCCCCGTGCCACCACATTGCAATTTTGGGGAATGCCCACACCCATTTCTTGTCTCCTCACCCATTCCCATGGTCCCTTCCTTCAGAAGCAGGAAGATGCTCACGTGAAGTCAGCACAAGATCTCATTTTCCCCTTCTTGGGCAGACCATCTAATCCTTGCCTATGCTGCTAAGATATAACCAACCCTGATAGGCTCCTGGCCTTGGAAATACCATGCCTGGCCCATCTTCCCATGGACCACCTTATTACTGTCTTTTTCACTTTGGCATCTTCCATACTGCCTGAAAAGGTAGACACCCCTTACTTACTGCAGTGTGAAAATATGTATAGATAGTGATTTTAAGGAAGTCAGTGTGATTATGTAAAGTGTCTTGTAGATTCTCCTTCAGAGTACCACCAAATTTACTAAGTGACATCCTGAGATAAGATGGTTTGTCAGCTTGGTTCTGATGTTCTTCTCTTAACAGGATGAACTTGGGGATTGTCTTGTGGTTTTAGTAGACAGTAAAGGAAGAGAAATGCATTCGCAATGGCAGATCTTTTAGGATAGGCTGGAGCATAAACTACAGAAAATTTCCAGCACTGACCCTGACTACCAGTATAGTGATAGAAATACAAGGGAGTTAAAGTTCATGGACAATATTACCAAATGAGAGCTCTTTGCCATTATATAGTGGCTCATAATGTAAATAAGGAACTGTTGATAATAGCTAGCTGCTCCTAATGCTATTGCAAAATGTGGGTGAAAGATGAGAAAAAAAGTGCAACAACAGACATGTTCTGGGAATGATTTTAGAGGGGAAAAATCATTATTTTTTAATATTGAGTTAATTTTCAGCTAGAAAATTGCAGTAAATTTTAAGACAGCAAGTTAGTTATAGGACTTTGAAAATGCACATTGGGAAAAGAGGATGTATAGACTGCTCCTGTACAAGATCTTTTTTGTCTGTGAAAGAGGAGGAATGCAGTCTGGAGAGGTAGAAGCATGATAAAGTCAATCAAGTTGCAAATGAGCTTCTCCTGTAATACCTCATTCTACAAACATACATTTCTCATCCTACTTAAAAAGAAGACCATACCTGTGAGTGTAAGCTGATGTTTTCTGTTGGAGTAAGAACAAAATACCAAAGTGGTTTGTGGTATGACTCTTGGAACAAGATGAATTTTGAATTATCTTCCCTGTTTGTCAGTTATTTGTAACCAATGATTTCCATGTTCTAATTGTGAGCTCTGTTTTCTTTTCACAATATTATATCTTTGTTCTCTCAAGGTTTGTTACTGCCATTCCTTTTTAATCTGATTTGGAATGATTGTTATATAATATTCCAGTTTCTCAAGCTGGTTTTGTGTCAGCACACCTAGTACTTCCTGTCTTCTCTTTATTTCATGATTGACAGAAAGAAAAAAGATTCTTGATTAACTGTATTCCAATTCCTTGTGAACAAATTTTTTTTTTTTTTGCTTTTCTTCCTGTAGTGGCACCAAAATATTTTTCTGTCAAATTATATGCCAAAAAATATCTAATTAAGGCTAGATGCTAGAGATAAAATTCAGCACTAGTGTGACTGCATAATGCTGTCATTTTTCACTCCTTACTATGGTATAAGGATTAGATTGTCCCCTATAAATGTAATTAAATCTCAAAAGATCTGTTGGAACGACTTGGCTAGAGACAATCTACCTCAGTATTTATTTAATGTTCACTGTGCTAAAGTGAGTTTTACAAACACAATTTTTGGAAGGCCCAGATGAGTCAGACTGGTAAAAGCTGTATGGAATTGATCTGTCATAAAAATGAAACATCCGGTACTGTGTGCACAGTGCACTTCAAATAACTGGCTCCCAAAAAACCCCATTGGATCTTCAGTTTGCAAACTGTTCTTTATGCACCCATTCCTGTCTTTTCATATCTCACTACTTTTGCTTATTATGTGAATGGCAGTGATTGAAATGGGAAAGCAGAATGATAAGTGCAATATGAAAAGCTTGAGTAATAATAATTTTGAAGAGAAATGAGATCAATATGCTGGATTCTGCCATATCTTCTTGTACAGAATGAAAAAGTGTCCTAACATTTTAAGATGAGAGGCAGAGATTAGTTCCTGGTAGACCCAGCTCTCTGTTCTTTTCTGCCTCTTTCAGTCCCCCAACTACCAGAATCAATCCACCACTGTTCCACCTGGCCCTTACTCACCAGTTACCTGCAATATCCTTGAACCATTAGATGTGCCAATAAACCATATTTTCTTTCACTGAAGTTTTCTCCTGAATCTAACCCATGCCCATCTTAAGATGGGAGACTTTCATTTGCATACCCAGCATAGAAAGATGCTGTATTCCTTCTGTGAAACCTTTCCTGCTGTATTACAATCACTGACCTGCCTGTGTCAGCCAGCCATCCATCTGGCTTTCCTAGAGGAGGCTGAAAATCTCTTCTTTCCCTTGGATTACACTTTGTGCTTAACTCATTGTCACTGTATTTATTGCAAGGTCAGAAACAGCAGAAACAACCTGGAAAAGACTGCAACTTGCAGGAAGCTCAACATTCAGCTTCTCTGGGATTAATGGAGTTCCACAGAGAACATCTCCTTGTCACAGTCTGGCAAAAAAGCATGGAAGCACTGAAATATTCTGAGATTGGTCTGGTAAAATCACACCAAATCCATTGTTGGCACAGGTGATCCTTCAGGTTATTGTACATCAGTCACATTGCCTTGTGTTTGCAGTGCATCTGCCATGGCAGGGTTTCAATAATGCTGAGCCTCCTTTGCTCCTTGCACTGGGCTCAGTCCTTCCATTTAATTGCTGGGAACATATCAGATCATTTATTTTTTTTTATCTGGTGAACTAAATAGGTTCAGCTGGTGACTAAGAGTGTATTTATTTTTAAGCCTTTTCTTGCCTTTTCTTCTCCCCACAATGTCCTTGAGGGGTATGCAAATGCAAAGTCTGGGGCATGATGCAAAGCAAATATTCTATCATTAAATTAAAAAATATAGGTGAGCAATCAAAATATGGACAAATGTAATTCAAATTAAAATTTAGCCTTTGGATTTCTGCTCTTTTGTTATCAAGAAAGCCAAAGAACTAATATTATTCTGCAAGGCAGCTATTTTTTAAAAATTAGCTGAAATGAATTTTTAATATAATATGAATTCTACTGAATTTAATCCTATAAGGTTTCCCATTTGGTTAGAAGGACATAGTCTCATGGTCAGAATTATTTTAGGATAGCTTTTATTCTTCCAGAGCTACGTGTTTAGTGGCTTTCACTGGTAAGAGACTACTTTTTTTCTTGATAATCACATTTTCATAGCTCATGCTCTGTTGCACAATATATATTCCAGCATTAGCTTAACACCTGACTGTATTTACCATAATTTCTTGGCTCGACTTAAAATCTTGTTTCCAAATGCAACGTTTGCCTATCTCACTGCTAGTTCTGGTTGGCTGTGAACCTTGATTGCTTGTTCACCCTGACAGTTATTCATGTGAGCAGCTTCACTGGCACCAGTGTAAGGGCACGCAAATTGCACAATATTGAATGTTTTGAGGGATTCATATTCTAAAAAGAAAAAGAAAATTTCTTTCTCTTCCAGACATGATTCCACATGGAATATAATTGAGAGGAAAGTGCTGAATGCAGGTGAATAGCATTCTTCAGTCATTGCACCCAAACCTGTCGTGCTGTCTCATCATCAAGTTTAAGCCTTTGCATTTTTTTGTAGCACGAGGACATTGTTGAAATCACATTGCTACAGGAAGAGAATTCCTTTTTTTTTTTTTTTTTTTTAGGATCTCTGGGATGTGTGAGATACTTTGAATTTGGTTTGGAATTAAACCAAAACCTATGACTAGTAATATTATTATTACCTATTTTATCCCACTGGAAGTATTCCACACTGAAGGTTGCAGATGGGAATCCTTCCTTATATAAAAAACCCCACCCCTGTTTGATCTATTTGCTTTTTAAAGGGAAATATGGAGAGTATTTCCTATAGCCAGACTTTTCAGGGTTCATTTATGAAGTTCCACAGGAAAAGTTTAAAATTATCCCTTGACTGAATAGGGAATCAGTGACTGCCATTTTTATCTTTCTGTCACTTTAGGTGCACATGAACAAACTTCTCTCTTGTTTGATGTTAATTTTTGGTACCAAACTAAAAGGGAACTGGTTTTCAAACAGAATGTTAGTAATTCTCAATCACAACTCATCCAGAAATGTGAAGGGCATTTTTTTTTCCATATTCCAAAAAAGAGGATTCAGAGAGATTATTCCGATTTCTTTTCACTTGAATTGATTCATCAGTTTAAGTTCATGTGTTTTCTCATTGTTAGAGGCTCTGCTGTGATAGTTCTGGTTTTAATTTCCATTAGAGTATATCTTGTTATCTAGCAGAAATTTTACTAAAAGCTTGACTTTGAGATTAGTTCAATTGTGGTATTCATTGAACACATTTAATTCTGTAGATGATCTGATACTGATCTGCAGAAGGAGAAGCTTATGCCTTTCGATGGAAATTTATTTATTTTGTTTAAATTGATTATGACCCTCATCCTATAATGCTCTTGACCAATTTTCCCCCTACTTTAAGGGACAGTACATTATCTTGATAATTTTTTCATTATTAAGCTTCAAAATACACTTTGTCATTGCAAAGCACTGCTTCTTGCTAGTATAAAAATATTTATATAAAACCCCATATAGAATAACTGGTTTTGTTCACAGGTTTAATGCTGCTTTCAAAAGGTGCTAACATATTTAAAAAAAAAAAAAACAACAAAACAACCCATCATGAGACCCTTCACTTTGCACACAGGAACAATGTGTTTGCTTCTGGTAAAAAACACAAGGGGGCAGTTTAGTATAACAAACCAACATTAGTACAGTAGCAGATAACAAAAAGTTCCATGTTAGAAAAGTAGCTTTTCTGAATCTTCAAATTAGGGTTGCATAGATGCACAGATTACCCCTAGCACTCAGAGACTTTTGGTCCAGACTTAAAGAGAAGAATTATAATAACACAGAATGTATTTTAATATGGAACAGGCGTCAATGAAGGGAAAAGAGGGAAGAAAGAGTCCATACCAGCTGGGCATGTTGGAAGGAATTTTCTTAAACATGTTTTACCTTAATTCAAGAATTTACATGCATCAGTTACCAGAATGGATTAGACTATCTTTCAGTTAACAGTTTTAATGTGATAAGCATTAGCACAGCCAGCTGCACCATATCACTGGAATAAACTGGATTTTTTTATAATTTACCTTATTTCCTGCAGAAAGTCTAAACCAAGCTTTTGTAACATAGATTAAGCTGATGTACTGAAGAAGGAATATTATGAATAAGGGTTTTGCAAAAATGACTAGGTGTGCCAGTTGAAACTTTCATCTTGCCGTGAATACAATGCAAAAATCTTCTCCTTTGCTATGGAAAGCTCAACATTCTTTTTGTTGCAAGTTTCAACTATTTTATTGCATTACAATATAATTCCCTTAACACTGTTTAGCCGGGAGCAGTCCAGAATGATTTGCAATTCAGTGAAAGCTTGCAGATAGCTTGCAGTGTGCCCTTGCTTCGAGTTAATTTCAAGTGTACAGCAAAGGTAAAAATACAGGAAGGATGACTCCTGGTAAATTGAGATAGAAATTTTAACATAGCAAAGTGTGTGCCAGGCTTGCCTTATGTATGTCCATCTCACCATCCAGTGTGTTGGAAGAATTAAAGGAAGCAAGAATCCCCAGCAGGAGTTTGGACTGACTTGATCGATAGTCATCGTCGCATCTCTGTTGCAGCAGTTTAGAACCAGGTGGCTATAGCATCACAGGAGGACCTACAGAACTTTTGTGCCCCCAGGCCAGGCTGGCTTCAGCTCTGTGGTCTCATTGTGCATTCTTCCACGGAACCGATCTGTACTACCAGCCACTGCTTAGAAATTGTGGCAGAGACACAGTTTGAAGCCTGAATTCTTTGGTTGCATAATGGGTGGTTCTTGCACAGTGGGAGGAGAAATCCTGAACTAACTTCGGGCACAACTCTGTGCAATCAGGTTAGAAGATTGGCTAAAGGTGAAAAAATTGACTATTACACTCTTTTCTATGGTCTGAGGAACGGTTGCTGTGGTTGGATTACACTTCTGTGGCAGGAAGATTCTCCCCCTTTCTGAGGAGAGAGGCTTAAATGCATTGGGTTCTGTGTGAGGCAATGAAGCTGGTGGTACACAAAGGTAGCTCTCTCTTTGAACCCATCACAGTGTGACTGCATTGTTTGCACCATTTTCTGCAGTTCCCTGTTATCTTTTAACACTACTTAAAAGAGAAAACACTTTTATAACCTCACCATGGGAATTTTACCAACAAGATTTTTTCCCATGTTGATTATAGACTGCACAGAGCACTGTACACATATGCACAATGGACCACTCCCATTCTTAAACATTTGTTATACCAAATGTGACACTAGATTGAATCAAACCATGATTCTTTCCTCACAGTTCTGCAGTCTAGATTGCTGCCTGATGATTTAGTCAAGGATTCATTTACTAACAATCTGTGCTGCAGTGTCACTATTGTGCAATAAAAACTTTTAAAATAAACATTCAGATTAGCATTATGTTTAGATACAATTAGAATATTCATCAGTAATATATAAGAATATGACTTCTATGCACTGTGAATTGCTGTCAAATTTAATGGTCATAGGGTCCTCTATCTCTTATATTTATTTCCTGATTAGTCTAATCAGATTTTCCAGTTGGAATGTTGAACTCTCTCTGTGTGGTATCTTGCAAAACAGTCTAAGTATCTGCCAAATAAATGAATAAAACAAAACTAAAAAGAGCATGATATCCAGTAACGACTGGTAATTGTTGTCAGTTACAGGGTATTTTACTGCACTTGGATAATTTTATTTTATAGCTAAGAATGGGAGGAATATTAAAAATGTTCAGTGTGGCAGTTTTTGTATTTCTTTCAAAGCAAAGAGTTCTCTTCACATTTGCTACCACCTACTCATGGCTAATTCCCTATCTGACACTTGAGAAATTGTTATAAACCATTTCCATCTGTGATTTACTTTGTGTTTTCTATTGCAGGAGACAGTTAATGTATCTTGTCTGCTGCTATGAAATTAAAAAAATGGTCTGAAAATGATAAGAACAAACACTTGCAGAAACAGGGATAGGAGAAAAAAGCTTTTATGTTTTCAAAATTCATGTGCTTTAAAAATCCCTCAATCCACAATGTAATCACTGTTAGGATGCTTAAAGTACCATGTTAAAAAAAAAAAAAAAGGAAGTGAGGATAGGCTAATATTTCTTAAGAATTTCTATGGTAAATTCCTTCAGCTACAAAAGTGATGTAGTATAGACATGAAACAAAGATTTGGTGTTAAAGATTTCCACAGACTTTCTAAGTTTGATGCCTTTTCTTGGTCTTAAAATCAAGAGTTATACACAGTTAAAAGGGGAAAAGGGATTTATTGTAAGGATCCTTAGGTGCACACATCCAGGTCAAATGCACTGAAATGCACACTGCAAAATGGCCACCCCAAAAGATCTGGTATAACATTATAGGTTTTACTAATTAGCGTATCTATCAAAAATTCCCCAGTGAGAGGCTTGAATGGGCCCCCCTCCCCAAGGAACCTTCCCCTGGATGGTTCTATCTTAGTTTACAGTATATGTTCTGGAGAGGACCTTGGGGTCTGGGTCACACTGATCCCTAACTATGAAGCTTCTAAAATGTTTAGTCTCTCAGCTTAACAAACAAGTCCAAAAATGTAGGCAAAAGCACCAAGAATACAGAAGTTGTAAAAAAGGTATAACGGGGTATAAAAGAAAAGGCAAAAATCTTCATGGCATCAAGTTTACTCTGCATTTCACTCCAGACCTCTTCCAGCTGAAATGTACTGACATTGGAAGAGTTATAAGAAAGCTTTTCACCTAAGGTGAACAGAAGAACCTTAAACTAATAAAACTTGATCACCACTAGAAGGACAAAGATATAGCCAGCAAGGCTAGGGTAGGTAGTGTTAATTCAGAAGACATCTGTAGACTGGAACTTTGCATATGAAAGTGGTACAGATCAGGAGGTCATACATCCAGCTCAAAGAGAGGAGAAAATAGTGAGCAACCATACTGTGTTTGGAAAAATCACACGCTTTTTCTAAATTTAATGCCTATCAGACAACATGCAAGTGTTATCTTCATTTCTAAACATGCTGCTTTGAAAGAGGATGAAATATCTATGCAACTGTTTCACTTTCCAAATGTACACAGTTCGGTAATGTTAAGAATTATTTTTACCTGTTCCTCAGCTAGTTAATTAGATGCATTTTCTAGTGCAAAAGACATTTTTTTGATTTCACTATGACCGCTTCAAATGTTCATAAAGGTACAGCTTGCTCATAGCCAGGTCTCTCAATAATCACTTATAGTTTAAATCAGTGATTGGTGAACCATAGGCTACAACTGAAAAAACACAGTGGATATTATTTGGACAAATAATGTATGGTGAGAACACAGTTTTAGATGCTGATGACATAGGAGTTGTCTGGTGTACATGCAGATGCTGTGAGTGGACGTAGGAATTGCTAGTCTATACTGATCCACAGTATTTATTGCTCTTAGGTGTTTCCATGCTTAAGCACCTAGCTTAACTAAAATCTTAAGAAGAATACTTTTTGTGAAAATTCCTTACCTCTGTACATCTTGAAAGGTCTTTTTAACATACTTGAACACTCTGAAGCTTTCAGTGAGTTAATATTTAGGAACAAATGTATCATTTGCAGCCTTGCAAAACTCATGCGTTCCTTAAGGCACTTTTTCTTCTCTTCCTTTGCCTGTTCATATATATTACAGATGATTTTAGATCATTGTGTAGATTGTTCCAGATAACTTTAACAAATGGGAAACTGTGGTTTAGTACTGTTTTTGTGAGGGAGACTGATTAAGAATTTTGTCAAGATGTGTCAAAGCAAAGTCTGTAGAAAAGTCTGGTGAAGAAATAAAAGGACTATTCACATAATTCATTAAGTATAAAGTATCTTTTTGTCCTAGCACTTAATCTAGGTCCTAGATGACTAGATACTGCTGGACAGTTCCCACAGACATTGACAAGAGTTTGGGATGTTCAGCACATCATGGTAGGTCCACAATGTTTGCCTACATTCTTCCCTAACCTTCAGTTTTTGGTGACATGCTTAGTCTTAATATTTGCTCATAATTTCATCCCTTCCATCTCAGATTTTCAGATTCCTTTAACTAAAGCCTCAGTCATATTGTGATAATCCCTCAGTTTGATGTATAACTCCATTTCTTGTCAACCTGAATATGCAGTAATAAATAAAACTGCCCAAAGAGCAGTTCATCTCTGGAATTCAGAATGTTCTCCTGGTATTGTCAAAGTGTCCTCCAAACAAGATAAAATTTGCTGTGCAATCTTCCATGTCTTGTATATACTATTATTTCTTCAGCAGTTTGTGTTTTAAGTGTTTCTCTTTAATGCCTTTTGTCAACATTCATACATGAGCAGAGTGGAAATGAGAAACTCTTTCCAATAAGACTGAAAACTGCTGCCCTATTTCTTATTTTATGATTTGGTAGATAAAAATAATTTTGCAAAGAAGGCATTCAAAAGCTGTGTTTATCCCAGTTTCTGTTCCATTTCATAACCATATCAGAATGGGACAAATACTTATTCTGTATGCATAAATCTTAGTCTCTTTCGCCCTATCTTTATTCAGTAAATTTATGCTATTTATTTTGTAAGTGACTTTAAAGAAGTGAGTTACTTTCTTTGGAGCTTTGGCCTCTTAAACCATAGCAATATTTCTTTAATTTTGGAAGTGTTTATGTAGGAGGCGGAGTAACACTGCCTTCCCTGAGTATATTTCCATCATTATTTAAGAATTACAGTAGAGAGTATCACACCTTCGAGATATCCAAAACAAGTAGCTACTCAGACATTGGAATGACAAAGTGATGGTGCCCTGGCTGAGATGCTCTCCAGCCTGCAACTAAAGAGCCATAAAACACTGTAGAAAAGAGCTTGTTTAGATACCACATTTATACAGAGTTCTAGCAGAATGAAGGGAGCTTACAGGACTTGTTGAAAAACAGGAGCAAAATTAGGCCACAGCTTCAGTTATTTACAACTTACCGTTATTAAAGATCCTTCATTTATTCAGTGTTATGGAAATCAAAGCATACACTGCACTTTGTTAACTTTTGTCTCATGTAAGTAAGACCTTTGGCTGTGCTGCATCTATGTCTCTTTGCAATACACTGTGAGAAAATAGTCGTAAAGAGGTAACTTCCAAATAAGTAGTAACAAATGGATGGGATTTTTTAGTCCCAGTTAGACTGGCATGTCTGTCTACATCACATTCTGTCATTATTTCCATTTTGCAGACACTTAATATAAGTTTGAAGATTCAGTGTTTACACAGACACCAGTCTTGTGAAGGAGACATGCTTTATGAAAATCACTAGAAAATTATGTCCTATCTTTGTTAATGACTTAGAGCCACAAACTGACAGATTAGCCACATATCTCTTTCATTGTTAATTTATGGACAAAATGAAGTATATTTGAAACAGACATATAAACTGTAAAAATCACCATACTTTAACAGGTCAGTGGTCTGCATAATTTGCTGTCCTGTTTCCAGCAGCTATCTTTGTACAGAGGAAGTGATAAGTGTAATCAGCTTCATATTTTCAGAGTTGATTACTCTGAAGCAGCATGCTGTAGGATTTTTTCATAAAGTACATTAAACCAAGATTGGCTTACAATCTGAAGCACTGGACTTGAGATTTATATTTTTCAGGCCTATGGAATTCAGTTGAAAGAGTTGCCTTGGTGAGTTTGAGAAGACATTTTTAATCTTTCCACTAGTATCTCTTCCCAGCGAGAAAGCCGCAATTCTACAAAGTTATTTAGTTAAGTAGCTCTTACTGGTGTGAGCTGGGCATTTAAAAATGCTAAGGACAGGAGAATTTATCTTCTAAACATTGCCTCCTGTCTCTCTAGCAGACTATTCACCACAGAAAACTTGGACACACTTCTCTAAGTTTAGACAAAGCTAAATTCAACTGTGATGGGGAGCAGGAAGGACTCTTCAAGCCATAAGGACATGACTGTGTTCTGTTAGGGGAAATGCAACTCTGCCAATGTTGTACTTAGGGAAGATTGTGAGTACCTTAAGTAATGCTGGCAGACATCCATTCCAGCACAAATCTCCAGTTTGGAAGGTCCTGTTTGACTTTTCTGAGCTATTGAAAATGCCTGTAAACAATTCATCTTACAGGAATGCTCTTCAGGAATCTACAGCTGTAATAATTAGATTATATTCAGCATAGTGCTTAATAATGTTTGATAGTGCTTGATTGAATGCATTTTTCTGAATTTCCCAGCTGTGAGAGATTAATTGTTCTCTAGCTTCTTATCACATTAATTTAGTTGGGCCTTTTGAAGTCACAAGGAAGAAGGTATAAGAAAAGATCAAAAGACCTCTGAAAACATCAATTACTGTGTTTAGCACATCAAATTATAGTGTGCAGGCTTGTTATTCTCTATTTAGTTTTAGAAATGCATCTGAAATGACTGGGAGTTTTCAGAGTTAGGAATTTAATTTGATATTTGAAACTAGGAGTCTCTCCCCACAGCTGAGAGAGAGAAGGAAAAGAGATGATGAATCAATCCACCTGTGCTCTGTATATCCTGTAAATGTGAAACTCTTTCTACCAACCCAATGCTACTTCATTCTTAGACCCCTAAATCAACCACCTAGATTTCAGTTAGGGTGCATCTTCTTTCTTGGCATGTGCCAAACACCTTCCCTGTTACACAAACAGATTTAATCTGGTCTTTGCCAAAGCAAATTCTTGATGATGTTTCATTAAGTGTCTAAATTAGGAGACACAAATCCCTGCTAGAAGTGTAGTTGTTCTTCGTATTATTAAAGAATAGCCTTGAGGTACTTTCCTTCATCCTGTTTATAGAACAAGTCCTTTATTCATATACAGTGGTGAAGACACCTTAATAACAGTATTTTCTTTCAAGTACAGCTCAGAATGCAGTTCTTATAAGCACAGAATCACAGAAAGGGTCAGGTTGGAAGGGACCACAGTGGGTTTTCTGGTCCAACCTCCCTGCTCAAGCAGGCTCATACCAGAACACGTTGCACAGGATTGCAGACAGTTCTTGAATATTTCCAGTGAGGGAGACTCAACAACCTCTCTGGGCAACCTGTTTCAGTCTTTGGTCACCGAACAGCAAAGAAGCTCTTCCTGATGTTCAAGTGGAACTTCCTGTGCATCAGTTTCTGCCCATTGCCTCTTGTCCTATTGCTTGGCACTACTGAGCAGAGCCTGGATCGATCCTCTTGACGCCCTCCCTTCAGACATTTATAGACTCTGATGTGGTCCCTCATCACTCCTCCTTAAAAAATAGTCCTCCCAAAATGCAAAGCTGATAAAGCTCACCCTCCATCCTGGCAGGACTTAACTCTTAATAAAGTTAGCAATCTATTAATTGGTCCTTAGGGAAGAAAACAATACACATAAGCTGTAATCAACAAAACCGTCAACACTAGGGCTCTCTAGACATAATGTATTTAAAACTAAAACCTAAGCAAATACTTTGGCAGTGACTAGGATATGTCAGGATATTGACCAGTGCCTTAAACCAACCTCAGAAAAGGATTTAAAGGCAAATCTACTGTAAGCATAGAGCACAGGAAGAACATGCTCAGTAAAGACTAACATTTTCTAGCAGCATGGCATCTACAAAACAAAACTGAAGATGAAGAAAAGGCAAAAAGTCAAAGGACCAAGGTGAATGAGAAATTTTTAATTGAGAATAACTTCTGCAAAGTGTAAAGAACACAATTAAAAAAAATTAGTGGTGATTAGGACATAATTTCTGTAACAGTAGAAGGTTACAAAAAATTGGCTGTGGATAGAGTAACACATTTGAAAATGTTTCATTAGATGTAAACATTTTGCTTGAGATGGAAGGATATCTGCTTGCTAATTTTTTATAAGACTTAGCTAAAGAGAAACACGTGTAGAGCTTGTGTCTTCTTCTCTGTATCTTTTGCTTTTTTAAATTATTGTTGTCCCGAAGGATGGGGAGGACATTGACAGGAGATATTTTTGAAATTTTTGAAACAGATAGATTTTAAGTACCTTAATTTTTCTTTTATTTCTTGCCGAAGTTTTGCTAATCCATCATCATCCTCAAATAAAACTAAAAAAAAGTATTGCAATACTTAGGTGTACCCTTAGTGAATTGCAGCACTTAACCACGGTTTATCTGATTTCTTCTCATTCTGAGGTAATAGTTGAAAGAGAAAGGGGAAGGAGAGGAAGGAAGCATGAAACTCTGGTCCTTGTAAAGAACTAAAATTCCTCATGATGTAACAAGAGTTAGGCTTACATTCTGTATGTATCATTTACAGAATTTGTCCTGTTCTGGTAGGAGCTGTTTTTCCCAGAGACAATCCTGAGTAGTGGCTGTGGAAAAAGAAGATTTAACTCTGAAACTGTCACGTATTGCATTATAATGCATGCTTCCAGAGAATCTCTGTGATAATTTATAATATGTCTACAGTCAAGCGGTTCATGTCCTCGGTTCTGTTGCTCAAGGAGGACAGTTCTTTTCAGTAAACATTTAATAATGGCTGTTAGTACTTTGAGGCATTTTTATTCCCTACTTTTCAGCAACCAAAGGAAGAAGTTCTTTCCCACGAGTCATCTGAGAGGACAGTCTCCAGTCCTGGCTTCCCTTAATAGGCCATTAGTCAAGTTTGCAAAGAGGTGCTCCTGTAACAGCAGAAACATCATACCTAACCCAGGTTTGGCTAAGTCCACTCAAGAGTCTTGCATAGTAATGCCTTTGGGTTTAATTTTTAACATTTACCTCTAAATTGTGAGTGAAACCCTTCCCTCTACCCCCTTATTTTCAGTTCCAATTTAAGTTCATTTCATGTTACTCTGTGCCAGCAAATCACTTGGGTCTGCATCATCACTTGCTGTGACTCAGTTTACATGCACAGCTGTGTCAGGTGGGTCTCTGTAACCCTTGGCAAGTGGCTCTGGATGTCGTAGAGTGCACCCTGTGGCCACAGGCTTCTTGACTCTGGATTGCCTCTCTGCCCTGCCTCCCTACTTTTCCCTAGAAACCTGGTGACAATTATGGAGAAAGAAACAGTTCTTGACATCAAGAAAAAAAATAAACAAAACAAATTTATTTTTTTCATAGTCATGAGCACTTTTTGTTCATTAGGGGGATGTAAATGAAGTGTTTTTATCACTACGTGTACAGGTGAGAACACACTGAAATCAAATTTGTATATTGTATTGCAAACACAAAGGCTGACATTTGAGATTAGTTTCCTTTAAGTAAAATTCCTGTAGGTATTGATCTGTTCCACATAAATTTTCCAATTTTACTTTATAGATCAGACTAAAACCAGTGGCTTACATGAGATAGCTGTGTGGCATAAATTTTAGATAAGCTATAATTTAAAGAAATAACTTCTTTAGTGCGCTTTAATAGTGTGGTGTTAAAAACAATGTTTTATGGACAGCATTATGACTATCTTGCAAAGGTTTTATTCATCAGGTTTTGTCATGAAAGATGAATTGTAAATCTCATCCTATATACAAGCTCAGTTTGGGATTTTCAGAGAATTATGTGAGGAGGTGGAAAAAATATCCACAGACATGATACGAGATAAAAAAGTCAGAAGTTAGGGATGGGTCAGTAAGACCAGATAAGAGACTACTTCCACAGAAAAGATTTAAGTTCCACTGGTGCCAAGTCTCAGAGCTTAACAGGAACTGCAGAGTCAAACAGCTTCACCTTGCAGATTCTAAAGTCTCTAACTCACTCTTTAATTCTTGATTCTTTCAGTATTGTTTCTTAGTTTTGCAGTTTATAAATTTGGTAGTAACACAAGTCTCAACCTACACACATGCAATGGAAACAGAATTTTAGTGCAACAAAACTGAAAAAGTTTAGACATCTGGACATCAAATTAGACATTATTTTCACAGAAATAGTTTCTTTTCAAATGTCTAACACTTTCAAATATTAAAAGAGCTGTAAAACTTTTCTCACTTTTTGATAAAAAAATACTAACCCAGTAACATATTTTTAACCTTTTAAATCATAAAAAAAATTGAGATGTTAAAAATGTAAATTTCAGAATAAAGACTCATTGTGTTTATAATTGGTTTTCTCAGGGATGATGTGTTCTTCAGCTTCCCTAGGGAGAGTAATAATCAGTTCTAAAAACAATAGGTCCAGTGAGCCTGCATTTATGTATACTCATGTAATTCATACAGAAGAGAGTAAGGAATTGCAAATCAAAGGATTTTCTTCCAAAAGACTTTCTGACATTCTCAGTTCCTCACTTGGAATCTTTGTGGGGAAAACTGGAATGAAACTTGATTTAAAATATAAATTTAAATAATGACTTATTACAGCTAAACTGCCAAATCTGGTTTAAATTTGGGGCTGGAAAAAAGGCCACTTACATCTCACTGTGACATTTTTGCATAAGGATTTCAATTATAGCTCTGTATTTTGAAGGCTGTTGAGTCTAATTGGAGAAATTCTCTTGAACAGACTCAATAGTACTTTTCCAGGTGTCAGTGGAAAGAACTTGAAAACTTAGCAGTATATACAATGGTGATTTTTATCAGTCTCAGTACTTTGATTTCTCAAAAGCCACAGCATTTAGTTTGCTTCATGACTGAAGCATCTAACAGAATGCCAGACAGATGATACTTTTATGTCTCAGCAGTGGTGAAAGGAGTTAGTTATGGTTCTGTGTAATGTTTCTTAGATGGATCTCAGTATCCTGAGACATAACTTTCATGGCTAATAAGGACTTGCAGTTCTGCCACCATGATGGCTCACACGTTTTTATCGCTCTTGACTGTGTGGTGTCAACACTTTATGTCCAGGAGTACTTAAATAATAAGTTATATATAATATGTGTTTTGGGAGTATTGTCTCATTCCACAGAGCAGGATACTGCACTAACAAATTCCTACACATCACAACAGTCATATCTTGCATCAAAAGTTGTTCTGTACCCAGGCATTTGATACATACTTGAACTCACAAATATGATAATGACCTTGTCCCATCTCCTTGTGACCTACACTTAACGATATCTAAATCACTCTGTCTATTGCATTGTTACTGAACATCACTGAGATGGCTAGTTTAAAAGCCACAAACTTATGATTGGTTTCCCTATACCTTTTGTTAGAGATTTTAAGTGAATGACATTTCTGCTTTTTCAGGTCATAGTTTATTTATGAGAACAATTGATTTAGCAACACATAGAAGCATCAAACTTTAAATAGATTACACAATTCATGCTTCATTAATCACATTGGTCACACATTCTTAACTTTTACAGAAAGCCCAACTGTTTACATATTTTCCTCTAACAGCAGTGGATGATCCTTTAATAATTATATTAAAACAGAATTAGTTTTTGTAGATTAATTATAGACAGATTTTAGATGTGAAATTGTATTTACAAAATCTTTTCTTAAACATTCTTGAAATGAAGTGTATCAGCAGCATTTTACACTAGGAAAAATGACTATTTTTACAGCAGTATTGCTTTCATAACAGTACTATGTATTCTGCAGTGTTTGTATACTTCACATTTTATCTGTTGTGGATGATGTACTGAAAGTGATATGTTATATATTTATTCCCACTTCATTTTGGGGCTGACAATTGTAGCATATAATTCCCTTCTCATACTTTACCAATTACCTTAACCCTGACCTGCATGAATGTAATTTTCTGCATTAATGAGAAGTAGCTGTCTCTCTGAAGAGCCTGAGCTGAGTAAACACTGTCAGCTGTGTCAAATGGTGGTGATAAACAGCTGTCACTCTTTATTTATGGCTGATGGTGCTGATGGAGGAATTCACACTTATTCAAATGTCTGTCTTTTTGTAAGCAAAGGACTACTGTGAAGTCCTGAAGACTAAGGAAGCATGCATTTTGAAAATAGTTTGGGCTTGTTACAGAGTTGCATGAATTTTGTGTTGTAGGAAGTCTGTAGCTGTTATGCTGCAGTTTCTGGTTTGAACGGGAAACAACAACAAATTTGGAAGTACAAATTTGAGCTTGACAAGTGTCTGAAGTTCAGAAATTAGAATTAGTCAGCACTCAAATCTTCTGCACCAATTTTTGTTCCCAAAATTGTAACTGAAAACCTAAAAGTGTGTATAACTCCTCACAGAACAGAAATTCTGATACTTTTTCCCATTTGTAGGTGTTTAAATGTTGAGAAGAATAGCCTGTGAAGGAAAAGGAGATGTTGCCAATGATAATCCCCAAGGAGTTCTCCATGCTTCTGCAGGCTTAGGCCTCAGTGGGCAAGCTACCACCAAACACGCATATAACCTGTATGAGAACCAGAGAGATCAGTTTAAAACAGAAAAAAGAAACTACTTTGCAGAGTGGCTAGTGAATTTATGGAACATGGTGGGAAGGCAGATGATATCAGATGCTTTAAAAATGGAAAAAAATCATGACCAGTATATTATTAAATACATAGTGGGAAGAATCTAACATCAGGGATGTAATATCTAACATCCCTTATGTTCAACTTGGTGGTGTATGCACCCAACACCACTTGCAGAAAAATAACTGAGAACTAAGATACTGTTTTCTGACATGGATGCAGAAAGGTTTTTTTATGTAATACTTATTTATTCATATTACTTCAGGATGGGCAATGTTCAAATGTTCAACTCCAGAAGAAGTCTATATGAAAACTTCCTTGTGGTACTTTGATATTAATGTTGCTAGCCAGTTTAGGATTTGTCCAAACTCTGCTGAGGTATTTTGAAATTCTTCTATTGATCAGGACTTATACAGAAGAATTAAATTGCTAGTGAGCAAAAAAGGCAATGTCAAATTTGGGCAGCATGTGAAATATTGGAACAGCACTTTCATGCATGTTCCTATGCAAAGTTTCCAGGAAAACAGTGACTTAAAGAAGGTGTTCTAGGAAATCAACAAAAAATGGGCCAATAATTTGGCTCAAATTTGGCTGTGTCCTGCCTGGCTAAACATCTTGAATTTTTCTGTCAAGTTTTTTTCAAATACCTGGAGAAAATATTTGAAGGAAACAGCAATTGCAGATTGTAAGCTGAGTGTTTTTCCATTTGGTTTCCTATTCCCCCTTCTTGATTAAACTTCAACTTCAGAACTGCCCTAATGCTCTTCTAATTTGGATGCAGATACCCAGCTTCAGTGGAAAAGTTAGGAGTTTCTCCCAGACAGGCTGCTTTAGTGGTCATATCACCTCTACTTGAAAAGTGGGAGCTGTGACTTTGAACTTCTCTAGTCCAAAATGGGAATAGACCTGAGGCATTTTTGGTTTCTTCGACATTTTGTGGTAGGTCATAGAAAGATAAACAGCAGCTCCATCTCAGTATTTAGTGACATGGCAATTATCTTAAAAAGTACCTAAAATATGAAATGTTGAGATTTATGAAGATGGAAGAAATACTTACGCACACAGAAGTTCAGATTCGCTTTGGTGCTGAGTGTTTTCATTGACTATCTCTTTGTGTTCTTACCTGTGTGATGGGAACTCTGACCCACCTCTGGGAATCCTCCCACTCCCCGATGTCTGCATGTATTAGGAGGCTTATGCAGCCTCTCTGGGGTTGTATTAATAGTGGAAGAGTAGATGAATGATTCTTGAAAATAGGCTTATCTTTAAAAATCAGATTTTTAAAAGAATTTTTTCTGATATCCTCATTAGTTAGTTAATATTTAGGGTATCTGCCTTTAGATATAAAGCTCTCACTGTAGCCAGTGGTGATCCTGCAGCTGAAATGCTTATGATTCACAATGATTGAAACTCTTGTGGGTTGTCTCTTTTTGCTTCTATGTCTAAAGAAGGTATACTAACGTTCAAACCTCTTGAATAGATTTTAAACAAACGTATAATTATTGTTAGCTTTGGCTCTAATTATTTAGCTCTGTTAAGCTTCTGAAATATCTTGACTTGGTTACTTGATGAATCTAAAGCAGCAGGCAGATGGCTTTTCATCTATTGTTAAGTTTCAAGGGCTTACTAGTGCTAATTATTTTGAAATGGATTCCTACGATATTATGCATTATTTCAATGAATAATGAAGGGCTGGAAATTTATTGGCAGAACATTCACAGGAGTGCCATATATCTAGAAATAACATAAAAGCAGAGTGGATACATATTTTAAAAGCACAGCTTGGGGAATCACCTTTGGGCAATGCTACAAACCTTCTTATGAGGGTGCATATTTTTCAATATAATCAAATCAAGAGATTGTCAGTGAGAGACTGGAGTTTATTCTACATATTATTATGACAGCTAAGAGACATTTATTGAAATTGAATATTATATACTAGATTCTCTGCAAACTCATGAGGTAGAAAGAGAAAATCTGTACTGCCAGGAACTTGCAACCCAAATATAATCCCAAGTGCAGCACCCATATACAGTCACACTCAGGTGAGACGTAACAAGGAGAATTGCCCAGCTGATATCATAGCCTGTATTTTCCAGGCAGCAGCAGCCCATATTTTTTGCAAACCTGTCTTCAAAGGAGAGAGTGAGAAGAAAAAGGGCAACGGCTAAACAAATAGCTCTGCAGTTGTTCAAAGTGAGCCCTTTCCAAGCTTGAAGAGCAGTTAGAGAACTGAACAGAGAAATCCCCTACTAAATACAAATAGAGGCAGTAAAAATATAAAATATTTTTATTAATTTTTTTAGAATTAAGTGTGATTTTATAAAATACATTTTAGTCTAGGGGTGCTGACACTCATGAAAATATGGCTGGTTTTGGGATTTAAAGCAGCATCACCTCATAGGAACCCCATTTGGTTGCACTGCAGGGCACAGGGTTTTGGACAGTTATTTTTACTGTTGCAATAGTATTTAAAGACATTTAAATTATCTAATAATATCCAGTGTTGGAGACAGGGTACTAATCTGGGTAAACCTTTACTATGCTGCAGTATGAGAACTTCTGTGTCCTTCCATTAGGTTTGCCCGTAGTATGGATATAAACTTTTAGGACAAACTCTAGTGTAAGACAAATACTATAATACAAATAGAGGAAATAGATATCAAAGGATGTACTTTTAAAAAAGATGTTGATATAGAACAAATAAAAATGGCAAGATAAAAAAGAAATCCCTGATTTGTAAAACAAAGCAAAGGAATTATGTTAGTTTTGGTTGTAGAAATATACTGAAAAATTTGGGCAATAAATTGAATATTCTAAGGAAGATGACCACTACATTCTTTTAAGATTATTGATTACTATTTTTTATAATTAAGAAAGTCAGTGTAATGTTCCCAGTACTTTTCAGCACTTGAATTTACCATACGTGTAGAAACCATACCACTGCAATGTATGGTAGCAGCAATAGCACAAGGCCTATTGCCTTTCCAAGGAATAAAAAAATAATTAGTGAGGCAGAATGTTATCAAGGTAAGGGAGCAGCAGTGAATATATATGAAATTAAAAAGGTATTTTATTGTCATTAAATATTATACTATTCATGCATGTTTGATGCCAATTTACAGACTGCAGATACTTTAACCTTTAGAACATGTGATTTTAATTTGCTGAACAATACACATGCACACCAGTACATGGAAAATGATTAAGAAAAGATTTATTAGAAAGTTCTGTTTGTATTTTTATAATTTTCTGTAGGTTCTGCTCTTCTGAAAATAACTTCATTCAAAATGTATTGCACTTCAGAATGGACTGGTAATAATGGATGTTTATATTCAGAATTTTACTTTGTCCTGATCTATTCAGATTTTATGTAGAGATGTATATGCAAAATAGTTATTAGGAAAACTAGCAGAACCATTTACCCTAGTCTAGACAGTCTGAATTTTTTCTTGGGTAATTTCTGTAAATTTTTCAAAAGAAATTTTGAGATTGATAGGCATAAGTCTTTGTCAGTTATTGGATTTGAGAAACACCTTCCAGCTGCTACAAAAAAGATTTTTGCAGGTCTGCATGCATTTTTGTCCAGGAGAAAGATGAGGGAGACTTTTCAGTAAGTATTCTTCCAACCTTAAGAAGTCTTAAAGGTTAGATTGTCTAATGATGACTCAGTCACACACTTAGAAAGAGCTAACTGCTTAATCCTAGTGCTACTTGTACTTCTAAATCAATCCTACTGTTAGTTGTACTTCCAAATTAATGACATCCACTCTGAATGAATTACACTGCGAAGCAAGTTTTGAACTCTCTTAATATATATTCTTTTTTGTTGTTGCTCTCCTGATCATATGTATAGACAAGACTTCTTTGGCATTTGTATTTCCATAACTTTCCCTGAAATTCACTTTTGGTCTAGTGTTCCTTCTTGGTCTTACGTTTTTTTCTGTTGAGTTTCTTTCTAAGCCTGACAGCATAAAGCCTCTTGGAAAGCTTGCTCTGTTCTGCATCTCCTCATTCAGCACACAGGATAGTGATTGTCATGATCATGATTCTAAGATAGTCACAATACCCCTCACAACATTCTGCACCACCCTTTTAGGAGGTTCCACGAGCCTCTGGAGGTGCCACCTGATCTAGGCATGTGGGTGTACAAAATTCAAATAGAAAAGAATTGGCAGGTTAGATTTATATGAGTAATCAAAACAAAGTACAGAGCTGGAAGTACAATTTTCCGACTTGACCTGAAAAGCCAAATTCAGTAGCTGGCAACTACAGCACATCCACATTCCCAGCAGGTTGAGCCCTTTTTTTCAGCAGCTCTGGCAAATGGAGAACCACTGGAGACAAGACTTTCAGTGAAATTCTAACAGGCAAGAAAAGTTTAGGCAGAGGCTCAGCAAGGCAAGCTGCATAAAGTCTGACACAGACCCTGGAACTTGAGAGAGCAGGACAGGCTGGCACACAGATTCTTGGTTTCTCAGCATCCTATGTTTACAGGGACAGAGCACCCCGATATTTCAGATAGTACACATTATCTTTCCAGCTCCTCAGGTCCCCAAACACCTGCAGACAGGTTGCCAAGATACCACTGCTCTGTTCTCAGAAGCTCACAGGATGGTGACACTAAAGCATGTTCAACTTTCTGCTTCTTTGGAAGCCAACATGGTGAGTTGCCTGAGAAATGTGGCTTGTGCTTTCATTACCAGCTCAAACCTAATTTTCACTCTTTTTATTCAGTGAATTCTTCTCTGAACCCTTTCTTTGCCAAAAATCTGGTCTAAGTCCAAAGGTTTCTTTCCTTTGAAAGTATGTGAAAAGGGAGATACAGTAGAAACAATCCCGTAAACTCTTGAACTGCTGAGTTTGTTTCCTTGATAAATGTCAAGAATTGAGATTTTTCTTCTGATCAAAATAATAAAAATATCAAACACCTGAAATTTCCCAGAGATGGTTCAAGGTAGTTCTAGTAGCAGATGGATGGTGTGAATCACCCAAAATGTAACACAGTAAATTACACACTGCTAATCACAAAAATATGAGCACTACAGCACTTCACACCCCATAAGTTCTTCTATTTATATAAAGTCTATGACAGTTCTATGGCCCAAAAAATATAGATGTAAAATTGAACGACTCTCCTGAGCTGGCATGTGAATGAACATTGTTCTAGTAGTAGCAAAGAAAAATAAATGATCAGTAACCACAGATATGAACATTTTACAATCTGGAGAGTTTGCAATTCAAAGGGGAATAGGGTGAAAATGAGTAAGGAAAATATTGGTGTACAGAAGGTGTTGTTGCAGTTGTACAATATTTCATATAGCTTTAGATTACAGTGAAAGAAGCACAGATATCTACCAGCAGATAGGGAAATGCATGTTAGAAACTGTCTAGTTCTCTGAGATGCCATAGAGGACTCCAATCTGCGCAGGATGAATGCTGAGAATTTGAAATTCCATGAGGCACTGCTCAATGGGAATTTCTTCTATTCTCTCTTAAAGTCCTCCAGTCACTGCCTAACTTGTGGGCGTGTCAAAGTCAGTATAGAGAATTCCACTTTAAGATAACAAATAGTTTAATGATCTATTTATATGCCTCCTATTAGCATTCTACAATGTGCATTTTTTTAATAGGCATTCACTGTTAGAACCAGTTCTCCTATGAACTTCATCTAAACTGAGTTGTTCTCTATTAAACTAGTGTAAATTTTGGCTGAGGCAAAAGATAATTTGTAACCATATCTGGAAGAGCCTTATTGACATTTTCTTCCTCTTAGTTCTTGAAATATTTTTTTCCTTTAGTTTCTGGAATGTATATGTATATCTAAAGGTTTTTCTTCCATTTAAATTGAAACAAAATTGTTAGTTCATATGACCAATTAAAAAAATGCATAGAAAATTAAGTTTTTATTAATTTCTCCAGCTTCAACCTCTTTCCCAAGTTTTTCTTCATTAAGAAAAACAAAAAACCAAGTGTTACTGTGGAAATGTCCTGAGAGGTATTTGTTACCATTTTCTTTCTAACAAGTGAATTGCTTTGATGTATTTCTTTGTTTTTAAATTTGTATTTCTACTAATTCTGAGAAACTGTAGCCAGGTAATACCGCTCCAAATTTGCCTTAATTTCAGTTTTATGGATATTGCTAAAAAAGAAGTAAATTAAATCGAATTATTTTGGCACTGAATTTGGAGACAGTCATTAGTCTTCTACTCTAAAGGAATTGAAATATTTTTTCATTGTGTCTAATCGACAAAATCTGCAAATCCAGGTGTGAAGGACAGAAATAATCTTCAAAGCTCATATTTAAGTCATTGTGATTTTTTATTAATACTTCCTCTATATTTCTTCTCAGCAATTTAATATAATGAACAGGCATGTTCATTATATTAAAAAATGTAGTGCATGTGGAGTATCATGTGCTAAGGGTTTGGTCATGCAGTGAGAGTAGGATCAGTTCCTTTTATCAGCAAAGATTCGAACATAAATATACAAAACCAGATATAGCAAGGTTTCAGAATTAATATTGAGGCCTAATATGAAGTCTATCTTTCTAAGACAAGATTTCTTCCTTTCCCATTTGCAAGAGAAATTGCTACTTGTATGCAAGCATTTGCAGAAATGAGTAATGTCACAATGCAGAGTTGATAATTTGGGCAGGACTGATACATGAGACGTGTTTCAATGTATGATAAGAAATATATCACTATCATTAACTAATTTTTTTTAACAAACACTTCATGCTACTTTGTAATAATATGGAATTAAGCAATGTTTATTCAGATCTATAATGAGTCATACTCAGTGGAATGGCATAATTGTCCTCATTATAGAGTTATTGAAGAAAATATATGTCTGTTTTTGTTGCTGGGATTAAGGCTCTGATGTTGCATTCATTGAAACTGATGTTAAAACTCCTAGTGATTCAGAGATGGAAGGATAGGCCCTCAGTGGAGTTGTCTAAGTGGCTTATAGAAGCAGATGATTCTGCATTTAAATGTTCTTTATGTATTTTTTCCTTTCATTCTTCTTTGTACTCTGACTCTTTTATTTGATAATTTCAAACAGGAAGAGGGGGAAGAAAAATGCCACAAATCATATCTGATTTCTCCTCAGCATCTCCTTGCCATTTTTTACTGCAAATCTGAAATGCAACTTTTTTTTTATGTTCATGGGATTGACCAAAAAACCCCAACTCCCCTTCCCAGCAAGACAGGGGAGAGAAAATAAGATGGAAAACAGCTCACAGGCTGAGATAAGGCCGTTTACTAAAGCAAGGTGAAAGTTTGGACTCGTATAAACAAAGAGGAAAAAAGGGTTTATTCTCTACTTCCCATCAGTGAGTGAAGTTTATCCACTTCCCAGGCAGCAGGGCTTCAGCACAGGGAGCAGTTGCTCCAGAAGGCAAGCACTAGATAAAAAATGCCCCTCCATTCCTCCTCCCACCCTTAGCTTTTATACCTGAGCTGACATCACACGGTATGGAATAGCCCTTTGGTTAATTTGGGTCAGCTGGCCTGGTTGTGTCCCCTCCCAGGACCTTTCCCACCCCCAGCCCCCTGATGGGGCCGAGATGTTGGGGGACAGCACTGATGCTGTGCCAGCCCTGCCCAGCAGCAGCCAAACACTGGAGTGTTATCAGCTCCTTTCCAGCAAAGCACAGCACTGTGAGGGCTGCTGTGGGAAAATGAGCTCCAGCTCAGCCAGACCCAGTACAGTTATCAGCTCATGATGGTGTTCAGAGAAGCTGTAAACTTTTTGTCTTTGCAGGAATAAATCCTTGAGTCCTTTCAAATGAATGTATACAAGCTGACTTTTTTTATCTTTTACTATGGGAGGTACAATATACTTATGTAATGAAAATTCCTAAAAATCTCCTAGAGGTGCAGAAAAGAATGAACAACTTCTGAAGATTAAATTAACAATATAGTGCAAAAATAATGGAGTGTTCCTCTGGTGCAAACAACTGTGTCCCTCTGAATGTAATCAGACTGTTTTCATGAAATATTATACCTTTTTCCCAACAAGAAGCTTGAATACAAGTACAAACATATGTGCAATGCATGTGCACAGATTCACTCCAACTCAGATATAATACCAGATGTAATGTAGGCAGCAATTTCACTTGGTCTCAAATTTCTTTGGCTATTTACTTCACATCAAAAGGCTATGCTTCTATGTGAAGCAAGAAGGTGTGATTCACGTCTTATTTTTTATCTATCTCAGGTAATTCAGCTTTCTCTGTCACATCTGCTCAGCAATGTAGAAAAAAGCACCAGTCTTTATGTGTGCATTCTCAAGTGAATAAATTTCAGGAACATGATAAATATTTATTTTATTTTATTTTATTTTATTTTATTTTATTTTATTTTATTTTTTACTAATGAGAAGTCTGATTTTCATTTATTTAATGAAAAACATTTCCGTCATCACCACACAAAATAACTGTGCTCACATAGACTTTAAATACAACTCCTGTGTGCTACTCTGATACTAGTAATTCCGTCAGATCTCCACAAGTTCCAAATTTTAGATGTGGACTAAGTTCTTTTGAAATATTGATCTTCATGAAAGAGAATTTTAAAGAAAATGTCAGAGGAAGATGTGTTTAGAAACTGGAATATCAAAGATAAAAGTTCTTATTCTTCCTTGGTCAGAAATAGGCTCCATTTTCTTGCTTTGTTGGACTTAAATTTGTAAAAGAAAATATAAAAGTGGAGAACTCATCTGCAAAGGACTTTGGTGTCAAGTGCCTCTGGGTCAATATATGAACCTCATTACTTTGACAGAAGGTAGAGAGATTTCCCTGCTATTCAGCCAAGTTGCAGTAACTCGGTTTTCTCAAGGTAATAAGTAAATATGTAGATTGTTATTGTGGCTCTGCTGACTTGTTCAATAGAAGTAACTTGATTGAAAAGAGAAGCTGTGTGCAGTTCATTGCTTTCTCCCTTCCTTTTTTACCCCTATTTTTTAATTTCATGTTTCTTTCTATGTAGTCTTTTGATTAAACTTTTTGATCGATATTCAAAGACATAATGTGTAAAGTGGATTTATTTCAGCTGTCTTCATGCTTCTGGTGGACTTTCATGAAACAACTCCATTGCTTCTTATTCTTTTGCATTCATAACAAGACTAAAATCACAATACTATCAAAGTTTCAGGAAATAAATGAAATCTTTATCAATATTTCCACATATACATGTGTATATTTCTATTTTTCAGTTTTAAATTTTCATTTTGCCTAAGGTTTAAAAAAAACAATTTTTACCATTATGTGCTATTTTAGAATTTTGCCTGTGAACAGTGTATAAAATGCAGAAAACTGCTAGTAAATATTTTAATAGTGATCATGAGATCATTGGAAAGGCTACTTATTGACACTCATGGCTATAGCTACTTATGAATGCTTAGCATGTACTCAGGGGAGCAGTGGAAATGTAGTTCAAAATATTCACTGCACATCTGGTAATAATTTTTTTCACTATCTATAAATTATATGTGAGTTTAAATAAGATAAATGGTTCCCTTCTCTTTTGACTTAACCTTGAAAAGAATTGTGTAGAATTATGACTAGATATTATATTTGTCTGTTAAGATGCTGAACAACTTGGGGAAGACCATTGCCTTCAATGGGTAGTTACAGGACAAGTAAGCTTAAAATGGTCAAATGTCTATCTCTCCAATAGAGACCCTTCACCAAATTCATAAGATTTCCTTCTGATGAGCTTTAATTTTTCACTTTTTTTGCTCAAGTACTTTCTACTTCCAGTAGTACCTTTGCAGTCCAGGAAAGATGAGTTGGACTTGAGGTCACTGCTGTAACTACTGCCGCTCAGTCAACAGAGAAATTTCAGTGGCATTATTTTTTTTGGGTCTTGTGTCATCACAAGGATAAAAGCCTTACCAAACTGTGTCTCATAGCTTAAGCTTGTTGACAGAGTTTGGTGTTCCATCTCCAAATTATATCCTCATGTGTTAAAAATCCTCAGTGATTCCTCGAATATGGAACACTCTTGTATGTCTTTGTACTGAGACAGTGGCAAGAACAGGTACGAATAGGTATTTCCAGATTTTTTTATGTAAAAATAGAAATGAAAGGTTTGCTTATAATTGTATAAAGACTTTGACTGTTTTACAATTGGTAAAACTGGTGATTAACAGGAGTGGAACTTTTGAGTAAAAGCTAAAATATTATGAGAGTCAAGGCTAAGCCAGTGCGTGAGCTGTTAAGGAGGAAACATTGGTAACCTATGTGCAGATTTGTGAATAGATTTCAAATGGGAGAAATCTTAAGGTTGATATATAGATTAAAACACGTATCTTACCAAAGAAGAAGGATAATAATCATGACCAGAGTAATCGTTAGTAGAAGGAAAGATATATTTATTTGTCCAACATGATGAAATGCGGTCTGAAATTAGATATACCATAAGCCAGCATGGGTGGAAGTCATTGTACATAGCTGGGTTCCTTCAGTAATCACCAGAACAAGAACACCCCTTATAAAAGAAATTAATCCTGCTTATCTCAGGCACTTATTTTATCATCATCCAAACAATGCTGTGGAGGTCTTCATCTCCCTCTGCTGAAGACAGAGGTGTCCTCCATGACTGGATCACAAAAAACAAAAGGACTAGGTGTGAAAATAAATTATAATCACTCAAGTGCTTGTTTCACTTTAAAAATTATCCACTTTTTAGAAAGTTCTAGAGCTCTGGTTCCCTGCTGAAGCACAATAAGGTAATGCAACTTTCCTGCACATTCGTAAATTAGGGAGCACAAGTACTAAATATGGGATCTGAGACCTGAAGGATCCTTGGACTCATGTGTGGTAAAAGACAAGGACTGGTTTCCTACTTATAATTATGGACAGTGTAGTGAATGACAAATATCTATCCAAAGAAGGTTATAGAGCTGTTGCTGCTGCAGCTGTGGAGGTGTTAAACAGCTGATCTTACATGGCATCTCTAAGCAAGAGAAAATTTCTGTAGGAAAAAAAATCCTTCAAGTGAGATACTGAGATATGAAACAATGATTTAGAAATTAATTATCAGTTCAGGAAAAAACAAGGGTTTCAATCAGTTATAAATTCTAATTCCAGCCCATCAATCTGTTTGCCTTTAAGTACAATACACACTGTACTGTGTTCTAAATGTGCTACAGTTTCTGTCAAAATGGGGATTGTACTCTATATTCATATGCACAATTTCAAAAAGGATTTTCTTGGATAGGTTTGTTTTGATGAATGCAGTTGAGGAAGTATTATGGGTAGGCAGTTGAAAATCATCTTAAAGTAAAATAAAATCACTTTTCGAACATCATATTCTCTCTTACAGCAGGAGTATCTCCTGCTCTGCATGGTGCAGTTTGATCAAAAAAAGGAGAAAGTAATAATATTCCAAAGACCTGAAAACCATCAGAGAAATGTGAACAGAGTCAGTAGTGTCATCCTAACTATTCTGTTCATTCAAATACATTTTTTAGTCCATTTCATAGAGGGTATTTCTATGCTGGTGAAAGGATAGATGTTTTTGAAGGAAGGGCCATGCTTAAAAATAGTATTTTAAATTGTATTCTTTTGCCAGTCACTATGTACAACTAAAAACATTTTCTGTCTGTAATGAATTTTGGTACTCAGCAGGTTGCCCACTGGTCCCTTGCATTAAGTAACAAGGTGTTCCACAGTCACCGAGAGAAATGCATTCTCTTCTTGAAAACAGTTTCCATGGACACTTTGCAAAAGCATAATCCTTCTCCTAATGGCCACATCTGTTCATCTGGAAATGGACTTTTTGAAATGACATGGTGTCTAGTTGTTACATATGCTTTCTGTCTGATCTTAGAAATCCCGGTTGCACTGCTTGGTGCTGTGGCTTTGTGAAGTCTCAAAGTTGGATTGCAGCTGTGTGTAAATGCCAGATTGTCACTGCAGGGCTGGTATTTCATTGTCTGACATCTTTTCCTATGAGTCGTTGTAAACACAAGGCCCTGTCCGGAGACAAATGTTAGATGGTGCTGTGACTTGTACTTCCCTCCAGGTAAGAAATACTGTGGATAGAGAGCAGTGTGTTGATCAGAGACCTGTGGAGATGTGTGCTGTGTTCCTGCAACTGCTGGATGTTTTCAGGCTGGACACTATACTTCCACTGGGTTTCTGTAACATAGATGTGATGTTTTGATATCTTCTAGGAAAAAGTCCTACATAAAATAAATCTACTGCTCTCCAAAATTAAAATTCTGAAATCTGGCCATGTACATTTTCAGGACATTTTTTAAAGAAATGCTGAACATCCTGGCAAAGTTTCTAGTCTTCTGATTACTTTTTGCCTTTCAGAATTTTCCCTTCAGTTTTATTTATTTCATATTTCAGCATGCTGTTCATTATTGTGTTGTTCAGTACTCCGGGCGGCTGCTGTATTCATCCCTAAAGGAAGTGTTATCTCAGTTGCCCAACCTTATTCACACATGAGCTGTAGGACTTAAGAGTACCTTGATGCCCTTCTCAAGAATGAAGGACAATGCAAAGGATCTTATTGTGTCCAGGATGTTATTGTGTATATGTTCCCTCCTATTTTC
>NW_008246057.1:7511168-7515857 GCF_000691975.1 Corvus brachyrhynchos | reverse complement strand
CAAAGTATTTTAAATGATATTTAACAAATTCAACATAAACACTAACAAAAACCTCTCCCCTCCCCAGTTACAGCTAGCCTTATTACACAGATATTAAGTAGATATGTAGCGTTTCCATATAATCTATTTTCAGATCTTTCCTCTGTTGTACCTACATATTTAATCTCATTTGCCATGAGTGTATCCATTAATCTTATTTTACAGTTGCAATTACAAATCTTCCTTACATGTTTCTTGTGAGACAACGTTAAGTCCTCTGCAAAGCAGGCACTCAGCTCTGCTTTTCGTCTCTCAGGAGTAGTTTTCTGTGTGCAGTATGAATGTTCCATCATTCGTGCCGTGACAACTACATTTACTGTACACCTACAGTGATGGCTGTCCTCAAATATGAATTTAAAATTTCAATAACAGAGTCTCATAAAAGCAATAATACCCTAATATCAAGGCTCCTGTTCAGGAAAGTTCTGCTGAAGCACAAGCTTGTGCATAAGATTCTGACTATGGTACCTGTGCTGATAGCTAAGGTCATTAGCTAATGGCCTTTCTGTATTATATATGCATTGTCATTTCTGTGCAGATTGCAATAAAACACCGAATGGCTGGGCACATTCCAAATGAGGTAGAGGACAACATCTTGGTCCCAAACAAAGTATTTGCAGACTTCCTTGGGAATTTCAAAGCAGAACCAAAACCACAAGAGTGTTTCTATACAGGTGTTGCAGCTGTGAACTGCTTCCATCGTTTTGGTTACCTACAGCCTGCTGCCCATTTCCTCTCTGTGTGTTCACATGAATGCTTCAGTATACAATGATTGGCTATGTGAAGAAAGAACTACAATTATTTCTAAAATGTTTTGCAGGGCAATATATGATTGATGCTGTGCAAGCAGCAAACTTGATGCTTGGTGCTGTACAAACACAGAATGGGGCCCATTATACCCACTGCTAAGTGTTTACATGACCAAGTTAATTCAGTAGAAGAGACTCTGTTCTGCAGCTCACACTCTCAGTTCAGTTAAGGCTACTTCTCTGTTTTGTTATCAATGAGAGAATGGTTTGAGGTTTTTTTTTTGGTTTTTTTTTTCCTTCTAAAAAAGAGAAAGAAATCACTAGGATTTCCCCTGGGGTAATAGTACATGTAAATAAATGCCATATTTTACCCAAGTAGACTAAGTCTGTTAGCCTACAAGCTTGGGGGATCCTGATTATTATCTTTGAAGAAGAGCAAAGTTTCTCAATTTTGAAAAGTCTGTTCTGTTGACTGTTGATTAACTCATGGAGTGAGAATTCTTCAAATTACTTTCTGTGGGAACACATAAGAGCACATAAGAATGATTTTCTTATTCCCTTCCCCAGGCCACAAAACATATATTTTTCTTCCTGTCTCAAATACATAGAATGTGCAGTTACATCAAGTCTACACTCTTATTCAAAATAAATATTTATGATTATTTCTCAGGCAACTTCAAATCCCTATGTACCTTATGTACTAAGCAATTGAGGACAAAATGTCATCTGTTTAGCTTAGAGTCCTAATTCTCTTATGGTTTATTTTACACATGCAACCAATGTGTTAAGTTTTACTCTGGAAAATGAACTAAACTGATCTAGAACTCTTTATTTGGATTGGATGATCTATTTTAAGTCACTGATAGTCGTATGAGAAATTTTGATAACAGAGTTGCTGAAGATTCAGAAAAATCAGCAATTTTCTGCATATTGAAAACATACAGACACTTGGTTTATTAGATTTTAATTAGATTTTAAATATAAGTTAAACTTTTAACCAAAAATGTGAAAGAAAAGGTTGAAAACATAGGAAAGAAACTTCTTGAGTGGCTTCTCCCAGGGTATTTGAATAAAATATTCAAGTTCTACTTATTAGACTTTGGTATACTGTTTTGTAATTAAAATTTCAAGAAGTCAGAATATAAATTTACTGACTGTTTACTGACTGTAGAAACACCGCTTTTGGTCCTAGATTTATGCTATGCATCAATGTAGTACTGTACAATGCACAACGGGTAAAAAACAAAACTGAAAATAAAAATATTATGCTGCTTTTTGCATATTAAAGATAGGATAAAACATGCATAAATTGAGATGTTCAAAATTATAATAAGTCAGTAAACATGTTTTTAAAAATGATATGTATTTTCTATTATTCCTAAGCTCTGATTGTGGTAAACACATAAGATAAATGGAGAAAACTTCATTTAATAAAACCAAGAAGATGAGGTGGGTGCAGACTTTCATATTAATATCTCCACACATACAGATAGTGGGTTCATTGATGGCACAAACTGTGTTTCATAAAAAAGAAATGGAGATGAATCACATTAATATAGAGTATTATTTTCTGATAATGTAAATTCTGGCAGTCTACTCACTCTTGGAGAGCCCAAATGGGGGACTTTGATTTCGCAAAAGTTATTTACTTCACCAATTATACACCTCTATGTTAAGATAAGAAAGACACTCTTTTCCTTGCTACATGGATACAAATCAAGAAAATGGTTGGATATATTTTGTGAAGGTCAGGGTAATCCATAGGTACTATATTGTAGCTTAGTGAAGACATGAATATGATTATCTGTAATAAACTGAGGTTAATATCAGCAGAGACACCCACAGGTAATAAATCTAGGGCAATTGATTCAAGCAAAGCAAATCATATCCATCAGAAGAACATTTGCAAAGAAGTATTAAAGGTTGCTTTAACAGCTGAAAACTATGGGAAAATCTTTTGTTCTTTTTTCTATAACAGTTTTTTTTTTAATAGGAACAAGAGCAGGAAGTTGAGAAATCAAAGAAAACAGAAGTCTTCAAGGCACAATATTTTAAGCTCTCAGCAAATTTATTTGGACTGCAACTAGTTTTGGATGACAGTTTAAACTCATAAAAATGTAACAATTTTTATGCTGAGGCAATTGATATACTGAGACAAACAGTCAAATAGTTTCCCATTATCTGTGATATTTCTGCTTTTCCTTAAACTATACAGCCAGCTGGAAGTTCTTATTGTTCACATCTTTATCACATTCAATATCTGCCAGAAAAAAAAAAAACCCACATAGTTTTTGGTTTGTTGGTTTTTTTTTCCTCTCTGCAGTTATAGAATATTTTACATTAGAGATTTTCAGAAACAAAAAATTAAAAAGATAAAAATCTGTGAAATATAGAAATAGTTCTCTAAATACTTTGTACATTTCCCTTCTTTTGAGTCTTTCAGTATCTGTGATTCTTTCTTTCCCTGCCCATCATAGAAGTTGTGGAGGGGATTTTTTTGTTTTTTTGGTTAGTTTTTTTTGGGTTTTGTTTGTTTGGTTGGTTTTTTATATTTTTAAACAATAGTTTTTAAAAGAGAGGAATTTTTTGGAAAATGAAAATATTTTGCTTCAGGACAGCAGCAGCCAAGTACTTTGTGGAATTTTTGTCTATTATCCATTTCCCCACTTTCCTCCTTAAGCTTTGTACTGTAGGAGTCAATATCTGAAGTTGCACAATGCTGTCTCCCTATTATCAGTTATTGTATTATTATTAATATATCAATTATATTATAATTATTAATTATCAGAATGTGTCCCGTGTGTGGAAAAATACAACTTACACCAGAAACTTCCTTTACATAGAAATTTCTGATCTTTGTGTTTTTTAGATGTGTAAAATTTTATTTGAAGTAGTATCAGGTTCCAAATTTAAATCAATCATCTAGGCTGTCTCTAAATGTGTTGTTGGGGAACAAGTACATAATGACATATTATATCTTCTCTCCACCTTAAAAACACACAAACCTCTACAACTAATTTCTGTTTTTCTCAGATCTTCCAAGCTTTCAGACAGATTAGGAGGTGCAGTGAATCTAATATTTTATGCAAAACCCTTTGACACTGTGAAGTTATCCTGTAGGTTTCTATCCCAGCTTCTTTTTCTCTTTTAGGTTTGCAAAATTAAGGCCAGCTCTTTGGCTTTGTACAGTCTTGTCTTTGTGAGCTACTGCTGTCTTCCAGTAATGGAGACACCCATTAAAATGTAGAGAATAATTTCAGGACAGTTTCACTTAGGTGACAGCACTCACAGAACCATATATTGACAGAAACGCTGAATGGCTGAGGCTGGCAGGGAATTCTGACTTTTGAATGTGTCCAAGGATGGAGACCTCACAACCTCCCTGGAAAATCTCTGCCAGTCACAGTCTTCAGATGGATCCTTGTGTGTTTCAGGTTGTGCCCATGGCCTCTGGTCCTGTCTCTGAGCACCACTGACACGAGTCTCTCTGCCTACTGGCAGATCATTTTCAGAGTTCTTTGCTCTCCCATCCCTCTACATAAAGCATGGATGTATTTCTCTCAGCAGTCACAGAATTTTTTTTTAATATGCCTTATACATGGCATTTCTAGGGAGCTTGTCTCCTTTCAAATGCTAAATATACAAAGATACTAGAAAAAAAATCTAATATAATTTACATTTCCAAAAATGCGGTATTATATTCTTATATTTTGTTACGAAAAAGGTGTAAATATGCAAGAATTTTGTTCTGATTCCTGTATGGCCTCCCTGTATGTATTCCAGTGTAACCTCAACTATTGTTATAAAATCCATTTTCCAAATACCACATGGATTTTACATATGCAGGAATTAGCATTCACTTTTTTTTTTTTCAGATTAGCAGCAATTTTCTAGTAAATAT
>NW_008246057.1:7417874-7511142 GCF_000691975.1 Corvus brachyrhynchos | reverse complement strand
TTTCCCTAGTAGCTGTTGAAAATTAACTAAGATTAAAATAATACTTATTTTATATTTTTCATTTCTTCTCTCCTCTCTGGATGAAATTCTGAACTTAGTTGCATTAAAAAAGTTTCAAGGAAATCAGTGAATGTTTACAGCTGTATAAGTGTACAAGAATAATTCAGGTATTAAATTTTTCCTCTATTTTTCTAGCTATTGATACAATATTTGTATTTTCTCATATTGTTATTCTGGCACTGGTTGAAATGAAGAGAAATCTGAATAAATATCAGATGCCTACTACCACAGAAAACACTGAATGAGAACATTTAACAATGGATTTTATTTTTTTGTGGTTTGAGACCATTAATTAGAATGCAGATAGCCAAATGTAAGGCATTTTTAAAAATAAAAATTGCTGTTTCATTTATGTAGAGCAAATTTCAGAAAGATCGTATTAGTTTTTCTGGAGGCAAATATAGATATGTTACGTACATATATTACCTGCTCTTTTTATCTGAAATTGAAATAAACACAAAAATAACAAAATTACAGTTTTCTAATACATGAAGTTTAATATTTGAAATAAAACTATGCTAACACTGTCAATGACTGCAATCTCCATAAATAATTTCTGGGTATGATTCCTTGTGTACATCAAGAGAAAAAGTGAACAGAACCCACTAGTCTTCACTTCCTATCCAGTGTCCCCCATTAAATTCTACCCATTAACATTTTCAGTGGAAGGTTTCTGTGGCTGTCAACATAATTTCAGCAAAAGTTTAAAGAACTCTTTGTGCTTGCATTCTCTTATTTTCTTCTCATCTTGAAATAAAGATGAAAGAAATTACCTAAATGCATTACATAACCATGGAGACTAGAGTTTTGTACTGCTATGATCTACAGTAATTTCTAACTTATTTCCATAATTATTTCCACCTCAATGTTGGCATTAAGTTCTGCTTTCAGAGGTATGAATGCACCTTCTATTGGAATTAACATCTGCAGTGGTAAAATTATTCACAGTGGTAAAACCATTACTTATGTTGTGGAAAGAGAAGAAAATTAGCCATTAGATTAAATCCTGGTAGGTTTTACCCTGACATTCACCTTTCATCATACTCTATGTATATGGAATTGCTGTTTCCAAACTGCTGGGTATTGTTTTCTTATCTTTCTTCAACGTAAGGTTTACACTAAGACTGACTTTATGTGCACAGCCAAAAGCAAAGGATGTAAGCAATGCAAACCAGAATTTGAAAACAGTGCATCCCACTGAGGATTTTAGTCTTATGTCACCTTTCCAAAAAAAAAAAAAAAAAAATTATGATGTGAGAAGGCATTTAGCTAAAGTAGTTGTTTGTAGAGCCTTTCCTACTTATAAATCATGTTTTACTAGAGCAATTCTATTAGCCTTATTTTAAATTTCTTGTTTAATGATTATTCATTAAATATAAAGATTATAATTTTATACATAAATTGCAAGGCATTACAGATTTTTCTGCCATTACAGTTGCCTATCCTTTTATGCAAGAGCAAATTTCTTTTAATTTGTTCTCAGCAGATGCTTTCATTTAGTGATATGAGAACTAAATCTCTTCTGCACTACTATGAGATTAGAAGATCTTCTCTATGTAAGAAATTAATCTATATAATTTTCAACCTTTCTTTGTGTTTGGAAATATCATGAGAGGTGATTGCAGCCAGTTTTTTCCTCCCCTCTCAGTCCCAAGAAAAATCCTTCTCTAACTTGTTGCCCAAAAATCCTTAATTTTTATGCCAGGTTTAGGCAATTAATAATAAAATTGCTTCACACTTCCTTCCCCCCCGTCCCGTCCTTGTTGAAATGAAAAAACACCCCTGCATTTCTTGTTCATTTCACATCTCCCAAATTTCTCTGTGAATTTTTCAGAGTGGCAGGTGCAATGGAGAAGAGAAAAGCACTGCTACTATTGAGGCCAAAGTCTAGGATCCTGATCTTAAAAATCTTTTCTTTACATGAGTACATCTTATAAGTTCACATAAGAACCCACTTAACTGTAGGCCCCATTTTAATGCTCAGTAAGTCTTTATAAGCTGAATCTTCTGAAGACAAATTAAAATAATGGTTATTAGGTTAAATTGAATATTTTCATGAAGTTTCTATAAATACTACAGCTTCTTGTTCTGTATAAGAAACAAAATTCATTAGAGAGATGAAAGAACTACTATTCATATAGATTAGGTTGAGGACTATAGAAATAAATAAGTAAATAAGACAAAAATTGTCAACAGCTTGTGCTATAAATGATCAAAAGCAAAGCACTAGAAAATAGAAAGGCTTTATCTAGACTGCCATATTTCTGACTAAAAATTAAAGCATATCTACAACAGAGGCAGAATCATGTGTATTACCTCTACTGACATTAAGGAGGTAAAATTCAATTCTTCATTTCCATTAGCTGGTTAAGTTTCTTCTATTGTGAGGGATAGGAACCTCTAAGAGATAATTTGTCTTAAAACCTATGTCTAGCACAGGTGGGAAGGCACATTTCTCTTTCTCTTGATTATGCAGGAAGTCTACATGACCAGTTTAACTCACTTGCCAAATTTTGGTCACACATAGGTGAGATGTACTCCACTGGGAGGTCATTATTAAGTGGTACGCAGTTAAACAGTTGGAAAGGCTGTGGTATACAGCAGTATTTTGATTTGTGTTTCCTTGATTCTCCCTCTTTCTTATTTCCACATGTAAACTAATTTTATTATTACTTTTTCTAAGTAACTTTTAATTATATATATCTCCTTATTTAAACTAAGTAGCCTTTTCCAATATCACCTAATATTAATAAGAATCTTCCTACCAACCATTTATTGAAAAGCATTTATTGAATTTATTGAAAAGCAGCTTCTGACATTCTGGTATTGAAAACTGACACAAGATGACAAAATGACATACTATTTCTTCTCTTGCAGCCCTCAAGTTAAATGATAATAAAGTTATCCTCTTTATGTTAGAGTCTTTGGACTGTTTTGACCATATATAAAGTATTTTTCTTAATGGAAACTTTTTCTTAAAATTCAATGGGGCAGTTAGAACTAATGTCTTATAAAAAATCAATTAGTCAACAAAAAGAAATTTTAGTCTTTCTAGAGCGACACCTGGAGACACCAGCAAGCACATGCTTGTAATACATCATAATTGTCCTTAAAGAGTTATGTCTATATTATTAAGTCAATCCATAATATGAAGCTATTAAAAAGTTAGTATAGACAAACCCTCTAATCCAGGATATGTAGAGAAAAACTGCAGAGGCAAGAGAGTAAATTTTTAAATGTTAAGTGTAATATTATGCTGGGAAAATTTTCCTAAAGGAACAAGTAGGCCTAGACACTGCAACCGTAACAGTGAACACTGTTGTGTTCATTGTAAATAATGTAAATAATCTTTTTTATCACAAAGTCATAACCAGAGCAAGAACAAGTAATTCTGGGCCAGATATGTTGTGTTAAATAAATATTAAAATAAATATATTTTTACTTGATTTTGCAATCAAATTTTCATTATAGCAGTGTGCTCAGCTAAATGCAAATAGTGGCAGGTTGCCTTAATTTTTTGGGGTAGCCTTCCATTTTATTTTGCCATAAAACACCTCTAATTCAGCATTTGTGTATGCATAATAGGTATTGGCATAGAAAGTAAATATGTAAGAGTTACATAACTCCCATTTTGGACAGAGGGTTTTTTTGTGCAGTCTTGACATTGGCATGGGTAAAACATTAATTTTGTTTTGTATCAACATACTCACGAGACATTTAAGGAGGGCTAGTTATCCATTTTCAGTTCAACAATAAGGTGTTCCCAAATTTTAATTCCACGGGATGTGGAATTTCTGTCAAGAATTTCTGTTAAAGAGAGCAAATTAAATTAAATAAAAACAAACACCTAATTCCTTCAAAAGAAAAGGACCCCAAAAAAACATATGTAGTACAAGACAGTGATTGTGAGGAGGCAGCTGAGGGTTTAAACAATTTTGTTATCCCTGAAATGAATAATACATCAGAGCCTTTCATCCCTAAGGTAGTTAGTGTGTCAAGATGGGAAATAATACTTAGCAATATAGATGATTGACTTTCCCTGAAACACAGGCTGGTATTTCCAAGGTCAGAAATGAGGACCTTCCAAAAATAGAAATTCCAAAACAGGAATGCTTTTTTAAAAAAAAATTATTTAAGTAGGATATATGGTTGAATGGTGTTGCAATCAAAAAAACAACCCAGCCCTGTGTTATTACTGTAGTCCTGAATAATATTCTAGTTATAAACAAACATGAGAAATACTCAAGAAATACATAAGAGATGATACAATGTATCATGTCTAGTTCCTCTACTCATGGGTAGTTTATTCACTTTAATGGGATATTTTGTCAGAGATGTCTATAACTAAATGTTTTGCACTTAAAATATCTTTGAGGCATTTTTTGCAGGATCGCTGTTATGGAGGAAGTATGACAAGAAACATTACTCTCAGCATATGTGAAAATCTGTATAGACCTGAACATTCACTGTTCCCATAGAAGTCAGTGCAGATATGACTGTGGCATAAAATAAGGACTTTCAAGTGCAGCAAGACTCAGGCTCAGAAAAGAATTGGAGAGACTTGTTCCCTGTATGCTGATCTTCAAAATCTGCACACAATGATGTGTATGGCTGAGCTGTGAAAACTTCGTGTCATTGTTTACTTGCTGGTTTATAGCATCCCACACTAGAGTAAGAAAAGAAGAAAACTGTTCACTTCCTTGGATGCTAAAGACAGATGGCAGGTGCTAGGTGACAAAGCATGGCTGTGGACTGTGGATAGGATGAGAGTGGCTCCTCATCCTATATCCAGGAGATGATGAAGATTCCTATATCTGGGAGATGACGAAGATTTAAAACACAACTTAGTTAATATGCCCTGTAAAATCATTTCAGGTCCTGCTCAATATATTTGTTGATATAAACCCATTTTTCAGGTGACTATGTTTTCCCATACTTTCTATGGAAAACTAGATGTCTAAGTCAGATCTGCTGGGTTCAGTAGGAAAACAGGTGCCTGGAACTTAGACCTTAACTGTGCTTCTGAGCTCATGAGTGCCTTCCCTTCTGAACAGGGCCACTGTGCAGGGGCAGAATATTCAGGTCCCAGTTTACACTTTATTTGACAATATGCTCTTGTAGTTAGTTTGGTGCTGATGTGCACCATTCCCATTCACACTTATTGAGAAGAAAATAACTTAGATTTTGCCAATTTAGAATACTTGCAGTGACGATCATGTCAAAACAGGTGAGTATTATACTAGTAGGTTGCAATCTTTATCTCCCAGTGACTGAAATTTTGTCTTGCAGAAGTACATTTCCTTTCACATGAGGATGAAGAATTAATTTCCAGTTTTCTTTACTGCAATGTTGTTTTGTTATTTAATGCAACAGTATAGTGAAAGATCAAAAGATTTTTGGTTTCTTGCATTGTAATTGTAATCTGTACCTTAATTATAGTGTGTGTACTTTAACAAATCAATATAGTTGTAATAATGGCTTTTTTAACTCCCCTTTCCTTTACTCTTTTTTCTTTGCCAGAGAAAATAAATTACAATTCTTCCTGGAAATGCATAGCACAATGTACTTAATTGCCATATCAAGTTCTAAAAGTAAAGCATATGATTTCAGAAACCTTCAATTGTTACGTCATTTGGAGAGTTTCAGTTGTGTAATGAAGATTCTTTTGCTTTTACTCAGAGAGAGACATGATCACATCTGGAATGTGGTCAGAAAAAAAGAGAAGTTCATTTCAGATGGGCATCGTTATTCAGCTAAGGGCTTAGTTTTGTATCCTGTTGGTGTAGAGGTAAATTCTGCTCTGGGATTTATGAGAAACTAAATATTAGGTAGAGCCTTATCAAATTTGCAAGATTCTTCAAGATTGGAAATAATATTTCCCACTGGTTTAACAGGTTTCTATGTTCTGAATGTTCTTGTGTTCAGTTTAAATCATCAAAAAAAAAAAAAAATCTCTGGAAAAGAAAAATCAGTAGAACTCCATAAGGGAAAGGCAAGACTTCATCAGCCACAGACTCACAGAGAACATCCTCAGCAGAATGAAGCTATGGCGTGACAGATGCAGAATAAAGAGAATTAATTTTTATACATGTTATGATGACAAAAGTCCCAAATTCACTTTTAATATCAACCAACAGGTATCCCCTAGCTCACTTATGACAGACATTTATTGTCTCCTGTTTGACTAGCGTCAGAGACTCTGTAAATAGGCAGTCTTCAAGTTTTGTAAACAGGTGAAATAAAGGAGATATTCAAACAAGAAACAGGTTCTTCTATTTAAGAAGAGCTATCACAGAAAGATAGATTTATGATGGCTTCACTTATTTAAAGTTGGGTAATCACAGAGCAAGGACAGAGGAATTTGATTTTTTTCTTCATCCCTGTTACATCTTCTGTAAAACAAATTCCGATTGGCTTTCCTGATGGAACAACTTGCACATTATCTTCAAAAACACTGCGTTCTTCAGTCTATACTTGGATTATCTTGGTCTAAAAACATATTATGGCTTCCAAACTCCCTGAAAAGTGCTTACTGCTGAAAATATATCTGTTCTGTTGAGACACTTTAGACTGTAGTTGTGCAATCTCAGATAATTTCATTTGATTACTCACCATTTTCAAATCAGTTTTAGACAGTAAGAAAAACCTGTATTTTCACATAATTTTAATAATAGAAGAAATAGTTCCCAAGTGGATGATACAAGTTTAATGACTTAAAAGGTTCAGTTGATTATAGTGTGTATGATTGTGTCAGATCTACAGTAATGGGAATGAAAAACAGTCAAGCTTAGGACTGCCTATGAGCAGGATCAATAGAAAAATGCATTATCTGCTGTCTCAGTATAGTACTACCTTGCATGAAGTTTTATGTAAAAAGCATTTTTGTGAGAGATGAAAGAGCGCTCAGAAGTGGAAAAAAAATCAATGTCTTCTATGGTATTTCTCCATTCAACGTATGACAAATAAGATGTAGAGACAGCAATAACAGAATTAACTTTATCAACCTTAAAATCACGGACCACACATACCAGTTGTATTAAATGTTCATAAATTCATGATCATAATGACTTACACTGCTCTCATGGCAATTTAATGCCAATGCGAGTGCATACTGGTAAATCAATATGATGACATATTTACCTGTAATTATTTTAAGTGCCTATTTTGCTAACAGCTTGCTTTCTTAAATTTCTCTTTCATTTTAGTTGTTGTACTTGAAGCTGGGAAAACAGAAATCATATTTGACCTTTGTTGCCATCTTCATTTTGCTTCCTGTTGGAATTCTGGTGTTTGGCATCAGTTTGCTCATGCAATGCTTGAAAGCCCGTATGTCCTTACAGGTCCTCAAAGAGCAGAATATGACTTTGAGAACTGTTGCTACTTCTTCATAGATACAGTGGTCACTATTAAAATTCAATATTTGCAAATCAAGTAGCAAACCAGGGAACTGAATGCTCAGACTGAACCAAATACACAAATCATAGGATCTCTCCACTAAAAAACAACTTTAAGAGGACATGAAAGTCCTGTGTTCAGATATCTACAATTACAAGTCCGTTATTGAAAAGTGTGGGAGGGAAGGAATTGTAGAGCCTTAAATGGTTCTTCTGTGACCAACGTATTTTGAGGTGATCACTTAGTAGAAAAGAAGATTAAATCCCTGAAAGAAACCCTGTCTACGTGTTACGCTGCATTTCATTTCACTCAAGTCCCATAATTCAGTGTCAAAAATTAATTGCATGCCTGAATGTCATATATTCACAGCATCTACAAATCACAGAATGGTTGAAGTTGGAAGGCACATTGAGAGATCATCTAATCCCACCATCCTAGACATAGCAGAGTCACCAAGCATATTGCCAAGGACTGTGTTCAGCTGGGTACTGAATGTCTCCAAAAGTGGTGACTCTGTAGGCTCCTTGGGCAGCCAATTCCAATTTTTGAGCACTCTCACAGGAAATACCCTTTCATTATGTTTAATTTTACAGATTTCAGCTTGTGCTCATTGCTGCTTCTCCTTTCACTAGTTGTCTCTCATATAAGTCTACTTTTATCTCCATCTTTCCCTCTCTGTCCAGGTATTTATATGTAGAATTTATTCAGTAAGTATATACTGTAGCAAAATTAAGGATCAACATGGATTTACATATGCCTTTATATATATATACACACACCCTTGAAAGGGCTAGAGTTTTAATACTGCTGATGAAAAGAAAACCAGACTTAATAATAACATCCTGAAGGCTTTGTCTTCTGTGCTGCTCTTGTTCATACAGGTACCTCTCAATTCTTTCTAGCAATATCTGATGAGATCATTTCAGGAGATAGTATCATGTTGGAATAACAGTTCTTTTCCTTGAAGACAGACAATAAATCTTAGTGTCAAAGTAGTTTTGTTTGAGTAATGATCAAGAGATAGCTCTAAGAATAAGACCGTTGCACATGTATCCATATGGTGTTTTAAACAATGTAATTTTTAAATTTCCTTTTTAGTAATTGAATTGACTTCTTAAATCCACCTCAAAGATGATGCAAGCAGATCATGGTTGCAAACTCTTTGGAAGATAAGATGAAGTACAGTCTATGATCTAGGCTGAAAGCAGTGAAATGGGGTGCAATAAAGAAAGTGCTTCACATGAAGATATATTAATTCAGCATGAAGGTGAACTGGAGAGGCAAAAAAAGAATATGGGAATTACAGTATGCACAAAAATAAATACTACTCTGATACAGTACTAAACAATAATAATAATAAAGGCAAATGTTTAATTTGTTTTTATGACAGGGAAATATTGTATTTTAAACAAAGCTGAGGTAACTGCTGAACAACTTAATTCTGTAAATTCTTATTTTAGGGAAAGTAAATTTAACTCAGCAATCATTTGGGTGAATGTTTCCCCATGTTAATGAACTGTATCAAATTGAACAGTAGGTTAAGTTCAGAATAAGGCATCTGGACCCATGCCCTAATTTCCTCTTAAAATAACAGGCATAAACTAGAAAAAGTCCAAACTTAAAATAAGCTGAAAGACATGCAAATTGATGTCCATGAAAAAACCCTAAGAAACCTTATGCATATACACACTACTGAAAAGTGTACAGAAATAAGATATAAGGATTGTTCTACCTTGCTTGTGAGACATTATAAAGTAGTCAAAAATGAGTGGAAATGGAGATGTCAGTGAGTTTAAGATGCAGCAAAAAGAACCAAAATCATATACTTGTTGTGCATGAAGGCAAATACCCAAAAGGTTTATTCAGATACGGAAAAGTCATGAGTCCTTTGTCAAACATGATACATCAAGAATCATTGCACTCCTAGTGCAAAGATTATAAATAAATGCATTTCACAGAAGTCTTAAGAAATCCTTAGTAAGGACTGTGAATTAATTGTTTGAGGATTCATGTGAATTCAGTCTACAAAAAGAATTCATTGAGCATATCCCTTTTGAATATAATGCGAACTTAGCTATACAACACACCTGGAGACACCTAAGGAAAAAGTGGCTTCAGCTGTGAGCTCAAGGCCTTTCATGGCGCATAAAAGCTTTTATGTGAAATTGGAGCAAATAATGAAAAAAAGTAGCAAAAGAGAAGGTGAGTTATATACATGTCCAGCTATCTGTTGACCTCAGTTATTTGCTATACAGAGCAAAATACCTGACCAGAAAACATCTGAGTACAAGATAAGAAGAGAAGAACAGGGAAAAATAGAGATGATGGATGGAAACTTTTCTCCTTTCTTTGAGGCCTGAGACTTTTTATAGAATTGTTTGTGTAGTGGCAGTAACAAAAAAAAAAGTTTTAGCTAATGTCAATCAGCACTTTCATTAAAAATATTTTTTTCATGCCTTGTCCCCTACTACCCCCATGCATCAAACATTTCCCTCCCCCTGTTCTTGCAAATTTATTTCCCTTTGCATGGGAATTGGAGGTTTTCTCCTTGTTTTGGAACATGTGTCCCCCAGTGTTACTGCAGCCCAGATCTTCATGATGGTTGCACCACGAGTTCTCTCGTTAAAGAAGGAAGCTGCTGAAACATAGTCTGGGCAGCCATATTTCCATTACTAACAGTAACTCCTGTGTAAGGAATTGTCTGGGCCAGCATTTGACAGATAATCAGAGCTGGTGGCCACGACTGCCCTCTGGAGCAACCAGGCCTCAGGCAAGTGACAAACACCTATATCTGGCAAGGGTAGTCTTTTGAAATACATCAAGAAAGATTTACTTAAAGACCTCTGCGGCACATTCTGAAGCAAAGCTGGGTGTGTAAGGCATTGCAGCCTCTAGCTGCTCATTCTGCCCCTTGCTGAAGGTTACAGCCATCATTGAAAAAGCTGACAGGAAAGAATCTACAGTCATATTTCAACAGTTCTATTCACAGGCTGGTTGATGAGGGCTAACTTTACAGCTGAGGTATGGATTGACAACTTGAGTGGCTGAGGTATTGACAACTGGGACAAGCAACGCCTTAAACCATGGCAGCTAAAACCAGAAGTGACTTGACTTCATAAAGTTTAAAGCTATTTTGAAATTTATTACACACTATGCCCCTGAAATTTTCTTATGAAACTAGAATAATGTGAAACTAGCTATTCACATGTCAAGTTTCCAAATTAAAAGGATTTCAACTTTTGAAATTTATCATCTTAACACTGTATTGCTATAAAATGGTACTTATAAGAGAAATTGTAGAAAAGAACAAGAAGAATGAGCAGTGTTCTTGAAAACATGACCTCTGAAGAAAAGATAGGATTTGAAGAAAAAAAATGACTGGATGGAATATAAAAGTGCACTCTTTGATATGCAGAAGGTAGTAACAAAGAGGAAAGGAATAATCTGTTCTCTGTGTCAGCCTTGGATAGAACAAGAAGTAATGGTCCTAAATTAGAGCAAAGGAAATTTAGATTATGTATTAGGAAAAGATTTTCAACCATAAATCACAGAAAAAGACCATCTAGAGAGACTGTGGAGTTATCATTACTGGAAGTTTTTGAGAACAGACTGGGCAGACAACTTTCAAGGCTGAATAAAGTGAAGGGAATCCTGTTCAGGGAACAAATGATAAACTTTTAAAGTTCTTCTTGAGATTTTTTTTTTTTTAATTCTGGAATGTCAAATACATCACATGAAATTTACCACAAATTTGATAAAAAATTTAAGCACATATTAGCTGAAAAAAAGTCAAACCAATACCCAAATAATGTGACGAATGAAGGACATGCTGATTATTTGCTGACTAACAGATTATACTAGGACTGATTTTGTGCTACCATTCTATGAAATGAATGACATCCTAATAGCTGTAGCTTATCCATGTGGGGAACAAGCTGAATCATGTAGAAATTAGGAAAGTGCCTTCCATTCTTCTCTTCTTTTGCCTTTAAAGTTATTTTTAACTCTTTTCTGCATTCATTGGACTGTGATGGTTAACAAAAGGAAATATGATCTCCAGCCCCCTTTGTGGTCAGGCCTTAAGTGTCCAGGGAATTTTTAAATGGTATTCAAATACTACCTGAACTGCCCAACATGTTTCCTTATGTGGATGAGCAATCTAGCATCTAGCACCTAGGATCTGATCTTTCAGTGCTGATGCTATTTAAGTAAAACAGCACTGGAAATTTCTGTTTTCAATCAAAAACCAAATGTAAGAATGTTAAATAAATTCTGTTTCACATTCTTCAGATACAGGTAGTGATTAGCTTTGTGAAAATTTACTCTAAAAGAGCTTTTTCTCTGTGAGACTTTGTCAGTTTGTAACAATATTGTATTGCATACCATTTCTGCTAGGTGCAGTGAAGTCTAAGGCATGCCTGTGATCAGCAATGAAGGCTGCCCTTTGCAAGGTATTCAAAGACAGGCCGTCAATGTGGCAACATTTAATATTTAATGCTGCACATTTCATTATGAGGTTGTAAGAATAACTGAAATACCTTTACCGTAATTTAGCTCAAGTATTGTAAAATGTTACTGATTTATTAGAATAATGAACTCTGCAAAAGGTCATACCAGGTAAACTCATAAAAGCAAACATATCGAAATAGAATTATAGAGTCACAGAAGCATTGGGGTCAGTCCAACCCCCTTGCTCAAGACAAAGTCAGCTAGAACACGTATCTTGGGATTTTGAATATCTCTAATGGTCAAACTTGCACCACTGCTCTGAGCAATTATTCCCATAATGTGTGCTCAGATACATCATAAAGAACTTTTCTCTTATGATGACTAAGTGAGATTTTCCGTATTTCAATTTGTACCTGTTGCTCCTTGTCCTTTCGCAGATTGATACTGATAGGAGTCTGGATCCGTCTTCCTTATTCCCCCCCATTGATAAGATTCCCCCTATGCTTTCCTTTTCCAGGCAGAACAGTCCCAGCTCTATCAACCTCTCCTTGCATGCCAGGTGCTCTAATCCCTTTATAGTTTTCATTGCTATTTGTTGAAGGAGTATATGCATACTGCTTTTGTTCCATGGGAAGCCCAGGACTAGAAACTTGTCTCTCCAGTGCTGAGCAGAGAATGATCACATCCTTTGACCTGGCAATGCTTTGTAAAACAGAGACTAGGAATTGCTCCAGGGTTGCCCTGCTGATTCCTCTTGAACCTGTTCTCCACTGGGACTGCCAGCTTCTTTTCTCCAAAGAAGCTTTTGGTTAGCCCCTCCCATGTCCTAGTGCATGGGCTTATTATGGATCTGTCTCTTTGCAGGCCTTCATGAGGTTCTGATGAGATCCCTCTAAATGGTAGCACAACCATTTGTAGACAGGACTGGACAAACCTTGGTAGCCCCTCCACAAAGTCCCAGATCTGTGTCCCTGGCAAGCAGGAAACCTCCCTAAGCAGTAGATCAGACTGGTAGCTGAAAGCCTTGATACCCTGCAGCAGGAGCCTCCTTCTGCTATCACTGACTGCTTCCTTGGGGTGCTGCTGCTGGTTGCTCCAATAAAAGGAAAAGCTATCAATTCTCCAGCACTAGGAATTCATAACTCACCTAGAGTAACCCTTGCTGTATTATGTCCTTCCAGTATATTTTCAGCATATTTTCAGTTACAAGAGGACTTTTTTTTCTCACCTTGCTATTTAAACTGAGTACAATTTAAAAGATAGCACTGGAGAAAAGACACAGGTGACTAATACTGTTGCACGCCGTTTCTTTTTTACAAAAGGAAGAAAAATGATTTTAGTGGTTTGAGATACTTTTGTACTAACTGAAAGATAGCCTTTTGAATAAGATAAATTTACTTTCTTACTTATTTCACTATTATACTGATATTCTGGGAGCCCTGCATGGTCCTGCTTGGGGAAAAAAAGTGAACAGGAGTATATGAGGACCAAGAAAGGGAAAAGATTATCCAGCCATGTCAAAGATATGGATACTCTGGCAATTTGGAAGAAAAGAAAAGCTCAAGCATCACTGAAGGTAAAATAGAGGGAAATGAAACTAAAAGTAGATTGTTAAATACTCTAATAAATAAAAGAAAAATCCTTCAGTGTTGTCACACTGAAGTTCTCTGTGAGTCTAATTCCAGCCCTGTTAAAAAGGTCAATAGGATTTGTGTCTCTTCAAAACTCTCCCTTGGCTTGTCAGACCTAAGCCACGCAGAGTTTCCAAGTGTCACTATGATATTCAAAGCCATCATGAAGATGCTGCAAATCTACCAAATAGATCTACCAAAAATATGTCTATACTGGGTGTGTACTTTTGGGTACTACCTAACCTCTAGGTCTGCCTAAAAACAGTCACCACTGTTTTGTCCCCTTCTGGGCTCGCAAAGGATACTGCTTCCATACTATTAATTTGACGATTGCCTGGAAAACAGGCAATAAAAGTTAAAGTCTCCTTGAGCTACGCAGAGTTGGGTTTGGATTTTTTTTTGTATGTTTTGGGGTTTTTTTTCACTTGTTTGTTTAAAAACAGCCAAAACACAAAAAACCCCAAACATAAAACCCAAACCACAGTGGCTTGTATTTTTACTATCACAGTCCAGATATCTCATTAGAGAAGTCCATTTCAGGGGTGAGCTGGAGACACATGTAACAGTGACTGCTAGACCCTGCAGCAGCAGGGCTGCTGCCAGCAGCAGGAAATGCTGCAGTCTCTGCTTGGGGAAGCAAAGAGCAAACTGAAGAGCCAGCTCTGGAATTCAGATGACTGATATGGGTGACTGACTCAGCCTAAGGACATAGTGACAGGGGAATTTTTAGCTGATGATTTTGAACAGGAAGACAAGTCTCTCTCTCCAATCTAAGTCCTTTTCCTCTCACAGTCCAATTTCTGGATAATTTAAGCAAATTCCCACTCAGATGCTCTGTAAGCTAATGAAAAGATTTTCCTCGACCATCTGAATAGTAGAGGAAGATGGAAATATGATGGAAAATCCCCCTGAATGTCAAGTTGTATACAGAGTCTGCATTGCAATGCTTATCTGAGTGATGCACAAACATTTCTGGCCTTCAGGGCTGTTGTATTTACCACCTTTTGTATTCTTTTCACCTGCATTCATAAATACTTCCCATGTAAAGATATGTCTCTTGCCTTCCTCTCCCTTCATCTCCACTATGCATTTTGATGTCGTTATTAGATGCACAGGTGCCATAATTTTTGGTTTCCCATTATTGGCAGTGATAGTGCAAACAGTTTCTGTAACCGGTACCCACAGTTGCTTATCCTGGAAACATCTGTGAGCAGGTAAGAGCAAGTGTAAAGCTGCCCAAGGGCTAAAAGGAGATGACTATGAACTTCTAGCCCTGAAAAGATTTTCTACATAGCACATTCAGCCTTAGTCCAACCATTTGGACTTGCGCAGTATAAAAAATAAATAGAAAAACAAAGAAAAAAAGTAGATTAAATGGATCAACATGACTTTGGGGTGAAACACAATGAAGAGTCTGTGTAACTAATTGAATTACTATGGCAATATCTCACTGCTCCTAATAGTATCTTTGCATTATCTTTTTGTTTGCAGATGCCTGTAATTCAGACTCTGTAATGCTCTCTAAACCTAAGGAAAAATGATCATATGAATTATTTTTTGCCTGAAAAGTAACTATCATACATACATAAGTAATCATCTAAAAAGATCTCAAGGAATGTACTGTATGGATTTAGTGTGTCTATATGGCAGCACAATGACATGATAGACTGAAATGGTTCTATAGTAAATAATGCAGATTAAAACTAGATTTTAAACACAATGTGTCGGCCTCAGCTCACTAACTGTTTAAAATTATCTCATCTCTCATTTGGTTCCATCAATAGTATTTTTCTTCTTTTGAATTCAGCATTCATAGGCAGGGAAATCCAGAATTATTTCACAATAAAATAACATTAGAAGCTTTCATTAAAGTGACAGCAATCTATTTATACCATTCTAATCAACATGATTTATGTAATTTTAATTACAAAAATTCACCAAGAGGTCTAGCCTAACATTTGGTTTTTTATATTTTAATTTCTAATAGCAGTCTTAAAGCACTAGGTGTTGCATTGCATTCACAAGAATGGAACCATTGTGGGTGCCCCTGCTTTCACAGCTGACACCTGTTGTGGTCTCAGCTGTGAAAGTGGTAAAGAAAGATGCTTGACTGTGTCTAAATTTTGAGGTGCTCTACCTTCAATACCCTGACATACTTTGACCAAACATCTGCTTTGTTATTGACTTTGCTTCTCAAATACTATTTAAAAATGTTTTCCTTGCCAATAAGAATAATTAATATTTCAAGAAAGAGGCTTGTTTATCTCTGTTTAGCACTGTATTGTGATTCCAATGAGACCAGCTCTATCTGTTGGATAGACTTTGGCTACTTATGGACACTGAGACAAAAAAAATATGGAAGTCAGAGCAGACATGAAAAATTTTGAAAATATTTCATAAATAATTGTGGCCATTGACCTATTTCACTCTCAGAGGGGCTAATTCTACACCTACATATTTACAGCTGGGGGGGCTGGTCCTGCCTATGCTTCTGCTCAGCTGTACATGTTGGTATGTCCCACAACACTGCAATGTGACATCTCAGGAAAGAGACTTTTTCTGCCAGGTCTCCTTTCCAAATGAAGGATAATGTTCATTTGTCAGGCAGCATAAGTGGAATAAGCCTGAGTGAAGTGTAAATGCACCTGCACCTGAAGTGCATGTGCTAAGTCAAAGATGCCGAGCACTGCCAGCTTCAGGAGCCCCAGTCGCTGAAGATCCTTTGTAGTGGCCAGCCAGGTACCCAGGTCTGGCATAAAGTAGACCTCTGTAAGAGACAGGTGTCTGGTGGAGATAAAGGACGTGAAGAACTTTGGCACAGGAATAGCTTCAGTCTTCCAACACACAATAATTTCTAGCATGCGGTGTGGTGCCGTGGATATATATGTGGGTGTGCAAGTATGCATAAAATTTTATTTATTTATCTATAGATGTACAAATCAGACATAAACATAAAGGCATGCTCATGCATCTATGTATGCACAGCATAAGCCAGGCATTGAACATTTTGAAATAGGCTCTCCATGAAAGAAATCAGGACATATTTTCATGTGCTAAAATATAGCATGTGTACACTGCCCTCTGTTTATACAGAGAACTTGTCTTTTTAAAAGTAGAATGTAAAAATCTTGGTGTAAGTATATCAGGGACTAAATTTTCTTTTCCATTTTTTATAGCTTTTAATATTTTATGATTTTTCTGTTTCTTCTAGGATATGAAAAAGAGAAAATCCACAAAAAATAATTCTATTTCCTGATTATGCAGTGACTATTCTTCCTGTTATTACACTCTTTACATCCATTTGCTTTTTAAAAAAATTTCCCAGTTCTTTGTGATTCACTGTTCCTTCATATAGCACAGCTGTCACCAGCGAAAGAGATACCCCTTCCTGGCCTGCTAACTAGCACATGGCTTTTGTTTAGGTTGAGATTTGTTATCAGTTTGGCCTGTTAGTTTATCCTTGAGACTTGCTTCTCTCACACAATCCCTTCTTCTCAGCAGACAAAATAAAATTAAGCTACGAGACAGACACTGGGTTTGATGTCACATTACATACCAAACTCGACAAACCATCAGTCATGAGAAAAGAGGTGGCTGTGTATAGATCTCTGTACCTCTTTCCATATCTGTAAATGTCCTCTTAAAAAAAAAAAAGAAATTAAAACTTTATAGTTCTTTGCAAAGCAGAATGAAATCCATATTACAATAGAAACACAGAATAGTTTTGTTTGGAAGGGACCTTAAAGTTCATCTATTTCCAACTGCCTGCTGTTGGGGAGGGATGTCTTCCACTAGATCAGGTTACTCAGAATGCCATCCAGCCTGGATCCTTATGGAATGTGTTGGAAACACTTGCAGAATCTTGGTTAATAAACAGCTGTGAAAATAGAGCCTGTGTAAAGGTTTTTAGATGTCACCCAAGAAAAGGCTTAATTGAATGTCAGCTGTGTTTTCAGGCACTGAGATTCAGACTTGGGTCTGTGTTTGAGGAGTTGGTGCACTCACAGCTGGTTTAGGAAACAACTGCTAGAGATGAATACTGAAATGAGTGTTAATAACTACCTCAGAAACCTCCAGTTCTTCCACCAGCCCCACTTCTTCCAGAAGCTACATACATATCTTTAGCTTGAAGGTGGGTCCTCATCGTCATCCTGATCCTCGGCCCAGTGCCGTTCTACTGAATCCTGCTTCTCATTGCCAGTCTAATAATTAAATCCTTATACACAAAGACTCCAGGCAGAAAGATCTCAGAAAACCTCTTTATGATCAAAGTGTGTTTTTCCCCTGCCTTGCCTTGCCTTTCCTTTCCCTATCTTGTCTTGCCTTGCCTTGCCTCGCCTCACCTTTTCTTTCTTCTTTGTTTTCTCAGAAAATAAAAGCATAAATCTTACAAGTTCCTTCTTAAAGAAATGGAATTTGGAAAATCCTAGAAATCATAGGAGTTGAGAAAGATAATATATACCTAAAGAAGTCAGATTCATATTGTTCAGGTTCTTTGCATGCAGAATTTTGTTTTAAATATAGGTAAGAAAAGTGTGTGCATGTGTATAAGTTTACAAGGAAAATATACTAAAAAATGTTGCAGAGGAATGAATATCTAGGTATCTTTCTTATTGTATTTAATGCTATTGAGAGACCTTTTATATTGATGATCTTTCACTCCAAAAAAAAGCTTTATGGTTAAATAAGAAAAACAGTATAAATTATTATAAGATTACACAAGAAAAGCTTGAATAGTGTACTCTGAACTTGTCAGATATTGTCAAGCTCTCAGGTGAAATATATGTTTGACAGGTTATCCATCAAACTAGATTACATATGAAGGAGAATTGAATGTAGGCTATTTGAAATACCACAATACATTTATTTCTATTAATAAAATAAAAGGGAAATTACAGAGTAATTTTTAAATTAAGATTTGCCCTTTTATTTTCAATAAGCTTTTAGAAAATGAAACATCATAATATGTATATGAAAATAGTCTTTCTTTGATCTTGAATTTGAAAATTTATGAAGAAAACTGAATCAGAGAAATGTAAATGGAAGAAAATATATTAATCAATGTGTAAAAGTCAGGCAATCTTTTTCCCTGAGGACTCTCATCAAAGTTTAAAAGCATATAGATACATACAGAAAAAGAGCTATTGATAAAAAATAATGTTTTCTCTTATTTTCTTTCACTTTGCCAAAACAATTGCAGTGACAGTTTAGTGGGACTCAATAAGATAGTTGTTAGATTAGATAACGATCAAAATAGAGTTATGAAAGTATATCTATTAGGGCATTGGTTGGCATCCACTTCACTGTGGTTAGCTCCATCTGTAATGACTGATGCTGGGGGTTTCGCACCTTGCTCTGGGGACCAGTCACAGACTAGAGTCAAAGACAAGATCCTGGATGTCCTACTATCTGACTGGCATGCACCAAAATGACAATTTACTGGCTCTGAACACCAATGAACAGGAAAGATCATGATTGTGATGGGTAGAAAAAAGTATGGCTAGACTAAATGTATTTAAAATACAAGTCAGTGTGCAGAACTGATATGCACAGTTAGGTAGAGCTTGATTTGATCCTGCAACCAGCTAAAGGCAGTGGCTCATTCAAGTGCACTTGAGAAATACATTTAGAAAAAATTGAAAGCAGAGGAATGCATGAAGCCAGTTACATACTGAACAGGTTTAGAAGGTTCCCATAAAATATTAACTCCTTCCTCTCACAGTTCAGCCTCACATGACATGAAATCAGCACACCGTTCTCTCTTGCAGAAGCTAATTTACTCACCTTTCTAGATCATGCTTGACAACACATCTTCTTCTGTATCCTGCTGTTAGTTCTGTTCTTTTCTCACTGAAGCTTTTCACACTGCTGCAAAACTGATCTGCTAAAATAGCTTTTTCCAGCAGGAACAGGCTTGTTGTGGTTCCTACTGTCATAAATTTAATCAAATAATTTTTACTCCATTTTTCTCTTGGCCAAGCGCATTCCTGATCTTACAAGATTCCACCTTCTGAGTCATTCTTGGAAAGATACTTAACATATACTTATGTGCTAAAATGAGCACACCTTTCTGCATAAAGGGAGTGTCCATATTGACAGAGAGATTGAAGCAGTAACTGCACACTCTTTTCAGTGCTGTTATATAGGAGTGTCTTTGCATTAATCAGTTCAAAAATTTTAGTTAATGGCTTGTGGACCCAATTAAAATAGATAAATAAAACCTTCTGGACAGATTTTTCAACAATAGCGTTTTAGTCAGAGAATGGCAATTCCCAATGGGTGACCTTAATCACCTGACAGTGATGTACTGTATCATGTTTAGTTGTTTACTTATCTATTTCTGAAACTGATGGATCAGATACAGGAGCTTGTTTATCATGTTCAACTCCTTGTCTATTTGATTCAGTAAAAGTTTTATCAGATTTAACATGCTATGTATTTATCAGGTGATATGTGCACTTAATGTGCAATGGAATAGATAACAATAGTGCTGTAAGGGCAGGAAATCTGTCAGTGTTTCCATTATAAACCCCATTTCCCAGAGTTTATTTCACTGAGCCAGAGCTCACTGTTTAAAAGAGCGTAAATGCACTTTTATCATATTTATATTGGCACAACTATTTTGTATTGCAAGAGCTGGTCTGAAGCATGCCTATTGCTTTAGAGACTTTGCACTTAATACAGAAAAAATTACTTCCAAAGGCAAGCAGAAGTGTTTTGTTCCACACTTTTATGCACAGAACTCATGTTATTATTAATGGTAGTTATGTCTATTTCTCATTTGATAGATCTCAACTTATTTTCTAATGGGCAAGAGAGCTCTCTTAGCTTAAACATAAATTAACAAAATGCTTTTGAGATATTTTATGCTTCTAGAATAAGCTGAGGCTTGAATAATAACAAAAAAAAGTTATGTTGTATTTAAATTAGGTGAATAGGTTTGTTCCACCAAAATCTCCACTAAGGTAATGACAGTCTCTTTTTGCTTGGAAGAAAGCTGTTAGGTGAAGGAGAGGTGTTTATGGTTTTTTGTGTTTGCCCTACATTCCCACATGGCACATGCCTGTTTGCGGGTGCTTTCTTCCTCTTTTTCAAGAAGTTACTGTTCTCACATATTTGAACCCTGCTCTGTAGAAACATAGATTTCTGTAGAAGCTATCCTCTAGAGCAGCCTCTGGCTAACAGGTGTCAAAGGACACCAGAGCCTCGCGTGTGAGTCCTTGTGAGACTGATCAATATACCTAGGCTCATGCAGAAGCAGGTGCATCCTCAACTCACACCAGCATGGGGCTCAGCAAGCTGTGTTGATGAGGGCAAATTTTTGTCTGTAAGTCAGCTATGGTTTTTATACATACATATTTATGTAAGGGGATTCAGAGTGATATATATGCCCTGAAGGGTTTGAAAGAAAATAATATTATATGTATATATGTGTGAAATGTTAGAATATTCCCAAATCTCCCTGCATGAAATGTCAGCTAAAGTGTCATGATTTAACCCCAGCTGGGAATTAGCCCCACAGAGCTGCTCATTCACTCTCCCCACCCCCCGTGTGATGGGGGACAGGATTGGAATAATAAAAGTGAGAAAACTTGTGAGTTGGGATAAAGACAGTTAATTGGTAAAGCAAAAGCCACACACACAAGCAAGGCAAAACAAAGAATCCATTCACCACTTCCCATGGGTAGGCAGGTGTTCAGCCATCCCCAGGAAAACAGGGATCCATCACATGTAGGGGTTACTTGGGAAGACAATACCACCCATCTGAAATTCATGGTGTTGTTCCCCCCCTCCCCTTCTTTTCTCTTTCTCCAGCTTTATATACAGAGCATATGGACAGCAAGCTCATGTGCTTGTACCAGGATGCTCTGCCAGGTATGGGGAAAACAACTTGAACAGTGCCCTGTTTGCAAAGCTATCAGCGTTAAGAAGGGGACATCATGCTGCTTTTGGTGTTGAATAATGCTGAAACAAGTCTGACTCATCAGCCCCAAAGCTAAACATCCTGACATTGGCACAATACCTGCATTAAGGAACAAACAAGTGATACTATCGAGAAGTTAGCCAAAGTTACTGAGCTGACACAGCTGACAGTCAATCACTTTACAGTGAGCTATAAAAGCCCAGTCCCAATGGCAGGGTCTTCTGACATACCCCTTTTTGAACTGTATGTATGGACATTCCTCCCTTGAGTGGGGACATCCCTTATGGTTACTCCTCTTCCTTGAAGCTGAAAGAAAGATTTGCCCGTGGACATTGTGATCGGTGAGTAGCATCAATCTCTACTTAATAATTGTTTTGCTAGCTTTAATACGATTGCTTTAATATAATTGCTTTGATATTGCTTCAAAATAGTGCAGTGTAATAGTTGTTATAACTCTTATACTGTGTTAAATACTTCTGATTAAGATCTTTTTGTCTAATCATTATCATAAAAAATCATAATATTTATATAAATATATCTGGTTTGCCATCCTTAATCCTGCAGAACGAAGTTGTGTACAGGTTCAATTACATAAACAGTTCAGACATAAACAGTTAACAAAGTCTCTGAGAAGGAATTTAGAAAACAAGTGGGTCCTTTCCATATCTTGTGACTCAATAGGAATGTTGGAAATTATATAATTTTCCTAACTAATTTTTAATTAGTTGCTTTAAGTAAGAGTAAGCAGTGCCCACTTTAGCCAACACTTTATAAAGTTTCTTCATAGACTCCTGTTGTTATTTTGATCATTAAATCATCAAAACCTTAAGTTTGTTAAAACTAACCCTGATAAGCTTCAATAAACACAGCCAAAGGCACTTGAAGATTGTAAATCTGGGATCTTAAATTTATGACCCTTCAAGGCCGTTGGAATAACCAGACGATCCAGAGGAGATTAAGGCCTGGGAAGCTGGAGATTCCATATCTGAGAAAAAGATAATAAAAGGACTAAAGAATGTGGACCAAATTAGCATCAAGAGCGAGAGATCAATGGCCAATAGAGAATAGAATACTAGTTAATGAAGAGGATTATGTAATTTAGGATTAGGTAATTTAATGAACATTTATTTCTTTGTTTGCTAAAAATGTATAAATAAGTGAAAAAGTTTTGTATCAATGTGTGTGTGAACTGCTGGAACTTATTCAGCCACACACACACCTCTTGGCCAAAAGTAATTCAGTAACATTAGAAAGACTGTGTTAGGGAGTCTTGTTTATCCTGACAATTTGGAAGGTTTTTGGTAACAGCAGGGCTTTGCCCTTTCTCATAAGGTTTGTCTGAAGCTCCCACTCTGCCTGAGTTTTATGTGCTGCCATATGGGCTTGGATCATTTGGGGTCAGGTATCCTGGCTGTGCCCCCTCCCACTCCTTGTGCACCCCCAGCCTTCTCACTGGCGGGGTGAGGAGCAGAAAATGCCTTGACTCTGTGTAACCACTGTTCAGCAATAACAGAAGCATCTCTGTGTTATCAACACTGTTTCCAGCACAAATCTAAAACATAGCTGCATACTAGCAGTTGTGAAGGAAATTATCTCCATTGCAGCCAAAACCAGCACATTTGCAAGGCAATACCATTCACAGAATGGAAAGAAGAGTAGAGTTACAACCTAACTTTTACTTCTGAACTCCAGAGTGTTTTTTTAAAATAGACGAATGAATTGATAAACACTTTAGTTCAGGGACTGGGTTTCAAGCTTGTAAGAGATTAGCTGGCATTGTAGACTAGGCATTTCCATAATTCAGGGGCATTTGTGTTCTGGACTCATTGCATCAGCCAGACCTTTTGTATTTTACTTTATCTCAATTTCCCATAGGTAAAAGTCAAGTTGGCATCAATTTTCCATCTATGATAGGCATCAATGAGGTTTTGAAGCTTGACTAAGGTAACCTGTAACCTTTGCAGGGCAGGCTTATGTCACCATACTCACAAATCCGTGCACATTATGTTGTAAAGAGTCAGCTATCTTAGGTACAGCTAGGTTTTCTACCACATGGATGGTGTCTCAGTGCCATGATAACTTAGAATTTTATACTTAAAAGGATATTGTGAGGAAGTAATTTTCAGGGTTTTGTTTGATTTTTCTCATTGTGAAAAGGAGATCTGTAAATTCAAACAGATGACAACAACACTGAAGCAAGAATAGATCCTCATCAAACTGCCTCTTTTACAGACTAAGTTAAAAAATGTGCATCTTTTAACCTTCTTATTGACCCATATAATGTCAACATTTGTAAAAGGAGTTGTGCTTTTAAAGACCCTTTTTCTCCATCAGATATAAAGGGATGTTTTCCTTTAAACTTCAGTGAGACCAGGATTTAAGCCTAAGAGACTTTCCCATGTTCAGAAATGAAGTGGTATTTAGTGCAAGTCTTGTTCTAACAACTTTATCACAAAACCATCTCTGCAAAGTCTTTCTGTTTGGTTCTGTTTCACCCTGTGTCATGTGACAGTTTACATCTTTGTGAATCTTCCCATTGTAATATGTCAGCCTTACTGGCAAGGTATGAATTACTGTACAAAGCTCACTAGAGTGAAGAATCAGGCCACTTAAGTGAAAACTATTGCTGCCTTTTAATCTGTTTTCTCTAAGTGGAGGGCTTTGCCACAACTTCAATATTCTGTTGAAAGGTCTTTTTTGCAGTTAATGTTAATGACTTTTCATACAGTGTTCTAAATATTTATTGTGAGCAAAACATCTCTTCAGCGTTCTCAGCAAGTATTCACAACCAGCATCCATATAGTATTTTTAATATTTTATGCTAATATTTGAGTTAGTGTTATAATGTCAGCAGGAGCTCTGAGGCTGGTATGACGGAAATCGAAAACTGCTATCAACACTGCCTTCCTGCTCTCTCTTCAGTAGTTCATGACAAATGTCAATGCTAATCTCGCCCTATTTATATGAAAAATGCCCCAAAACAAACTGTAGTACACAAGCCATTTGGGGAAAAAAAAAAAAGTTAGAAGTCTTGAGTATTTAAATTAGAAGCAGTAGTGCATACTCATGAATAATGTCATTTCAAAAGAAGGTGGAGTACCTTATGTCTGCATAGTCATTGGATGTCAGGAAAGAAACTAATAAACAAAAATTATGTTTCTGGTGCTGGTTTAATCAGTTATTAGTTGGAACATTGTGAAAATATTTTTCATTAAATGGAAAATGTGATCGGAATGGAAATAAATGTCCTTGCTCTGGAAAAAAATATTAAAAAGGAATGCTAAGTCAGTGCAAAAACTTTGCTTCTTTGTGATAGGAAATGCATTCTTTAAAAGTGGTATGTAATGGGGATGTTTTTTGCTATCTTCACAAGAATCCAGTTAGCAGATGGGAAACACAGTGCTTTGATGGATTCAGTCTTGCTGAAAATTTTAAACATATATTTTTTTAAAGCTACCTGTATCTTTTCAGGTATAAATAAACCAGACTAGATTCAATGCTTCATCATTGTACTCTGTGCTCAACACTGAGAGCAGGTACAGTAGAGCAAAACCAAACAGACTGCAAAGACCACAGAATAGCTTAAAAGCAACTTTGTGACACTTGTCTGAGTTGCAGTACTCTAGTACTTGGGACAGTTGGACCATCTGCCAGTTAGACTACTTAATGATGGAAACTAAATGTCAGAGCAGGAGGCAGCTGCTGTAGGTACCATATATACCTACATGAAGTTTGGATGAGTAATGATCCCAAGCAGTCTCTGGAGTCCAGAGTCGGAAAGACTGTCTTGGTGCTAAGCATCGTCAGGGGCCTTTGTCTGTCCCAGCACTGCAGCTTCTTTCTTCATGAGATTGCTTTGAACTCTGAAGTTAATATTTGTTATAGCTCAGATTGTGTTCATGTTGGAAAACATAAAAACACATAGGATTTAAAAGGACACACACATCTTCAGTGCTGACATAATCCACTTCAAAAAATTCCTCATTCCATATCATATAGTATGAATGAATTTGTTCCTCAGTCATGAAAAGTAGCTCCTTCACGCAGCAGTAGGCCTGTCTTTTCCCTAGTCTTCATTTCGCTAATGATGTACTTGAAAAAGCTCTTCTTGTTGTGCTAGATATCGCTTGCCAGGTTCAATTCCAAGTGGATCTTAATCTTCCTTATTGCATCCCTGAATAATCTGACAGCATTCCCTAAACAGGATACAAGTAACTAAAAAAAAAAAAAAAAAAAAAAATTACAGAGAGGAGAATTTTATATATATGGACTGGTTTTCTTCTATTTACACACTTAACAAGTTCAGCTGAGACAGCGTACTGATATCAGCCTTGTATGGGATAAGAAGGACAGCAAGAAACCAGTCCTCCTTTGCAGCTTCTTTCCAAGGTTAAGCTAACTAATTCTTCTTTGGTATGAACACATACTGCAATTCTGAATCTTATAATCAGAAGTCTGGTCCTTACCTACACATTTCAGAGACACTACTTTCCAAAGATGATGGTAATTTTGCCGTTCCTAGTGTGAGGCCACAGGTTTTTCATTTGACTTTTTATCTACTAGATGTTCCCTTTTTCTCTTAACAAGAATTTGAGTGTATTAGAGCTTAGGAAAAAAAGAACAAAACAAGGGATTCTGACTGACTTTTTTCCTTCTCTGAGATACACATCTTTCATAGTAGGTAGATTGGTCTCAGTGAACCATGTACAAAAAAAAAAGCAAATTAATTTCACTAAAGCTGTCTTATGAGTAGGTCTTTACTTCAGTTAGAGCTAGCCTGCATTCTTCTGTAGTAATTGCTCCTTGCTGCTGTCCTGTTTACAAGAGGTCATGGTGATCCAAATGTACCTGACAGGTCCAGGACTGGATTAGAGACCAGATGGTGTTTCAGTTAGCTGGAGACCAATTGCAATTAACCCTTGCTACCCAAACTACAGTGAGGTCCAGACTGAAGTACTCAAGTGCATGTAGTCCTGCCATGATTTCTGTAGTAGATCAAGAGGAGGAAGACAGATATATTCTCTTACTATGAAGGAAGAGAAAGTATAGAAGAATGAAGCTTGTTCAGTTTGAAAAACCCAAGGACTTTAAACAAGAATGAACTGAACAATACATATAAAGTGTGTAATTATACCCCAGTGAAACAGTTCCTCTAGCAGAGGCCACATGCAGAGTATGTCTAGATCCTGTTGATTTTCTAATCACATCATTCTCTTGTTGAATATCTGGAGGCAATCTGTGTGAGTGTGTCTGTCATTTAACCAATACAGTGGGCAGAGTGTGCTAATGTATTCTGGCCATACCTTGGTACATTCTTGTAGGTTCATAAAGAAGAAAATTATTTGGATTGCTCTTGAGGAAAGCCTGGGTCCACCCTTGATAAATATCTATAACTCTATCTAGACATTTAGAGGCATTTGCTGTGTGGCTGATGTGTTTGAACAGGTTTGGACATAGTGTCCATAGTTGTTGCATTTTTTAGTAAATCCTCATTTTTTAGTAAATGCCCATTTGGAAGTGCCCCAAAAATGCCTTAAAACACATTTGCATCCTTTCTCTGATGATCAGGGCGTGAAGTTATTCAGTAGACTAAGATTTATCTGCAATGGATTCTTATATCAAAAAAAAAAAGCTATTCACTTCAGCTCTTGGTTCCACAGCTGTCTTCCTTGCAAAGAAGGAAGAGGACTTCTGCTTAAAGCCAATGGTTAAATGTTTATATTTAAATTCTGAGATAGATATTTCCACTTGCAGTGTTTGTAGGAACTCACTGTCAGCCACTGCGCCCTCTGAGTATATGCAAGCACGGTGGAGAAAGGTGACTCCCAAACTATTGTATCCCCTTGTAGCAAGATGGAAGCTTTTGTCTTATTGTCTGTTTCTTGGACAAGAAGGTTTTATCCATACTGACAGAGGTTATTGGATCATGGATCCTGCAAAATTTTGAGCTTAGCAAAGACCAGGAAGTTTGCTCCTCAAAGAAGAAAGATGAATCTTACTGATCTTGCAGTTTTGCTGACCTGTGGAGGAACTCAGAGCCTCTCTAGAGCTGCTGTGGTTCCACTGGTACTAAAGGACCTATTCACTAGGAGCCGTACTCAGAGGCCAGATAACACAGAGCAGCTTTCTACAAGTTTGTGAGTTGGTTAGACCTCAGCATCCTCTGTTAAATTTTCAGTTTCCTGTGATTATTGCCTCCTTGCTGTCATCAAGTATTCCTGTCAAAGGCTTAAATTCCCTTGAATTCAGTCTGCGGAGCATGATTTCTCTCCTTTAAAAGAAATCTGATACTCCTGCTAGCTTCTATGTCCATTACTATGCCCTTTCCTACTGTGCTTGGAACCACCCACACACACTTCCTTTTTGAGTCCTGTGCATGTGGGTAAGTGTCACATTTCTCTAGTTCCTTATGGGGTGGTTGAATCACACTCCTTCATTTTGGTGTCATGATATCACATGGCAACTAGAAATTATCTGGTGCAGGGTAGTGTCTCTCAGAATTACTAAACACTGGTATTATATTTGTGTGTTTTGAGGAAACAGGAGATTAATTTTTGTGCTACAGTTTCACCTCAATAAATTCTTTTTGTACCGTTATCTCTTCTTGTCAAGATGCCAGCCTGTATTGTAGACACAACAGTATATACTTCATTTACTCTGTTTGACATGGTTCATAGTATGAATAATGCTAAACTTCATAAGAGCGAAGATGTAAGAGCTATTTGTTTGTAAGGATCAGCATGTAGAAAAAAAACATTAATTATTTCTTGGGAACAACATTTTCTTGAGAGATATCCATTCAAAGTTCATAATTTTCCTGCAGGCTAAAAATAAAAAGGAAAATCTTAGCTGACATTTTGCAGTTGAGAGTCACAGTTGTTTAGCTCCAGTTAAATGAGAATGTCATAAAGAACTTGAACTCATATAGTGCATCGAATGGGATCTAATCCATTAGTGATAATGGAGAGTGTATCTGGGAAACTAGATGTTTATCAGCTCTTTTATAAACAGTAAGGAATTAAGCCTAATACCACCTCTGAGGTAGATAAGTATTAATAGCCCCTCTTTCTGGGTAGAAATTGAAAGGCTTGGAGAGGTGAAGTGGTTTGCCTGAGGCCACACTTGAAACAGCAGTAGAATCCAGCTTTATTAACTCAAAGAGCCTTTTAACTGTTACTTATTGCAAAAGCAGTATAAATGAATGACTTCAGTTCTTACACTTATGAAAAAGTAGCTAAATTTTATTTCTACCATGTGACTAACACAGAAAGGTAGGTTACCTGTTCTTTTATTAAAATGTAATAATAGCAACAGTAATATTATTAATAATAATAGAAAAGTAGTGGCTATATACAGTTATAATGAAAATTTTAGATAAAATCTATCCCATTCGAATATGGATTCACACAAAATTCCCACCAGAAATGACTCTACAGTCAAGTACAGGGATTAACATTAATCCGATTTGATCCAGCATAAAATAGTTTGACTATTTTTTTAATCAGCACAAATAACATAACATTTTAGTATAGGAGTGTAGCTGTAGTTTAATGGAAAATGTTGAAAAGTTCTGATTATTTCATTTTTGGGGTGGTGTAAAGGAACACAGAAACCATCAGAATGCCCTGGTCATTGTCATTTTTTTCTATTGGGTAAGTGATAATTGCTCTGAGGAAACATGAACTAGAGAAAGAACTTCCCCCCTTGATACCTGTGTCCGCTGAGCTGCAAATTTGCAATAGCTCTGGAAACATACTCCAATGCTGTTGTCAGGCATATATTACCGATGTAAATACATTCTAGGGAATAGTCTGGGCATTTTTGCCAAGTCTTCCTCTTGGAGACTGGGGATACTTTTTTTAAAAAAAACTCTTAAGCATTTTAAACATCCCTTTTTCTGGCAAACTTTCTGCTGCAATTTTCATGGTATAAAACATGATGTTCAAGCTCAGGTTTGTCATAGTTACAAACAAATGTGATCATGCAGCTGGATTTTTTTTTTTTTTAATATTAGCTTATGCAGGTGTAATATGAGTACATTTTTTTTTATTTATCCGTATTTCAGGCCATCAGACAGCCTAGGAAGAGCTTCTGGGAGTCACTAGATGGCTTTCCTGTGTCTGTGTGAACTCCCAGCAGTGTTAGTTTTACTGTTCACATATTGTACAGCTAGTTCACACACACTAAATTCTACACAGCCCAAAGGCACTGGATCTCTTATGTATACAGGTACAGGTATATTTCTCCAGGAAATTCTGGATGGATATAAAGTGATGTACAGTCACTGCTTCCATATCTGGAATTTGCAGCTGGCATTTAATTATTTAGTATATAATTCAAGGCTTTGAATTTCCTTTGGTTGTCACCTTGTAAGTGATTGTTCTTCTATGACAGTTGTCATAGAATAGTTTGTAAGACTCATGTGGCTGGGGAACAATAACTTTTCTGTTGCTATAGGCTCTCTTTGTAATCAGTCAGGGGAGATGGGACAGTTAATCAGATAGGAAACTGAATTAATCAACTTTGGATTTTGCAGACTTGCTTTTGCACGTGGTTCATTATTAGAAGACTGGGAATAATTCCTTGTAGGGGAGATTGGCTGAACAGCGTTGACATAAAATTGGAAAAAAATTGAGGCCCAGAGAAAGGAATTGAGTTGAAATCTGTGTCTTAATTGTTATCAGATGAATTTTAACTTTGCAGGGGATCCTCCTTTTAAGGTTTTATGTTTGTATATATGAAATAACGTGAACTAGTGAAAAGGCTGAAAAGTGATGATTTTGTTTCCTGTATGTTGCTATACTTCTCAGAAAAGGCAGAAAGCAAGTTTTCTTCTGCCACCCATACTTATTTTTTACTCAAATTACTAAGTTCATTCTCTGCAGCAATAATTGTCTTGACAAATGTACACCTCATTTCTGTGGAAGAATTTAAAGGTGCAAATCAAAAAGATAAGTAGAGATTATCCCTCCTTGTTGTATGCTGTAGCAAATACCTTCACTGATGCTTTGTCTCTCACACATAATCATGAGCTAAACATAAGATTAAATAAAACTTCAAATTTTGATTGTATCCCTGTGAAACTCAGTTTAAATCTGAAGGCAGACAAGATGGTCATTGCACCACTACCTGTCTGGAAAGATAAATTATGCTCCTAGGGCATGCCAAATTTTTAATGCATATAAACAGTTTCCAAGTAATACAGAAGCACATCAAATCTGCCAAGATCATGTTTTATTACTTGTATTGGGTGTGTATGAAAAATTTCTAAATAAAACAAAAAACCAAACCTCCTAAGCATGGCAGACTTAATTGTTCTTTTAAGTCAAATCTACAAAGCCATAAATTACTATGGCTTTAGGAAGTCTTTACAACCTGTGAGTTCTCTTATGTACTGTATTTTAGAGGTATCGTGCTAAAAAAATACTTCCTAAACTTTTGTAAAGCCAAGAAATGCTAAAAAGGGATAATAAAAAGAGCTATACAAACACTGACATTGGCTTTGTATGTCTGAGTTAGTATGTGGTGTTCTGCTGGTTTTATTTTATTAGGGACCCAAATAGACTCTATACCATTTGGCCTATGTTGCAAAAATAATTCTCTGAGGTGTCATCTGAGCTGACACTTCTGACAGTGGGAAAATTGTTTTTTCTTCAAAAGCTTCACCACAGTGTAATCAGTTACTTTAGAATATTTCTTTTGTTAAGTATAACGAAATTCTGAATGTTCAGAAAATAGTCAGTGGTATCTGTGATTAACAATTAAATATTTTAATTATTTTAAATTAACAATAAAATATTTTAATAGCTTTTCTTAAAGGCACATTGTTTAAATGAACATCTCCTTACTTATTGTATAACCAGCAGAAAATTAATGGCAATATTCTGTAAGAGAAAACTCCCACATTAGTTTTTATTTTGATAGTCAGTCATAGATAAACTCTCTAAGTCATTCTATATGAAGATCAATAAAATCACATTGCAATTTCATCAAGTCTGTGTCAGTTATGGAGAAACTAATTTACGAATTGATTCTGATGATTACATTTTGAAACAGTGAAGCCATGCAAATAATTTTACTGACCACTACCCAGTTAATATAAATTCAAGTCTTATCTGTTGTGTGTTTATACCAATAACGACCCAAAGGGTTTGCAACTCAACACCTTTCATATCACACTGAAAACCATGACATTTTGGTATTCTAAAATTATGACTCTTATAATTTACAATATGAAGTACTGTGATGTAAAGAAAGATAGATGACCACCTTCACTGCTGATACCTTCTATTTCAAACCTGTGAAAATTTGACCAAAAAAGGCATAACATGCAAAAAAATGCACACTGCATTTGCACCTTTATTTTTCCTTTTCCTGCTAAAATCCACAACATATTAATGTAACGACCTTTGCACCATAGCCTGAATATTCTGAAGAATGTTCTATGGGATCTTTTAAAAAGTTTATGGCTCACCTCGCTGTTAGAGAAGAACCATCAGTCCCAGAAGTTGCACAGTAACTTTTTGTGTTGTATAAATTTCCAGCTCCTGCAGACTTTTGGATACTATATAATGCATCCAATGGCCATGGAAAGAAAAAGAAAGAAAGGGAAAGAAAGAAAGAAAAGTTTCACTTTGGCTGTTTTCTTCTAAATTTTTTATTATACATGCATATTTGTGCCTGTATGGACACAACAGCTGTGTACATTTGCAAGCAGTGTTGTGCAACTCCAGCAGATCCACAGAGCAAACTGGTCAGTACTGAGCAACAGATAAACACATTATACTTATGTGTGTGTGTTTGCTTCTGATCTAACTTCAGTCCAACGGCCTTAACTCCTGTTAGTATTCTAGATGCACTCCTGAAGTTCTTCACACTCCAAGACTGTCCATAAATCAAAGTGTGCTAAGTGGGCTCATGGGGACATTTGCTGGAAAAACCCACTCCAAACAGAACAGTGATTCTTAAAAGTCACTTAGTTAAGTTTCAAAGTCATCGTTACAGCCAAACCTCCCAATATCTAGTTTTACTAATAACTCGTTTTATAAGAACCACATGAAATGTAGAGCTTGCAAATCCCTTCCTGCAACACTGAAGTTACCATCAGTTGTGGTATTACTTAACAGAAAAACGATATTGACACCAGTGGTCTCATAGCTCTCTACTCAAGCTCTACATGTCAGTACATCCAACCACTGAAAATTATTAATTATAAGTACCAGGTTATCAGAGTCAGGCTACAGGATTCACAGTTCCATGCTCAGTTTGTGGCAGGGATTTACCAGGTCTACTTTTCACATTCACATTTCTTAGGATGAATTGCTTGCCCTTGAACTGTTTCTGGAGCTCATAAATGACTGGGCCTTGGCATCTACCTCACCATTGTACACTAGAAATAAATATCTGCTCTATCTGGATCTATTTGTTTGTCCTGTGGCTTCTTGCTGAGGACTTCAGGGGTGTGGGAAAACACAGCAGCAATTTGTAGCTTCTGCAATACAAGATGTTTTCTAGTTCATATCTTTGAGCATGGCTTGGAGCCAGGGTGCCTGTAATATATTGACATCAACCAAATATCTACACTTTCAGTACTTTGAAAACAGCATTAGTGGACCCAGACACAGGATGGTTTGACACATTCTTTAGTCTTGCCAGAAATGTGCTATAGAAGGAACTGTGATACTGGACACATCTACCAGGCTTCAAAGAGAAAAGTAATATCTTATGTGTGATAGTAGTCTGTCCATTAAATTATATTTAGCAAGAGCAAGATCTGATTTTGCAGCTGGACCTTGAACTCGACTGGATTTTTGTAGGTGTTAAATAGCTGCATCTACTCTGCTTCTTAATTTCTTTCCCAGCCAGGTGTCTGAACTACTAGTCTGAGGAGGTGTCTTTAACCAAAGTGTCATCTTGCAAAAAAAAAAAAAGTTAAAAAAAAGCCCTTCTCATTATCTGTGACCAACACATTTTCAAAGTTGTTAATCTTACACAAAATGATGAAATACTTTATTAAATTCTTGCAGTTATCCTAGTATTATTACAGAAAAATCAATCTTCCCTGTAAAGGAAAGGTGTGGGAGGAGAAAGACTGCACAGTAGGTTTGTAAGAGTGAAATCTAAGGAGTGAGCACAAAGACTCAATAAAGTTTTAAAACTTTTTTCTACTTTCCTTAAACCACCCTGATAGTTATTTCAGTCTATATCAGAATTGTAGTCCAGCCAAGAGGAATAAAAGAGAAAAGGAAAAAAAAATTATTTTCTTCTGAACAGTACTTTCCATGAGCAATAATATCAGTGCCTGCAGTTTTTTTTCCAGTAAATGTCCTTGTTTCCTTGTGTATGGAATAACAATTTCAGCTTGAAATTTTAAAGTGATTTGACAGAGTCACACAAAGACTTTTTTCCTATGGTCACTTAGACACAGGTACAGCTGGTGCATTTACTGCTTGTGTTGCTTGTCATTTTTCTTAGATATGGAGGATGGACTATTTGTAGTTTAATAACTTGAAAGGCTGAAAATGAATACCTGAACATATCATAGTATTGTTCTTACAAAAACACTGGAAAGGACCTTTTGGGACAAAAAAATCAATTGAAAATACATAATCCAGAATGTTAATTTGATGTCAGTTCAAAGCACTTCAGTGGATTTCTCCAAATAACACTGTTTCAGGTGTCTTCCTTGCTTTTCCACCTTAGCTTAGTTCAGTACAGCTGCAAGATTTTACTTAGACACAATCCTGCTCAATACAGTGATCAGTGCCCAAAAGGGAGTTTAGCTGTCAAACACATCGACACTTTCTACATCAAAAAAATCAGAAACTTACTCAATTATGAAAAGTTTACATTTTTATAAATTATGAGTTTAAAGTTAGATTTCTATGTTTGTATACATGGAGTTGTGGTCATGAGTTTCCATCAGCTGATGGAACTGCTAGATACATAGCACTTCTGAAAAGCAGATCACTGATAAGCAGCAAACACAACCCAGAAGTTGTAGGATTTAAGCATCTCTTTTTGAAAAGCTTATCTATATTCAAAAATCACACTAACAGCTGACAGGTAAGTAAATAGGTGCAAGTGATACTAATATTGGCTTTAGGACTTTTTTACTAAAGGACTTCTCTACTATATTTTTCTCCACCAATATGGGGAAAGCTCATAATTTCTGACAAAGAGAACTGGAAAATTAGGTTGTTTTACGGGATTTAAACTTATACGTCATTACTAGGAAATAATAACCCCTCACAATCACAAATGTAAGAATCGTAACATATAATCAAACATAAAGCAATCTGTTTTCTTCAGCTAATTAATGATTGCAAAATTGATTTGACCCTGGAGATGGTTTTCTTATAACCCAAATTAGATTGTGATAGTGTCTATTTCATTTCACTCTAATTTTGTCAAAATGTTTGAAAAAACCCCCTTTATTTTTCACTGCCACCTTTGTTCTCTGTTTCTATTTTACTTTAAGAAAAATAATTCTAAAATGTAAAGCCCAAACAAATTCTGTCTTCATATTCTACCATATTGAAAATGATAAAATGTTAGTTCTCTCCCACATAACTGTCTTCTGCTTTTAGTTGACAATGACAAGAACAAAATGTGGTATGACATATTCTTAGTTCTGAACCCTCACTTTCTGTTTCAAAAGTCAATAAGAACAGATAGCACTTGGATTCTGGGTTGTCTGCAAGCTTCCTAATTAGTTCCAGGATTAATTTAAGATGCCAGTGATAAATTCTAAAGCCTTGCATAGTTTTCTTACTAGAATCTGGCATGACATTTCAGGTTCACTGAGTCATCCTGTGAATTTAAAACTAGCCTGGCAAGGCAGGCACAATGGTTTTTGGTTCTGTGGCCATCTGTCCTTGACTGACTCTGTATGTCATCCATAACTTGAAATTAAAAACTCCTGTGAAATAATAACTTTATTTTCAGAGCATATTCATTAGGATCCGTTTAGTTAGGGATACTAATTCAATTATCTTTACAACATTTCCTATCGGAAGCACTTGCATACATACACACACATATGTTTGTTTTTATACTTATTCCAATATCCACTCACTATATTGCAGAGAAAAACAATAGCTTTATTTTTTCTTCACCATGAATAAGTTTTCTCCCTTGAAATAAAAGTTATTTCCTGTGCCAGTAAACAGTTTCCATAAAAATGTATGATATTTATTTCAGCAAATGGGATCACACAAAAGGAGTCAGGTGGGCAGAGGCAGATAAAACCAAAATAAAAAGTAAATTGCTGGAAAAGACTGAAAAGAACCATAACATCTGCAATTTTTTAGGTAGTTTTCTAGCTACAGTGTGAGGAAGGTTGTGTCAACATTCATAGTACAGATTTTTGCTTATGCTGGACTATTTATTTGTAACATATTGCTCGTAGTTTTGAAGTTTCGGTTGTCATAGTTTACTGTGCTGTACATCAAAGTAATGAAAAGATAAAATGTAAACAAAAGATGGGATATACTATGATGCAGTCTTAAAATTTCATGCCATTAGAAATTTAAATATTTTTTCTCCTCCTTTTAATATTACAAAATAAATTAGGAAATAATTTGGTCTTTCTTATACTTTCCATGATTTGCGTTCAGTGCCTTCAGTCTGTGACTTTCCTAGGCTTTCCACATCAACTGCATGAGTGACATTTTCTTCCCAAAGCCACCTCACTACCAGAGGGCAGTTTGACAGGAAAGTAATTGCTGAATTATTCCAGTTTTGCCCTTTACGAAAAGAGCTATGTAGTGGAACGAACCTTGTTATAGAAGTAGTACCAGAAATACACTATCAAATCCTTCACTTGGTAATTTGATTTGTGATAAGCAGCAGGGGAGAGGGAATTTCCATACTTCTTTTCATTCTTTCATCCGCACACAAAAAAATCCTGGTTTTGCTGAGTATATCCATGTTTTTATATTTACATTTACTTTCCCTCACATTTTGACAATTTACATATTACCAAAAGGTTTGCTTCAGCTTGACAATAAATGTTATTTCCTGAAACTTCACGAGTCAGTTCTTAAATCCATAAAAGAATTGCATTTTAATTGTGAAGTTCTCTGTATCCCTTCCGCCTTCATTAGAAGAATTGGTTTGAGGTTCTAGAAAGTGAAGAAAACATTTCTGATGGCTGACTTACAAATCAAATTTTCTGTCTGGGTATGTGTGTAAGTGCAGAGGACCAAATTTTTAAAGGACTATACATCACTTACATGCTGAAATATGTTGCAGTGATCTGTAGATGCCAAATAAACTTTTTGAAGAATTTCAATACAGAATGAAAGTACAAAAATGACCATGGTCATGATAATTTTTTTAACTGTAAGTATTATATGTGGAAGTTCTCCTTGATCCTGTTCTGAAAATATGTACTATCAATCTTGAAAGACCTAAACTTAACTTTTTAATAAGAATGTATACAGGGAAGTTCTTAGTCATCCATGCCTTTATTTTAGCCTGCATTTTTTATGCAAACATGTTATTTTAAAAATGTTATGAGCCACTAGGTTCCCTTAAAAAATTGTTCAAGATCAGTAAGTCTCCTGTGGAGCATGTATTTTATTAGTTTTGAAGACAATTTCATTTGGTATAGTACTGTTTTGCTTTCAGGACTTGCATACATGAAGTATATAAAAGTTGAAACCAGCCATTTTTTCTGCTGCCATTTCCTCCCTTTTATGGGAAACAACATAAAATGAAATTAAACGTATCATTAAGCAATAACATTAAAATGCCATCTACTACTAGGAGCATATGGATCGTAACTTGTTTCATCATAACCTTCTGCACTTAAACTTTGTCATTGGCTTCATAACTTTGAGAGTTTTGTTTAATTTTTATCATTGCTAATCTACCATAAATTTAAAATGTCCAATCTGGAATTTTTAATCACCCTCAGCTGCCCTCATCAGCCTGATTCTCTGAAGCTTCTTATCCATCAAATTGAGCTTTATTTTTTCAGGAGGACAACTTTTTTTTTGGTCAGGGTTTTTTTTTTAATGGAGTTTGTTCATCAAGGCTCATCCTTTCTTTTACAATACCTTTTTAATTTTGAGAGAGCTTTGTTGGATAAATTTACAGAAGCCAATTATAAAGGAACAAGATAGCAGTTTCAGTTGACTGCATGCCATCTTTATGACTGAGAGCTGCTGCAAAGTGTTTCTGTGTTTCTGAGATTGAAAGAGAGGAAAAAACACAGAAGTTCCTTGAACAAATAAAACATGTCACAACCAGGATTCATCTTTCCTAAGACTCCATTTAAACATAAGCTTAGAGATCAACCTGGAGATTCCTGTAGAGAAGTAAGCACCTTCTGAGGGTGAATCATCATTTCCTGAAATAGGGAAAAGGTGAAATCAGGTGAATAATTTATGAAGATACTTTTCTCTGTTGAGAAAGAAAAATTCTCATTAGCATGGCATACTTTGGATGAACTCTTTAGGGTCATGGTGTAACAATATGTAAATAATTTTTTAATCAACATTTAAGCTTAGGTGGTTAACAAGAAAACTCAAATACTTTTGAGGAACTGATGAAGATGTGGAGTTTTTTACAAGCAGGTAAAAACATGTGAACTTGTTTCTTGATCAAAATTGTTCCAAAAATTATTTTATTAAAAAGATGGAATTGAGGATAATTTACAAATCCAAGTATTTAATTGTAAAATATCTCTGAACTTTGTAGCAGGTTACTGAAGTTCCACAATATTTGATAATCAACCAACCAATGAAAAGTGCCGCTATTTTTTATGCATTCATAGAAGCCTCCCCAAACACATTTGTTTTTGCATGAAATAAATTTCTGCAAACATTTTTGTGGATATTTAACAAACAAAATATAAAGCAATGTTTATGCAGAAAACCAAACATAACTACAACATGAAATCCATATTCTAACTTCTTTGCTTGTTATTTTCTTTTTTTTCCTATCTTAAATGACTTTTGCTGGTAAGATCACAATGTCAGAGAAACTCTGCCTCAGTACACAGAGTAGTTGTGAAATATACTCTATTTTCTGAACAGCTACCTTGTGTCTTGTTTTAGTTTTTGACTTTCATTTTAATAATTTAAAATTGATTCCTGTTACGTGTACCTGGTGCAGAACACTTACAAATTCTTCTACTTGTTGATACATAATGAATGGCTGAGATTTAATATATATATAGAGATAATGTGTTAAAAATATTGTCCTCCAGAGCTCATGGTTATGTGAATCATAAAAATCATATATTCATATACTTCCAGTTCCTGTGTGATTCAAACAGATTTATTTATGTGTTCAAGGGCAGTATATTATAGACTTTTTGTTGAACTTGAGGAGACCAAAAGACTAAGCAATCAATAAAGACTGATTAATAGGAGTGACAGCAATCTAGGCAAAGATAATCCTCTGAAATCCTTTTAGGCTTTTGAGATATATGGAACCAGCCCTGCAAGCAAAATAGTGATCTTCACCATTTTGTTCTCTCTCCTTTTATAGAGTGGCACTGCATTAGTTCATAGTTTAGGACATTTTGGAATTTTTCAACTCCCTGATTTGAGTTTTAGTTTATCAATAATAATGAGAGGCTTAAGAATTTTTATGTACTATATGTTATATATACACACATATATTTCTGCTAACCTGTGCCTTTAAACTGTGCAATATTTAGCTTCCATTTTGAAAAATGAATGGAGGTATGTTTCTGAGAAAAACAAAGGAGGGAAGAGGGATCCAAAACTGAAAATCAATCTTGGCATTTATGACTGCCAGCTGTAATATGGTTTGATTTAGTTTTACATTTTAAAATTTTTTTAAACCCCAGTTTTATGGTTTAAAATAAAAAAAGAAAGTGAGAACATCTCACTTTTCATCAGAAGTCTTGAAATCTAAAGAATTAATTACAAAATGTGAAGTACTATGTTCTTCCATCCAGCTTTCTACCTTGGTGGCAATGCCTGCTCTGAGATGCTGAAGACTGAGTTGATATTTTTTTCTTGCCAGATATACAGTCTTTTTTATAGTCATAGCAAGAAAGAGAAAGGACACAACCAATTTATTTTGCCTGTCTCCATGTTATCATCATGCAGCTTAACTGAAGATGTATATCTAAAATCCAAAGTTTGATTTTCCTGTAGCTTAAAAAATGTTTTTTGAAGAATGCAGAGCATGTTTCTTAATTATGCTCCCAGGGAGTGAAAAAATTCAAAAGAGGACTGAGGTTTTGAAGGAGTATTTTAATTTCTGACCTCTATCATGAAAAGAAGCTTTTTTTTTTTTTTTTTTTTTTTAAATTTTCATTATTTACCAGAGCTGCAGGGCATCAGTAACTTATTCATTGACAAATTATTCAACATTTGATCATCTATTTCTTTTGCTTTGGCAGAACTTTTCATCTGCCTATGCTATATTAATGGCAGTGGGTTTGAAAACATGTATTGGCAATGGCCGTTGCAGCAAAGGGAAATCTGCTTGTTTTGTCTTTCTTGTCTTTAGGTGTAGTTTCAGTATTTTTGACTTGCAGCAAGGCATTTTGTCGGGGTAATTGTATCTCACTATAAATATGTACACCTTTGTTTTCCCATAGGACAAACAAGGTAGCTAGTGTGTTACAGTGAGAGCTACTTTGCCTCTTCTCTTATTATTATTATTTGATATTTCAATTCTGTAATACAATAAAAATGACTTTTTCCTGCTTGACGAGAGGATCATTTAGTTGGATTCATTAAAGGTATACATTAAGGACAGCCAAATATTCTGCTCCTGGGTCTTGGACATGAACTTCTACAGTGTGTTCTAAGAAAAGTCTGTTATGTGCAGTCTAGTTTTTGTAGCTGGAGTGGACAAAGCTCATGGTGAAGCAGTTTGACTTTACCTAGGAGACTCCCAAAGTGAGCAAACAGTGAGTCAGCCTCATCAAGGATACAATCAAGGGGTGTCCCCATGTATAACAGTCAGGGAATTTTAAGCCATTCTGAAAGCAGGCACATATGAAGTTATTCAAACTGCTGATGTGTAGTGTTTCTGTGGTATGTGTTCATTCTGCATTCAGATATTAGTGTCTTTGAGGAACTCAGGAAACTTTAAAGACATTGTCTTCCATCAGGTTGTTACACAGGGGTACTCCCAGAAAAAATATGGGTGATTCTACTGAATGGCAGTTATCAGGCACATTTGAGCTCTCCCTCAGAGACATGGACATTAAAATATGTTACATGGCCAAGTATTTTTTACTTCAGTTGCAGTTGTATTCCTAGAGATAGCTACTATAATTTTAGTCAATATTTTATCTACTTAAAAAGTATTGTAAAAGAAAAAAGATAATTTGTTTTTGCATTTTCAAATGGGAATTATCTTTCTCAGGATGGTGTTTTCACAGAATGGTTGAGGCTGGAACAGATGTCTGGAGGTCATCTGGTCCAACCTCCCTGCTCAAGCAGGGTCATTTAGAGCAGGTTGACCAAGGCAATGTCCAGACATTTTCTTTTTGAATATTTGGTATGTGAGAGAAGGAAGTTACTTGAATCTCTACCTCTATTGTTTCTTTTCAATTTATTTTAATGCTATTATAATAATATTATTATAACAATATGATATTATTATAACATCTTTTTGTCTTCAAGGGATGATTTGCATAAAGAGATTTCAGCTCTGAAAGATCAAATACCTCATAATAATTAAGTTTGTGCTGAGTTCATGATTATCAAATAAAACAAAGGATTGAAAATTACAGTTTCTCTGCATAGAAAGCAAGCTGCTAATTATATATAAGGCATTAATCTTAAGGACAAAGCTACTGTGTTCTACATCTCTGGAACCCATTTATTCTTTCTTGAATTTATAATATCATCTCCATGAAGAAGACCTTTCTTGTTTGATGAAACTAGTTTTGCCTAATAAAGTAACTATGTGTGAGGACAGGAGCTGAGCTGGAACTCTACAGTGGTGTTTGTGCTTTCATTGAAGAGTGAATTAACCAGTATTGCACATGTGTGAGTTTAGTAGTCTCAGGAATAGTTTCACAGCGATAGTTTCATGAGGTTCCTGTCTAATATAAATAAATATTGTTTGACCTTTCTTACTAATGATGCAGGAATATACGATGAATAGCACTATAAAAGAGCCAGCATTTTAAAGCCACACAGGGACCAATGTTCATGTTTAAAATGATGGGGGATGGCTTTTTACCTCTTCCTCTGAGGATCATACATTGGGGGTGGCTTAGAATAAGTCATTCAAACTGCATTAACATAAAATGAATGGAAAACAACTGACCTTAATGGAGAACTGTATAAATAACTAACTGAGTGTATGCAGTTCAAAATCATTATGACCTTCAAAAAATTATGTCAGCTAAAATTCGTGTTTGCCTGGGGAAAGAAGATGCCTCTCCAAACTGAAAATCTGGAATTAATGTTTGATTCAAGATGTTCTTTTTGACTTGGAAGGAAAACAATGCTGCTGAGTCTTTGTAAAAGGAAAGGACATTGTAAGTGTAGTTTCACCAATTTGTTAATAGATGGTAAAGCTACAGTCTCTTTTGCATATCTCAGGAATTATCATTCTCATTGGAAATTTTGTTGCATTTATTTTTATGCACTAACATTTTCACGATCATTGGCTCAATCTTAAACAATGTGAAGTGGCTCTAATAGGATCCAAAAGGCATTAAAGAGGGGGACAGAAAGTCATTGCTACACTTTCTCTTTCAGTTATTAGTTTATTTCTGATACCAAGAGGACTAACAGATTACAGGAAAGAATGTAAACCCTTGCGTGGCCTGCTGATATAATTTTAATTTTCCTGGATGTTTCACTTGGACCTCTTAGTGTTTATACCTCCAGAGGTCATTATACTTGAAGGGATAAATTAAAATCTACACAAAGGAAGGAATTGAATTAAGGTATCCCATATTCTGAGTGGATAACCACAATGCTGTGGGCAACATTTGAATATTACCTCCTTCACAGGAATAATTTTTAAAATGTTGACATAAAGCTATTTATCTACAATATTAAAATTCTAGCATAAATTTAGTTAATATTATTTTTTTATCAGCCCAATGAATAATTTTTCAATCTTCTCTACTGAACCCCTTGTTAGATACAAAACTTTTATGGGTTTGTGTTTGTTGTTTGGGTTTTTTTAATAGGTTATATGCTGGATCAATGTTTTAAGATCTCTTCCTTCACTTACTCCATTTACATAGTTCAGATAGACTTCCTTTCTTTTTGTATTTCTCATACTTAAGGAGACTAAGTCAATTACTTGGTCATCTTTACTTCCTTTTTCCTATCACAGGACACATGAATATTTATCTTCTGCATCTTTTACTCTTTCTGTTTCTGGGAGTTTGACATTTATTAATCTTCATATTCCATAACACACAGTTGTCTCTCAGCTGTGACCAGTATTCATGATTTTACTTTTGTGATTCCTGTAATGCCGATGTTGTCATTAGTATAACCTTGGAAATGTCATAACACCTTTTGAAAACAACCTTCATAATATTATTGCTGTTTTATTTTGAATAATTCTGAATTTAATTATAGAAGTTATACTGTCAAGGTATATTTAGAAATGCCACACAAAATTATAGAAAGTAAGTAAAATAAAAGTTTCTTTATGATAACACTGGAAATACAGGATTTTTCTAAGGCATTACATTGATTGAATATAAATACAAAAGCAAAACAATAGTGACAGAAATTCTTCCACGTTTTTTCTGCATAATCTTTTGCATACTTAAGGGCATGTCACAGCATTGTTTTTACCCTATTTACAGAAGCCAACCACATAAAAATGTGGAGACTTTCTACGTATTTAATTTGACTTTAAATTCTTTGCCCAGAGTATTTGACCTAATAAGGAGATTCTAATAACTCTGCCTTTACCTTCATATAATGAGTGATTCTACTGGAAGTAAATGACTTCTAAATTGACATTGTGTGCAACCAGACTACAGTTCAGCTTTCTGTGGATAATGACTTCTATAAGAACAAGACTGATATGTTTAACCCTTAGGTGTTCCATGGAAACCACATAAGAGTGCTGTAACGGAAGTGCTTTAGCACAAAATCTTGAGTTTGATTCAAATTTTTAGTACATCCTATAGACCCCAGTCTATAATAACTGCAGTAAGTTATGGAATAATAACTGCAGTAAGTTATGGAATATTCCAATTATATTTTGGTACAATTTTGATGCGTATAATAATTTTGATTCTGATATTTATTGAGTAGCATGAATATATATCAGTAGTTTCTAAAGTAACTAAATATTACTGGAGTAAAAAGGAAACTGTAATTCACCAACAAACAGTTCTGAGAATTTTAACACTATCTATTTTTTATCTATTTTATCTATTTTATCTATTTTAAAGCTATCTATTTGGAATATTCATTTTATATTTGTATGTGCTTGATGAACATATCCATATAATACATACACATCTATCAAAGCAAGAGCATGAATGCTGAAACGAGGGTGGATGGAGTAAATTGTTGAGAACTTTCTGACCAGCTGGAGTCCCACCAATACTGAAGTATTCTGTATCTCTCAAATCTGCTTTTACTACCTCCCCATTTTGGGGAGGAAGATACCACTGTCATTCTCTTCATTTTTCCAGATAAAACTTTCTTCTAACTATCAATTTTTGTACCAGCATATCATACAAATTGTGAACTTAAAATGCATTGATGTGTTAACTCGTTTACTGGTAATGAATATTTCTCATGATTCAAATTACACCACAGCTAGTAGTGTACCAGAGAGTATCAAAGAAGGAAAGCAGTGTATTCACAAAGAAATCCAAATTATTTTTTCATACTCCTCAGCTGATATTTAATAAACTTTTGGTGGCTTCTTATAGAATAGAGGCAAAAATCCCACCCAGCTTTTATCCACACTGTGGTACTTAGTCAGCAACAAAAATATGGGAGTGTTAGTGTGTTCTTCTTTCTAATATGTAATATCAATCTGAAAATGAAAAGTTATGTTAATACTTCACTTGTTCTTTGACCCTCCCCAAAAGAAAGAGCTTTCCCTCCATATACTCCAATTATTTTTTTTTAATCAAATCAAAAATAGACTTGAAAAGAGATCAGTTCAGAAAAATGGTTCCTCATCATTAAACAAAGGAATGTTTTAAAGCATGTTTGGCTGAAAAAGTCTTTATGGCTATCACTGTTTCTGCATTGCTCTGGACTCTCAAATAGATGTGTTTCAAAGCAAGAGCCTACTTAGCCAATCTGAATTTCCTTCTGGAGAGATCACTCTCACACACTGCCTATGGATGGAGTTCAGGGAAATTAAAGCTCCAAGATAAGTAAGCCATTCTAAATATTCCCCGAGGCACTCTTGAAAATGTTATCTCATGACTTTAATGCAGTTTATCTTTCCTTCTCATAGACACTATAGTAATCTTTTGAAATTGTGTTGTGATATGTTATCCTTTAGTGAGGACTTTTTTTGTGTTGCCTGTCCACAGCAGCTTCTACACCTAAATTTATTTACTGCTTCTTTGGTCTGTTTTACTCTTTTCCCTTATTCCAGAGAAATAATTTCTGGAGACTTCTAATACATTGAATAGTTTTTTTGAGCCATTTTCCCATGTCTCATCTATCTTTCAAACAACTGGATTTGATAAGAATTAGCAATTTTCTCTTCTAGAATCTCTGTAACAGCCCATTCAAGTACAATATCCTTTGCTACCATTGTGTTATGAAATTAGAATTGTGGCTGAACTTTAATGATGAATATAACATATTCCTAACCCAATGATGATCTTCAAACTCTATTCAGCTGTCTGTTCTGTATCTGGCAATGGCAACTGCAATCACAAAGTCTCTGAAGAAGGTACTTTAGTAGAGGAGTGATAATGACAAGAACGTTCTGACATCATATTCACAGGGAAAGCCCTCTCTCAAGGTGTTGGTGGTAATGTTTTTCTTCTATGGTTAGAAAGCCTTTTACTCTACTGCCACATCTGAATTTTCTTTTCTTCCATAGTAGTGCTATGGCTGAATATTAATCATTTACAAAATTTAATAACTCTTAGGGGTGAGACTTTACTAATCTGTGTTGGTAACGCGCTTTTACAAAAGCATTTTTCTTTCATTCATTAGAAATAGGCAGGAGCAATCGGTAGCTGGTGACTTTTAGTTACTGTAAACAAATTCAGGTTCCTTTGTTTGGGAAAAATTTCAGCTGCCTTGAAATATTCCATTTCTTCTTGTTCTCAAGGCTGTGTTGAATCAACTTTCTTTAGTGTTTTGACATACTCTGCATTTGAGGACATGGCAGGTTAAAATGCTTGGATAAACATCCTTAAGAACACAGTTACTAGGGGTGTTAGGAAAAAAACCCTAAAATCCTTTTTGCCACCTTTATGCTCTAGTCTTCCTTTTGCTTTTCTGACACAAAATGCAAATTAAAATGAAAATTATTTAAAATTTTTCTTTGCAATGGTTGCTTTTTACGAAAACACTCACTTTTTGTCAAAAATAGCACATAAAATTGGAAGGTTTTGGGAGAAAAACAAATACCATTTGATTAATTTAATGGATCTATAGATTTTGAGGTATTTTGTCAGCAGTCACCTACTCATTGAAGAATTCTCAGCCAGACATATGTCCAAAGTATGCATTAGCTAGAGATTTCTGTAGCGCATCACAGTGGCTCATGGAGTGGAAAGACCGTAGCTTTCTACAGGAGATGTAACTTGGTATTATGAGTTCCATGAAGACATGACATCTAGGAAGTCAGAGTCATTGTATAGCTTGAAATTGCATAGCTTCCACTGGATGTCACCATGCTAAAATCTTCAAAATCTTTTTCTATTATTGATTTTCTCAGTACCTGGTGCATGAGAGCTCGTCTGGGAGGATTTGGGAGAAGCTATTTTGGTCAAATGAAGGATGTTACCTCAACATCTACTAATTTCCAGTATAGAGCTTCCTGCTTTGCAATCAAAACTGTTCTTGATTCTTAATTCTGAAGAAATAAAACATAGATAGCCATAATTGTGAACATTGAAACAATTTACGAGTGTGTTTAACAATTTATGGTGCTTTCATAACTTTTTTGGTAAGTTTACCTCTTATGCTAATAGATGTGTATAATTTGTTACAAGTATTATTCTTGAAGTGTTTACACTTTGCAGTGTTGATTCTGTAAACTGTATACACTCTCTTTGGGTGGAATTCAAGAGAAAAACCCCCAATATTTCTATTTGCTCCTGTATGCGCAATGTTACCCATTTTTTATTGCATTCTTAACTTTCAGTTATTCAAAACACATATTTATGTGTCTACAGGTTTAGAAATGGTAATTCTCAGTATGTGGGAAAACATTTGCTTGAATAAGATGGGTATCTTCCAAGGGACTTGACAGGCATCTATTTTGGGTCAAATATAGTCAGTATCTGTTATCTTCAGAGCAGACACAGAGTGCCAAAAAAGTAATCTAAAAGGGTGGCACTGAAAAACCCAGTTAATAGTGATAGAAGTCTAAATTTTTCTATTGTAGTTCCAACAAAACTGGGAATTCATTGTTAACAAGGAAAATGAAAAATTAAAGTGATTCATTCCTCTAACTTTATTCTTTTTTTCAGTCTCATAATTCATCTGTGGGTTTTTTGAAAAGGTTATTTAAGTAGAGACTGTTTCATATATTCCTGTCAATGATGACATTAGGTGATTAGTCCTATCAAAGTTTGAGCTATATTTAAAGCCAATTTTCTGCATGTACTGGATAAATACACCAGCATCGATATATCTCATGATATACATCGATATATAATTGTTTGGTGTCCAAATAAAAAGTTACTAATGTTCATCTATATACAGCTATACAGACTACTAGAAAAGGCAAATGACAGTGTGGGCCTGAGAATCTATTTCCACTTTTCCTAATGACCTGGACTACTTGTCAAAGCCATGAACAGTTCTTGAAAGCCAGAATGACATTAATGTTAAAATTCCTAATATGTCTGAATTTACATACAAAATAAATACCTGAAATTTATTGAACACATCTCCTCAGGCATCTTAAAGTGTTTCTCATGCCATGTTACTTGTACTAATATAAAAAACCTTTGTGCATGATATTTTGAATTCAGATGGAACACCCAGTTTTCAAATAGCTTGTTTACAACAGAACCAACTAAAACATCTATAATGAACACATCACAAAGCACAAATCTTAAAAAAAAAAGTTTATAATAATTTCATATTACAGAACAAAGAGAATCTAGAAATGCATGAAGATTACCAATATTAATTATACTAAGAAACAAAGGGAACACATCTTCTTTTTCTATCTTTTAGCCTTTCTACAATACAACAGCTATAATGAAATCTAGACTGTAGATAAAGAATAGCTTCATATGTGGTAGATCAGATCTTTAGCTGGAGAAAATGTTAATCCTTTAATTGCTTTCTGTGATTATATATCTGACCCAAAGCAGATGCACTTGTAGCAGATCCAAATATTCCCTCCTAATAAAAAAATCCTGATGTCATTAATTTTAAGTAGCTCTAGCTCTTGTGACAAGTAATTTCAAAACTATTAAATTGGAGAAACACTTCCAGAGATCCAAGGGATCAGCCTGTCTCCTCGGAAGGTCCAGGGCTGAATGAGTAGAACTAATTTTCTTCAGTGACGGGATCTGACAGAAACACAAATGTAGGTGATCTGGGTGTGAGATAAGAAAAGACTAGCTCAGAACTATGGCCTTGTCTTTGGTATTCCTGCATTTGCTGACAGAATAGTCAACAAAGTGAATTGAATGGTCCTGAAGACTGATTTAAATGTTGCCTAATGTTCAGTGTAATTGATATAATAACTGCATTTGTGCAATGGCATTAAAATTTTAAAAACTACCTTTGCCTGTGTTTCCATTTTTATAAATTCCTGAAGCAAAGCTAAAAAAGAAATACTGAGTCAGTTACCTGAGCATATCTTTCCCTTCTTCTTCTGAGATCAGAGGAAAATTGCGTCAGGTAAAATATGATGAACTGAACTCTGTTACACAGTCAATAAAATGAGCACCATCTTGCCTTTCCAGCAGTGTAAGTGACCAAAGGTTACACTTAAGACAAAAAATGTGACTAGTTTTAATTCAGATGCTTCATTAACAGTAGCAGTGTGTTGCACATATTGAAAAGGCAATCTCACTTTCTTCCAAGAGGTATATTTATAGTGAATAACATATTTTTAGTATATATTTTTAATAGGTAGTAACAAACAAGTTGCATGTGTATTATAGTATAATATGGGTATTTTATAAATGTCAAAAGATACTGCTCTTTTAATAGCACATGATTATGATATGTTAAATTACTTTGAAAAATGAGCAAAGTAGCTATTTTTTTAGTTATTTAAAATTTGGGTACAATCTTTCCATTGTGTGCCATGCATAGGTAGTGAACTGTAAACTTATTTAGGAAAATTATTACTCTTTTTAATCATAAGTATAATTGAATGGTGCTTGATGACAAGAAAGCTGAAACACCAGACCACAATACAGTTCACTCTCCATCACAGGGACTGCAGAGTTTGGAATCACAACCTTAGAAATTAAGTCTTTTTCATTAAATGAGTGTGTAACTTCTAAACCAAAAGAGCTGTTGCAGTGGGGATCCTGCAACATGCATATACCAAACCAGGAGTCCCGTGGAAAGGAAATATATATGGACAGACAGATTCTTGCTAGATGTTTCAGAGATGTTTATTTCTCCAGCCGCATGGCCGGAGCTCTGCTGAGGAACTGTTCCAGTCACGGGACCAAGGGTCCTTCTGCCCGCGCAGGGAACACAAACCAACCAATGGGAACGAGGCTGAGCAGGGGCAGGGAAACCCCGTGTCTGTGCCCTCAGGGCCCCTCTCCCAGGGCTACACGGCAGGGGAGGGACCCCAACACCTCACCCGTTTTATTTTAATAAAAGGAGAATGAAAACAACTGGATAAACATAACAAGAACAGTTTCAAAACAAAACAAGCCACCCTCCTGAGTCTATAAATGTCCAAACAGATTCTGTGGAACATCTTAGGGCTGACAGAAGGGAGACAGAACTCTGAGCATGCTTTGTGGGGAAACTGAGGCAGGAGAGGGTTTAACTTCTTCCCTTCCCCTTTTCATCCCCCACTCGGCATTGGAAAGGGATTTTTGGGGAAACAGGTTAGCAACCACTGGGTATAAATCCTCCGTCACTTTATTGACTGCTCTCAAATCTTGTACTAACCTGTATGACCCATCAGGTTTCTTCACGGGTAAAGTTGGAGTCTTAAAATCAGATTGACACTCCCTTAACAATCCAATTTGCAAAAAGTTCTCAATAATTGGCCTGATCCCTTCTCTGTCTTCCCTTTTCAAGGGAAATTGCTTGGCCCTTACAGGCCGTTTCCCTTCTTTAAGCTTGATTTGAATTGGCAGGGCATTCTTTGCCCTCCCTGGGGTACCAGAGGCTCACACTCCAGGGAATACTTGATCCATTATCTTCTTAATCATTTCTTCTTCATTCGCTATTTCCGTTTCTTTGGTTATTAGCATTAGGCTCAGCAACTCTAGATATTGTTGGTCTTTTACTTCCAAACTGATTTCCCCATTTTTAAATATTATTTTTGCCTCCAGCTGCTCTAGCAGATCTCTGCCCAAAAGTGCAGATGGAGCGTTAGGCATATATAAAAATTGGTGAATTCCCCACTGTTTTCTCAATTTATATTTCAGTGGTTTACAAAAGTATGCCTTTCCAGATTGGCCAGTTGACCCTGTCACTACAAAATAACCCCTTGATATGGGTATCAAAGCTTTATTCAACACTGAGTATGTTGCTTCTGTATCTACTAAAAATTCCACTTTCTTTTCTTCGTTCCCTAGTTTAACTATAACCAGAGGGTCCCCTAGGGTAGCGCCCAGTCTTGGATATGAGCAACCACCCCCGCACCTCTCTGGTCGTATTTCTTTTCCATCACCCTTTCTCTTTTCTGGGCACTGGTTTTTCCAATGCCCAGGTTTTGTACAAGGCACACTGGTCCCTTCCTAGTCGGGGTGGTCCTTGTCTTGGTGGACCTTGCCCACGTCTTCCTTTATTTTTTCTTCTTTTACCACCCTTATTAATTTTTGCATTCCCTCTCCCCAATTGCTATAAATGCTCCGTGCCACACTAAGCAAAGTCTCTAGATTCCGGGTTGTTGGACCTTGCATCTTCTGAAGCTTCTGCCGGATGTCTCCTGTGGATTGTCCTAAAAATAAATTTACCAATTGCTGCACTCCTTCTTCCGGTCCAGGATCCGAGGTGGCATGGCAACGCATCGCATCTCGCAAGTTGTCTAAAAATTCAGAAGGTGTTTGAGAGGGACCCAGCTTCATAGCATACGGGGCTGAGCAGTCTATGGCTTTAGGGATTGCTCTTTCTAGCCCTTTTATTATGAATCCCCAGTACCTTTTTAACTGTGCCATTTCATCTGGCTCATTAGGGCCCCACTCTGGATCCTGAAGAGGAAGTACCTTTTTAACATCCTCCTGTGTTATCCTGCAATCATCTTCAGCCATATTCACAGGTGTCTTTATAACTAATTGCTTTTCTGATTCAGGTAGAGCATCAAGCAGTAACTGGGTATCAGCCCAATAAGGATTGTGTTGGTTTGTTGCAGTGGGGATCCTGCAACATGCATATATCAAACCAGGAGTCCCGTGGAAAGGAAATATATATGGACAGACAGATTCTTGCTAGATGTTTCAGAGATGTTTGTTTCTCCAGCCGCATGGCCGGAGCTCTGCTGAGGAACTGTTCCAGTCACGGGACCAAGGGTCCTTCTGCCCGCGCAGGGAACACAAACCAACCCATGGGAACGAGGCTGAGCAGGGGCAGGGAAGCCCCGTGTCTGTGCCCTCAGGGCCCCTCTCCCAGGGCTCCATGGCGGGGAGAGGAGACCCCAACAAAAAGCCACTTTTATGTTCCAGACAACTCCAAGTTTTGTGCATGAAAATCCGCTTGCAACGGATATGGTGGCTCTGCTAACATGGGAAAACCACTGGACTGTCAGCTGGGGTAGACTCCAAATGTGTGATTTTCTTTTGTTAAAATCAGTTGTCAGGAATAATTTAAAACTACCCCCTTCCCACGATTACTTGCAATCTCTTTCTCAACATGATGACAGCATGATTTTGACAGCCTGTTAGACTTTATTGTGTTTGGAAACTAACAGTGTTGAACAACTGACATTGGCTTACTGTGAGATGGAAACAGAGCGGAAGTCAATGAAGATTATACAGTTTGATTATTTGTTAAATGAAGATCCATGAGAACTAAAAATCATATAATCCTTATTGGCAGGTTAGTGTTACTTAAATATGTGACATGAAGAGTGTAAAAGAGCATGGAAAAACATCTGTGTTATCAAGAACAAGACCAGAGCATAAACAATTCCACTGAGTTAATTAGTGGCTTTGTAAAACATAGGCAGCTAATATTAACCTGTACTTTAGGTTTCCTTTCTTTGCATCATATGAAGGTTGACAGATCAGTTTTAGACAAAACTTGTTCATGAACACTTAATAAATGCTGATATAATTGGCATTCCCCATATTCAAAACTACCTACAGTTGCACTGTACTAATGGAAGAGAATAGTCACATTAGAAGAAAAAAATATAATGGACATTTTTGCAATCTGAGAATTTCTTGGGAGAGTGAAGAAGCTAATGGGCAGACTCCAACTGCTTTTTATTTTGGGAAATTATGGGGAAATATTATGTCATGAACATTTGTTATATAAAAAGCAGTTTTATATTAACTTACTCTGTTTCATCATTGTATAAGGGTATATATATGTGTGAGGAAACACAAAAGGTGGAAAGGATTTTAGGTGTGAGAAATAAAAGCAGGCTTCAGAAAATAAAGCAAAAGGATTTAGGATTCAGCTTTGCATGTGAAAACTAGAAGAAGATACAGTTATGCAGCACCAAGGACATTAAAACAATGGTTAGGGTTTCTAGGTTTGGCCTAGATAGATTTTGGAGTTGCAAAAAATATGCTTAGCAAGATAGGTAAGTTTAAACCTTATAATGGGATATTGTGTATTGTTATGTCAAGGCATAACAGACCAGTATTGTGTACAACAGTTGTGCATGTGCTATTATGAATTGGTTAAGACAGCTGTCTGTAACTTTTAGAAGCATGCTGATTGGCTAAGAAGCTTTTAAAAATGCCTTGCAATCAAGAAGTTGTTGAATGTCCTTGGCAGCGCAAGCTTTGTACCAACTCTATCTCAACTCGGTATGTGAGGCTGATAATGGAATAAAATAATAAAACGCTCCTGGAGTGCCTGTCCAGGCTCCCCATCCCATTTGTCAACGAAGACGCCGACTTATATGTATATTTATATTTAATGGCATAGAATAAAGAAATGCTCTCAAGTCATCATTCTAATAATACCATGAACAAACATTACAAACATTAAAATCTGTTTCTTCTGAGAATAAGTGTTCCCCTTCAAGCTATATACATTTAGGCTCAGAAGAGATAAACTGACATTCTCATACAGAGCGAGAATCAGCAAAATTTCTTTGTGTTAACAAAGTTGATGATGATGTTAATGTACTTAGAAGAAAGAAGCTTACTTGGTCTCACTGCTCAAAGGAGAAAGTGTATACATGTGCTTGTCAATAGGTGACAGACATCTCTGAAAGTCTCTTCTTACAGGCATAGTTTAGTGTTTTGTCTTTGCTCCTATCCAGTTTTCCTCTGAAAGCAAATTTCAGTTTTACCACACAAATTGATTTGCTTTTATGAATTATTCTAGAGTCTGAGTTTTTAAAGTTGAATTAATAACATTTATTAAGTAGTCATAAAATACAAAAAAGGAATGAATATCATGTGATCGCAAATAATATGAATATCATAATTAATTTCAAGGAGGGAGGTATTTTTTAAAAAAAGAAACCCAACCTACATACATCTGCTTTTTGAGGATATAAAGGGCTAAATATATAACTGTTATTATTGATAGTCTATATGTTATAATTACTGAATACCCTCAAGCAGACTGAAACTGGCACAAAGACTATTATTAGAGACATCACAAGGCACTATATATCTAGCTTTTTGGTCTCATACCATGCATTTTACTGCATTTTACATATCATAAAGCCTCAGCATGACATTGAAATTGTACTCTCATGGTCCAGATTATTTAAACTCATAGGTAAGGAAATGTCGGTTTTCTATCAGAGATAGTCCTCCTGAAATTGTGCATGTCTTGATTCAATATTTATGTATTTACCTACCTGAAATATGTTTAAGCCTTTTTTTGCTTAACTAAAACGACTTTTATTTTTTCATTTTAAAAAACCCCAACCAAACAAAAAAACAACCAGAAGATTTCTACTGAGTAATAGATATGGAATTGTTTTATCCTTAGGTCATTTGTTCAGATAGATCTTGACTGATAATGACTAAATGTTGTTCAGTTGTACCCTACAGTGAGAGGGTAGCTAAGTGAATTTGTGTCATTGCAGCTGTCATGGATATGTTCAAATCCCAAAAATTCTTGTCCATGTCCATATAAACAGAATGTTCTTGTAGCTAAACACCTTGTTAGCTTATTAAACATATAAAGTCACTTTTATGTATCCTTAGCCTTTTAGGACTTTTTTTCACTTTGTGCAAATATGAGATGCAGTTTTAAAGGACTTCAACCATTAATTTTTACTCATCAAAACTGGTAATTTTTGCTGTTGTCTGTTTGTCGCTGCTTCTTTAGGAGCACAAGCAGTGCAAAGGGGCTACTGGCCATCTCTCTCTGAAGGGCATTGATGGGTCCTAGCAGAACAACTTGTTCAGTACTGTCCATTTTCCGTATTGGCTTGTTATCCATGATTACATGAATAAATAGTGTGTTGTATCCTGAACTCCTGGTATGATTTCTGAAAAGAATAGCAAGTATGATAGAAGGGTAGATTTAAATATTAGGAGGGCTATGTCTTAGGAAAACTGTAGAGATTGTCCTACAGAAATACAGACTGGACAAGAAAAACGATGTTGCTAAAAAGAAAAACTTGTTGCTACACTTGACTAGACCCTGTCAATGTTTGGACTGATCTTATGTAGTCCACAATGATTATTTTAAGGTAGACATCTGCAGTGGTGTTTTATTATATGACTGTGCAAAAACTTTAATTACTGCTTTGTGCAATAATGCAATATGTTCAAACTTGGTCTCATACTACTTCCTCCTTCGTCTTCCCAAATCTCAAACTCCTCTGGAAAATCTAGGGTCTAGTGACTCTGATGGTAGAATTGTCAAACAGCCTTTAAATTGTAATCCCAGAAAAATTTACAGCTCAAAACTGGTTGAAAGCAGCCAGTGTCAAAATAGGTCTGACTGGAAGTATCCAATAGGAATTCTTCCTCCAACTTTCTACTTGTACTGCTGGATATTGAATTTCCTTTGTGATAGATTTTGATTTTAAAGAATCAACCTTCTTCAACATAAAAAGACAAGTAAAATTCTATCAATTTCTAAAACAAGTGGGATGCACTCATCCTAGTTTCCATTGTAATTCCACTTCTGAGAAGCAATGGTTTGATTAACAAATACTTTATTTAGAACTTAAATGGGTACTTCTGTACATACCATCAGATGGGGTACCTTTACTAGTTCTTAAATCTTTATTAACAGCAAACCAAGGTATCCATGGGATCATAGTAGACTGAGGTGTGGATTGCTGCATGGTTTGAGATGAGTTCCAAAAACATTTTATTCTGATTCAGACATCTATCTAAAACATAATACAATGAATTATGAATTTTTCTAAAACATAATACAATGTAGAGTCTTACATGGAAATTTCAAACACTAATTCTTATCAGACAGTAAACTGGCAACTGGTAAAAAGAAGAGAGTTCAAATACACTGTGTCTTGCTGTGAAAGCCATGTGCCTTTCAAAGGTAATATTACAAACAATTTAGTGTAATAATCTAGCAAAAAGGTAACAAAGACACTTGGGAGGAAAGGACATGATTTCTTTGCCAGTAGTAAACAAAAAAGAGGGTTTTGAAAAGACAGAATCAAGGGTGAGTCTCTTAAGACCTTGGCATTACACATCAAGTCCACAATGACCAGACATATATCCACAGCTGAAAATTGTTCTGGACCCTGTCAGATCTTTCAATATCACCTTCATCATTTTGATTTGTAAGCCAAATTTTATTATTTCTCTTTTTCTATACTCTTTCAAAACAGAAGTAGAGAATGAGAACCAATGGTTATTCTAATTGAAAGCTTCCAAACTTGTAAAAAGTAATATCCAACTTCATTGTTATGGCATGTGATGAGTTTATAACCTTGTGACTATGATGAAAATTGTAATAGAATATAACAAGACATGAAACTTATCACTACACTCAGAAGAGTAGAGGTTTTAGACATTCTTCAGAAAAGCCAACTTCAGTGTCCCTCTGCAAGTGCTACTTGCTTAGGTAGCTATGGAATGGCAAGCCATAGGATAGAGGAGTTTCTGTTCCTCAGGAATACCTTCTAGAACAAGTAGTCTTCCATTGCTCCTGGAAACCACATTCTCAGGACATTGACATCCTTTGCTGTGGCAGTTGCATCATTAATTCAAACTGTTACTTTAGAGGTGGTATAGCAGGTAATATTTGTCCTTGTAGATTTAACAGCTGAGTAAAGAATTACATATATATGGGCTAATGATGTGTTGAGACTACTGCTTACTGACAGCACACATTATGTCCTTCGGTAAGGTGGAGTTCACAGGTCTTTGCGTCTATAGCCACATCTCAATTATCAGTGATCTGTAATCTGATCAATGGTCTGTTACCTCCATATTTTAGCAGTCAACACTGTGATTTTTAATTAAAGTTAGCCATTTGTGTGAAATGATTACTCTGTTCATTATCTTGACAATTTCATTACTGTATCAGGTAAAATAAAACATTTATAGCAAGAGGAAAATATATGAGCTACTGTAAGGTTCAAGGAGGTTCATCACCGCAGTTGGCTGAGGCTGTTATCATTAACATCAATGGAACAGGTCACAGTTCCTGGTATGCCACATGCCCGTTATCTTCTTTTAGATGAATTATACATGTATTCATTAAAATTCCCTAAGTACTCTGGGAACATGAACATTACAAGCATTTGTACCCTGCTTGCACATTCACAATCGTGATGTGCATGTGCAGTGGAGCTCATAAGAATTTGACTATGAAAGTCTTTGCATGCATGATAATGCATCTAGGAGCTCTGTTGAGTGTTCCACGTTCCATATGCAAAAGTTGTTTGTGTGGATTTGACTTTACTCCAGCCGAGAATTCAGGAATTCAACTTTGCTCTTTATTTTTTCAAAGTGTACTTCTATGTATTTCTTATGAATCCCAGGGAGTAAAGGAGTGCATGCCCTGAGAAGCAGCCAAAACTTTTGTTCCGTTTTGGATCTGGGAGCTGGTGGGAGGACAAACAAGAGGGGAGTACAGCAGAGGAGCAGCAGACATGTCAAGATGACCATCTTGATGAAAAGTTATCTATATGTAATTGCGTTCAACCCACCAAATGAAATTATCGTCAGGCTCCTTTGGACAGAAATGTCTGAAAGATCAACAGCAGCTGAGATTTTAAAGATGGTCACAGAGATGTTGAACAGAAGGGAACATTGGCACGTGGCCTCTCTGTTACCTTTGAATGCCTTGAGGCTCTTTCTATTATGCACACTTGTCTGATGTCCAACTTTTAGCTATCTAGACTGTTGACAAAGGCCATGCTTTGGAGTTCAGTTGTCATTTTTCCTAAGGGTGAAAGGAGAGAAAAAGGGCCTGAACTGGGGAGAGAAGGGAAGCATAGAGACAGAGTGGGCTAATTACCACCATTAGGAAAATGCTATTCTTTCCACTGAAGATTTTAGCTTTAATTTTCCAAAGGACATACCTATAATTTCCTTAGCATTGGATGCTACTTTTCTTTGCAAGTATAATAAGGCAGCAGAGCACAGATTTTTTTTTCCCCCACCAGAAGCAGTTTCAAAATGATTCAGTGAGCAAATTTCTTGGGAATGATGTTTAGTGCTTTTAGGGTGTTAGGAAGAGGAATGCCTGTATTCCAGCACGTATTTTCCAGCTAATTTACATTTCAAAGAGGTCCATCATCTCTACACTGAGTTAATTTCATCTCCAGCTGTTGTGTTACAAGGATTGGTTAGAGCTTTGTTGTTTTGGGAGTTCAAGCATTCTGACTTTCTGTGTAAGAGTTCTAGTTACCTGCTGGTTGCACAGGAGATAGAGACTAAGTCAGCCTTTGACTATGTAATAAGGTGTTGTACTATCAGTGCTAATTAGACATGGTCAGACCAAAGGTATCAGTTCTGAGCTAGTTCCAGCTCTGTGTTTCTGTGTCCATACTGTGAATCAAAATGTGGAAAACTGGTATCTGCATGCTCACACTGAGTTATTTGTCTGCAAAGAATAACTTATTAGCTCTAGAGAATTCTTCAGACTACATACAGAGAAGCTCTCCTCACTCCTCACACAGTTTGTTGATATTCCAGTAGACTTCCTGAATTCTAGTATTCTTCTAGTAATTCTAGTATTTTTCTAACTGAAGTGGCAAACTCCAAAATAAAGCAAAAACTTGGATGTGTGGGATGTAGCCTAGCCCAAGAAGCCATATACTTTAATAACTCTTCTGTGCAGTTTTGGCATAAAGCTGCAAAGTGAAAGTGGCAACTGTGTGAACTACAGTACACCTAATTTTTTCTTCTACTTTCCATTCTCTTGTGATCTGTGATAGCCTTCCTGTTAAAACTCATGCATGTCATAGTACATCTAAGCACTTGACAACTGTGATGCTGTGCCTGTGTACTTCTGGTTTTGATTGTAATTATCTCACAGATGTGTGCACTACCCATGGGACAGTGCTTAAATTTTAATTCACTTTCCTACATACAAATATTGACTGATGTTTGAGATGGGCCTTTTCCAGGAGCCCATGTATCTTCAGAAACTCTTTTGGGTCTGCCACCCTTTTGTGGGTATTTTAGATATCCTACAGGCTCATACATGTAAGTGCATGTGGGATATGCCCAGCCACTGCCCTGGAGGGATGTCTGCTGAGATAAGAGATTTCACAACTGCCCAGCAGGACTCCCTGGAAAGGACTTTGGAGTCATGGTGAGGAAAAGTAGACCCACAATCCTTTGGGAGACCCTATGCAGATCGTTCTGTAACCCATTGGTCTATCCCAGACCCTCTGTAACCCATTGGTCCCCTTGCTGATCCCCTGTATCCCTATAAAAGAAGACCAGTTTGCCTCTGTAGGGAGGGAGAACTCCTCCCTGGCCTTCCCTTCGCCGGAGGGAACCCACAATAAAGCTACCTTCGTGCGGAACCAGCCGGAATCACGAGCTGATAATCACTAAAGAGCTGACAGCTTCTGCAAGGGCTCCTCTGCCAGCAGCTGAGAGGAAGACACCGGACCTCGGGAAGGCGATTCCTTTCGGTACCATCTCCCCGGACCGGTCACCTCTTCCTGGGTCGCAGCCACGGACCCCACCACCAGCTGTAATAAGAGCATGCCCTTGTTCAGGAAAGTTAATTAAGTCCTCTCTGACTATAAGATCTCTTTATCAGACACTTGTTCGTGTGATCTTTTGTGTATGCAGCCTAGATCAGTGAAATCCTGAACCTTGACAAGACATCCAAATGCCACTTTTGATGAAGTAACTGTTAGGCCTGTAGCAGCACTGCCATGAAATTACAGGGTGATCCTTCCATTTCACTTGTGCTTCTTAATACAGCATTTCCCTTCAGTGGGGTCCAGCATTTCCCTTCCATACATTTTGATATTGTTAGAGGAAAGAATTACTTTATTGAAGCACAGCAGATGATTTAAATTCACATTTTTTACTTTGGACTCTTTGGACTATACCCACCCTTTGGCTTTCTCAACAACATATGTTGAAGTTTGTTATTTAGTTTGTATCTCAATTCTTACTTTTTTCAAAGTTTAGAACTATTTGTGTACTGAGTGGTACACAACCAGAATTTTTTTTTGTCTCAGGAAAAAGTTTTGAATAATTTTATTGGGGAGGTTTACTGGGTAAGGTTGGTGTGACAGGAATTTCAGTGTTCTTACCTCTTTCATAAAGAGTAGTAATAGTTCAAAATTGGATAAATATCTATGAGCAAGAAAACCATGGTAAACAGCAAAGCACAGTGTAACCAGGCCTCTCCCAAAAGAGTTCGTATTCTCTCTGCTTTGCTCATCCTTATGAAGGCGCAAGATGTGGCTCAATGCTATTCCATCACATTTTGCAGAAAACTGCACTGGAAATATGCACTAGACAGATACAGGATGTATCACCAACAATAAACTAGTTGCCACTAAAGAACTCTTTTTTTCTTTTTTTTTAGCGGGGGGAATTTTGTCAATTATAGCAATGACACTAGGAATGCCCATTTGGGTATAGAAAATCTTGTAAATTATTGATAACTTCACTATTATTATCGTGGAGTTATTAATGTCACCAAGCACACGTCACCAAGATTGTCAGGAAGAAAATAAACAATTCATGAGGGGAATTTTTTTGACAGTGGGAAATTAGAATGTGAAACTCTCTATTCCATTTCTGTGTAATAGGGACTCATAATTTGTAATGATCACAAGGAAAATATTATAATGGCTTAACAACATTACAGAAATGTAAATGGGAAAGAAACCAACAAAACACCAAGCCCAAAAAACCAAAGAAAATTACAAGACAAAAAAGATTAAAAAAAAACTGAAATGAAAACAAATGTGAACTTACTATTAGAAGCCTCTAAATATTATCTCCATTTTAGGAACAGGGAAAGCAAATAAATATCATAAAGCTGGTTAGTAGAAAATGACATATTGGTTATTTAGCATTCTTATTTTCCTATAACTAAAACACTGGGAACACAGTAAATACACAAGCATATATTAAAACCCAATAAATCCTCCATTTCACTTCTCCAGTGCTAAGTAGTTTTCAGAGGGAAAAAACCTGTAATGATAAATAATACAATCTTTGCCTCCTAAGGACATGCATCAAGTACTGGAAAAAGCTGCTATCACTCAATTGTATCTGTAGAAAGGAGGAATAAATAAATTTCTCAAGCCTTTCTGAACACTGAAGTCTTCTTTCCAAAAGAAATTGTTGAAGAGGTAAATACAGAGGGGGAAAAATCAGTACCAGAATTTACCCAACCACAATGCATCTAAGGACTTTCATACAATTCCATTCATCGTTGTGCTTTGTGCCTGTGTTTTTGCACCTTTACATAGAAACTGGATAAGATGATCTGCTGTTCTTTTCCTCATGATTGTGCTACTGCATAGCCAGAGGCTGGAAGCAGTCAGTACTTCTCAGGATTGTGGATTATATCCTTAGTTCTTCAACAAGACAGAAACCAATAGGTCTGTGGAGCACTACTAATGAGCATACTGAAGGGCAGAAACAACCAGGTCTGTGATAGACTCTCTGATTTTAAGATAGAGAATTCAGATACTGGGTTTAGATTTACTGTAAAATTCTCCACATATTCCTGATCCCACCATTGAAAAGTATGTTATGAAATCGCTATGTAATTTATACGTATAGCTTGTAAATGTCATAGTCTCAATACATTTGGCAGTAGAAAATCAGTTCCATCACAAAGCTATTGAATCGAATCTGTCAGGTTCGTCTTTTTGCATTCCTAATGAGGCAAAGAGTGAATGAGCATGAAGTCTACACAGTACTTACTCACTGACCTTTACCTTTGAAAATCTTTTGTCATTCTGAAGAGAACACTGTGCTTCTATGGAATTATATTGCATTTTTGAGAATATTTAACTTATAAAATATGCAACTAGTATACTTTTTTGATAACTTAGTGGGATAAGACGTTAACAACTAAAAATCATTAGGAATTACCTTGACGTGTTAAGTGGCTTCAAAAGGCTTTATGTAGTTGAAGAAAAAAAAATTAAAATCTACTTCTTGAAATAACTTCTGAATAATCTCATGAATTACTACATTATCTTACCTTTATTTTATGATTTAAGTATAGAAGAAAAGGAAAGCAAGACAAATAATTTCTGAAATGTAAGTCTTTCTTGATGGAAAAATAATGTGAATTAACTTTTTACCAGTAAACCTTTTCCTAAAAGTGAAAACATGGCTGAGGATTCATTTTGTTGGCAACTTTCTATATCCACAATTGTTTAGTCATATATGTTATTTTTCTACATGACTATAATTTCTTTTTTATTTTTTTTTGGATTCAGATCTGAATGAAGAGTGGTGGAAATGTAGAAAATGATTTTAATTTTAAAGGGCTCATGTAAATTCCTGTCTTTAGAATGAAACAATGGTTATTTTAATACCCTATAATTGCAGAATTTAAGTAATCCACTGTGTGTTGGATTGTATTGTTCCCACTATTAAAGACTTAGAATTTTCTTATTTGTCCACTGTAGTGAGTAATAGGTGTGCTAGGGGTGCTAAAATTTATTTCATGACTGAACTTTCTAAACCTTTCCTCTGTAAGGGACTGTTAGAAATATATGCTCTTTATTTTTGTAATTTTGAAGATATTAATTTATGAAAGATTTTAAAAGAGAAAATAGTTAGGTTTTTAAATAGTTTTTTTCCAAGCAGTTTAACCAGACAGATAAAGCACCATCATTTTTCAAGGACTGCTTTTGAATTTGAAAGCTCCATGTCTTAACCTTTGCTGTAATCATCTTGAAAATGTAAATACGTAATCATGGTCTTTGTTCAAAAGTCATACCTTATTCCAGTTTTATCATTTGCCTTCTTCATGTTTATCTTTTAAATATCAATGACAGAAACTGAAAATAATACTTTTTTTACATACATAGGGATGATCTGCTTATTAGCGTGGAAATTGGCTCATTTCTATTTCTAATCATAATCTTGTCTTCTGATTTAGGCTGTGTCATGCCAAGACACTTCAGGCATTCCTCAGGTATAGGAGATGAGATAACAGTAGGTCAAAGTTTGAGAAAATAGTAATGATCAATGCATTTGTTAAGAACATTAATGCAATTACATTGCTTTCACTACCCAACAGATGAGACCAGTTTACATGAAGAAAAAAGGAATCACAAATGGAAGGTTAGATGCATTTTTTGCGAGCTGTTAGGTAATAGCTTGAATATACCTGAAAAAGACACGCACCCCTCTCACCAAGGCCAAATTTTCTAATTATCTTTGACAAGCAGAATTACTGAAAAGGGTTTTGTAATACTCGAGATCTATGTATGTGGTTTATTATGTCTTTGTAGATACAATGAAACCAAACATGTTTGACAGGATGCCAACATTGATGGTATAAATCCACCAACAGCCCACCTGCAAGTGAGCTACTGTCTAGGTATGGTAGCTAAGGCAAACCATGGCTTTAAGTGAAACAGCTCAGAGCTGTGGGAGACCAAGTGGTCTAGTGAAATATTTCTTTAGAAATAAGAGAGCCTTTCTTTCTTATCATTAAATATTCCATCAATCTTTCATCCAAGTAGAAATTGATGTGTTAATAACACTATTCTCTTAAATATTTGAGCAATGCTTAAGATATTAATGCTATACTGGTACTGACTATTTATTACTAAAGGGAGAGAAGGATGGCTAATGACCAGAAAGACAGGACGCTACAATATGGTGCAGGAGTTGCTTAAAGGTAAAACTGTAGTGAACTGAGATTAAAGAGCTAAGGGTAGGAGAAGAGCATGCCTTAGGAGAAAAGAAGGAAGTGTAGAGCAAAGATGTGATGTAAATCTGAAAGAATAAAAGCAAAAGTGGTTATCCTTTTAAAACAATGAAGTAAAACATCTTTTTAGAAAATTCTACTGTGCAATTATCTCTTAACTTTTACAACAATACTCAGTTTATTTTAAACACCCCAGATGGTGTAGCAGTATTTCATAAAAAAGCTATCTGATGGGGTGGGTAGTGTGTGTGTATGTGTGGTGTTTGACATCAATATAGCCCCTTTGCCTCCCAGACAGTGAAGAATCACCGTGTTTATTTGGACTCTGGAAACAAACCTAGAGTCAGCAAATTCCTACTCAGGTCACAATGAAGTAGAATTCTGTTAAAATTATGCAGCATTTTAAGTGCATACTTGGTAAAATCTTATTTAGGATGTGGTAAATTAACATCTTTTTTGCTTTATTTTGTAACATTTCACTTAAATCATGTTTAGCACACAAATGAGAGAGATTGTATTTAAAGAGTTTGGTATGCAGTGCCCTCCTTGCCAAGGTGACATATGCCATAATATCTAGCAAGTGATCTTTTTCCAGAGCACATATGTTGGGTACATATGGATACCAGTAACCAGAAAGATGCCATTAGAAATACTTTTGAGGACTTTATCCTAAATATTCATAAATATTGATGACTTTGAATCTAAAAACTAGCTGCAGCATTTTTTAATCATCATCATCATCACAATACTAATACTAATAACAACAGCATTATCAACAACAACTAACACTAACACTAATACTAATAATACCTTTTCAAAGTTTCCAAACCCCAGCTTAATTTTCTTGTCTTAATGTCGTATGGCATTATGAAATGGCACTTTTTCATCATGTTTACTCCTGCCATCCCTAATGCATTACCAGGTGTGAGATTAATGAGTGGAGCACATGAGACCTGCCACAGTTAATCACATTTGTAACCTTTCAGATACACAGCAGAATTTTTCTTGCTGTGAAACATCCTTTACCTTTTAATCTCTGCTGAGCATAGTGCTAACTCAACACTGTAAGTATTTTCTAATGTATTTCAAGTCCAGTCATCAAATTATTATTCCTCTTTCATATTTTTCTATCAAAGAACTGTTTGTATTTCAAGGAAATATTGAAGTAGTCAGAGACTGATAAGCATAATAATAATCTTTTCTGGAATTAAAGACATATGTAAATAGATGTGAAGGAGGTGGTACTTTTGCCATCATACATCATAATATTTACAGATAAGATATAATTTTTAGAATAAGATTTAGTTCAGAAGTTTACACTTAATTTTCAAGTTTGTGTGAAATCTCAAAAGAGCACGAGTGTATTCTATAAATGACAGAGTTGACTTAATGGAATGATCGGTACATACAATTGAAATGATTCATGTGTTCATATATGTCATTGAATATAGCCAGAAATATGTAAGACTTGAAAATTCAAAATTAATATCTTTTACTTCTAGAACTATGTGAAAGGTCTCTGTGGGAATAGATGTATCTGTTTGTTCATATGTATTTTTAATTGCAAATTTAGGAATGTTGGTGTAAATTGTATTAATAATTCTTAGGGGAATTTAGCATATATAGGTTTAAACAATGCTCAGAATCATAAAATCACAGAATAGTTTGGGTTAGAAGGGACTTTAAAAGTAATTTAGTTCCGAATACCTTGCAATGGGCAGGGACACCTTCCACTACACCAGATTGTTCAAGACCATCCAGCCTGGCCTTGAGCAATTCTATGGAGAATCCACAACTTTGGGCAACCTGTTGCAGTGCCTCACCACCCTTGCAGTAAAGAATTTCTTCCTTACTTTTGATCAAACCTACCCTCCTTCAGTTTAAAGCCATTCCCTCTTGTCCTATCACTGCACACCTTTTTAAAATATCCTTCTCCAGCCTTCTTGTAGCTTTCCTGTAGGTACCAAATGCTGATATAGTCTCCCTAGAGTATCCTCTTTTTCAGGAAAACAGTCCCAACTCTCTTGGTCTCCCTTCCTAGAAGAGGTGCTCCAGTCCTCTGATCATCTTTATGAGCCTCCTCTGGACTTTTTTCAGCAGGTCTACATCCTTCTTATGTTGGGGGCTGCAGACCTGCATGCAGTACTCCAGGTGGGGTCCCATGAGAGCAGAGTAGGGGAGGAAGAATCACATCCCTTGACTTGCTGGTCACGCTTCTTTTGACGCAGCTCAGGATACGTTTGGCTTTCTGGGCTGCAAGTGCACATTGCTGGGTCATGGTGAGCTTCTTGTCAAGCAGCATCCCTAAGTCCTTTTCCTCAGGGCTGCTCTCAATCCGTTCTCTGAATTCTGCACTTGCAGCCCAGGACAACTGCAAATGCCCTGGGTCAGGGTAATCCTAAGCACAAATATTGTCCTTGTTGAACTTCATAAGGTTCACATGGGGCCACCCCTCCAGCCTGTCAAGGTCCCTCTGGATGGCATTGCTTCCACCCAGCATGTCAACTGCACCTCGCGGCTTGGTGTTGCTTGCAAACCTGCAGAAGGTGCACTCAATCCTATGATGCATCTCATCAGGTCCCGTGGACTTGTGTAGGTCCAGAAAATATTTAGATATTCTTGAATCTGATCTTTACCTCCAGTGGGTGGTAGGTAAGCAAGCAGTAATAAAGCAAGCAAGTTTCTTCTTACTTATTTGCTGTTACAGAAAGAATTCACTCAGGAAATGCAATCAAGCTATTACTTCTATAACCCACTATGTCTGGCTCTGACATTACTAAGATAAGACCTTGCAAAGCAGGATCCAACATGTTGCCTCAGCTTGGTTTGGTTCCGGCTGATTTTAGCTTGCTCTAGCAGTCACATCACTGACACCGAAATTACTTTTAGTTTTTGTTTATCTGCGTGCAGTTGTATAGTGCAATGTCTCGTCCTAGTTAATAGATAATCATTCTAAGGAGAATGAAAATGTGGGGTAGAAGCAGAGAGGCGCAAGATGGTAATACAGCAGCCCTAGGGAGTGAACACTAACCATGATATTCAACTGATATAATTGATGAGTTATAACAGTGGGGGTGTGAAAGGCAGGGTTCTAACTGCACCATGACCTGATTAGAAGGATGAACACTGCTTGGAACTAGGAGCTTTTATCTCAGGGACAGCACGACATGAAGACCCAGCCTAAACAGGCTCGCACTGGGTGAGAAGGCTCGTAACAATGATTAAACAATAGGATAGGAGATTTTCCCTAATAAATCAGGCATGCAACTGTGGCCAGAATGGCAACTGCCTAGAATCTAGTATAAACCCACTCCTTATGCACAGGAGATATGCTTACATTAACAAAAACATTTTTGGCTACCAAAATTAATTCCATGTTCTAAACATACATATTTTATATCTATATACAGATAAGAAGTATATATTTAAGAATAGGAAAATCCATAGAAAGAAAAATTACAAAAAGCATTCTAAATGTAATGGCAAATACTATGTCTCATTGACTACAGATACTTTTTAATATTTAAAATCTTTCATTTGTTTTGGAAATCTACATTTTAACATGCTCTGTCTAGAAACTTTCAGGCAGCTCTAATGCTGCAGTATGATGTACACACTTAATGGTAAAGCTATAACTTTATTCAGACTTGTAAATCTAATTTCAATAGAAATTTCCTATATACAAACACAACAAGAAAAAAAACCCCAAAACCCGATGAAAGTAAAAATAGTGCTCATTTTTGCAAAATATATGAAATGTTTAGGAACAGAAGGATAATATTTTTTTTAAAAAAAATATTACCTGTATTTTGTTTTTATTCCAATCAAATCAATTACTTTTCAAATGGGTGAATAACAATAAATCCTGGCTACATTTTATGAACTGAATTCTACCATATATGCACTGCAATAGCATTTTAAACCACCTTTATTCTTCTAAATGCTATCACTAATATCAGTACCTTACAAAGCATACATACTTATGTTTATAGATGTACGTTTCCAACATCTGTTTTTATACTATTGATCCAATGATACAAACCATAAATATATTTTACATTAATCTTATTTAAACTTCTATCTAATCTTGAATTTTTTTACTGTTGTATTCTTGTTTAAAGTTTACTGTTCACATACTTTTGATCACTTAGTACCTGGTTCCTCTGTCCTTATCTTTTACGTTTTATGAAGACCCCACAGACTGAACATTCTGTAATATCTAAAGCCATTAAATACTCAACAAACTTTTCATTATTACCATTCCCTATTTGCCTCAATTTCTAAGTCTGAGTAGGACCTGAAACTTGTCTCATCTCATCAAAGCTGAGAGGCTTCAGAGCTGTATTATATATAAGTCCCATCAAGATTCACAAACTATGTATTCCCTCATCTGCTTCCCCTGAGGGATCCCATGCATCTGATAGCACCTACCAGATGTCTCGGTCTTTATGAAACAAAGCAAAGACAACTGCTTTCAGTAAAAAACACAGATAGGAAAAAACGAGTGCTGCATTCTTCCCTCTGCTTACTACCCCGCAAGTCAGAATTCTTACACAGTGTGGAAAAACTGGATTGAGCGCCCTTCACAACCACTCTTTTATCTTCTGTGTCTTAACCATCAGGATATAGACTAATCTCCAAAGTGAAAAAGGATTTATACACCTTTGTTAAGAAGAGGCAAAATGAAAATAGCTTTTAAGTTAATGTAAAGCACTCACCTGGAATGCAGGAGAATTAATTCTTTTCTTGCTTGAAGAATTATCAATATTAAGCTCTCAGTCTGTGGAACATATACCTTACTAGAAGTCCTGCTTCATCATAGTGACTCCAGAAATTCCACGAGGGAGTTGCTCACTGATTTTTTCTTGTTTATTTCATGTATTTTGATTCCTTTGATTCATTTCAATTGCATCAACTGAGTGATGTTATTACTTGTTAACAGTATTTCCTCCTTTTAAAGCAACCTAAAAGGACCTGCCTTGTCACATAAATGTCCTAAGGATCTTTGTGTTATTCATTTATTATTGAAATACATAGGAATTTAGGAGTTGAAATATAATTGAGAATCTAAATTAACTTGAATTTGGAAACATCCACAAAGATATGTATTGAATACATAGTCTGCGCCTATAAATTTGTAAGAGAGTTCACCCCATTTAGACTACCATTCCACAATTTGTGCTGGTTTTGGCTGGGGTAGAGTTAAATTTTTTTTGCAGTGGCTAGTATGGGACTAGATTTTGGATTTATGCTGAACATGGTTTTGATAATATAGACATGTTTTTGGTATTGCTGAGCAGGGCTTACTCAGAGCCAAGCTTACTCTGTTTTTCGTGCTCCTACACTGGTGAGGATCATGGAGGTGCAAGGGAGGAGACACAGCTGAGAGAGGTGACCCCAACCGACCAAAGGGATATTCCAGATTGTATGACTTCATGCTCATTATATAAAGTCGGAAAAAGGAGGAGAGAGGGGGAAACGTTGTGATGGTGTGATGGTGCTTGTATTCCTGTGTAACTGTAGTGTGTGATGGGGCCCTGCTTTTCTGGTGATGGCTGAACACCTGCCTGCTCATGGGAAGCAGTGAATGAACTTTCTTTTGCTTTGTTTGAGAGTGTGGCTTTTGCTTTCCCTAAGAAATTGTCTTTGTCTCAACACACACATTTTCTAGCTTTTATGCTTCCAATTTTCTCCCTGATTCTACTGGTGGGGAAATGAATGTCTGCATGGTACTTGGTTGCTGGCTTGTGTTAAACCACAACCCACCTTGAAGAGTGATATTTATAGAATCTGAGAATTATTTAGTGTGGAAAAAACCTATAAGATCATTGAGTTAACCAAGTTAACCAAGTCAACCACTAAACCACATCCCTAACTGTCATATTTTTATGTCTTTTAAATACCTCCAGGGATGGTGACTCAAACATTTACTTGAGCATCCTGTACCAATGCCGATTCTGTGAAGAAACTTTTCCTACCATCAATAATAAATTATGGAAAGGGACTCGGTGGGCAGTTTCAGCAGCTCCCTCAGTATCCTTGGGAGGATCCCATCCAGCCCCGTAGACTTGTGTGCGTCTAAGTGGTGTAGCAGATCACTGACCATTCCCCCTATGGGGGCTTCATTCTCCTCCTTGTCCCTGTCTTTAGCTCAGGGGGCTGAGTACTTACAGAAAAACTGGTCTTACTATTAAAATCTGAGGCAAAGAAGGTATTAAGTACCTCAGTGTTTTCCCCAGGTCTTGTCACTAAAAGTAAGATTCAGTGAGCAGAATAGGGAGCCATATTAATTAATCAGAAGAAAAAGAGGAGAAAAAGAAAAAGCTGAAGGTATCCAAAGTCATTTAGGTACAAAAATATTTCAATCAGAATTTTTGCTTTGAGGGTTTTGTTTTCAGATATGGTCAATTATTACCATGGGGTTAAAAACACACAGAAATTTTAACATCCAGTTTTCCCATACTTGTGTCACTGGGGGATGAAAGCCTCCTTGCTTCTCCCAAGTTATGAATGGAAATTAAACTATATCACCCTGTCTCGTTCAATATAAGCAAATCATATATCCCTACTCTCAGTTTATAGGTAAGAATGCAACATTTCAATGTGTGACTAGGCCATTATGATCTGCAGTTTCAAGTACGGTACTATTATTGCTTTGCATTTTCTCTTGAGTACTCAGTCCTCCCAAACCAGCTCATTATCTTCAGCTCCAATTACTTCTCATCAAAATCAGATTTCCCTAAAGTTCTATCCCACGTTTCTCTAAGATCCGCTGTCTCATTCATCTCTGCCTTTTGTCCTCACCTGGAGAGTGGGTCCTGGTGCTACCTCTGGTGCTGTGTAACATGATCCACTGCAGGAGCAGTGCTGTGGGATGAAATAATATTGTTAGCCCTGGAACAGTGAAGCAAGTCAAACAAGTGTGTTGCAGACTCAGGGTTCCCACTGACTGTATCCTATAGAGAATAAAGTATCCTTGTCATCTAATTAGATTGTATGCAAGATGAAGACAATATAACAAGCCTCATCACGGACTATGAATTACCCTGGTGACCAGTAAAAATCTGCTTATTTGCTACAAACCAGACAGAATCCTGTTTAGATAACAATCCCTACTACATTTTCTGAATGTATTTTCTTTCTCTAGCAGCTAGAAATAAAGGGACACTAACACCAGTCAGTCTCAAAAAGGTTTGTCTGTGATTGTCTAATATGCAGCATTTGATTTGGTACTGTTTGATATAGTAGTATATGCTCTCAGATCACTTACAGACTTTAATTTTTTTTGCAAAGAACACATTTCCTGAAACCCTTGCTGGAAGCTCAGTAGGTGTAAATTAGCACTTCCCGTGTCTTGGTAGCCACAAGCCTTTGCAGCTCTTCACATGTCAGCTGGTGGAAATGTAGAATCCTGTGGAGTTAATAGGCAGCTCAACAGGGTTTTGGAGAAGCTAGGGTGACATATTGGAGTATAGATTTATAAACAGGATAAGACATATTGTCGATTTATGTTAAGTCAGATGAAGCATGGAAAGTATGAGCTAATCTGAGATACTTGGGGAGAGAAGATTCTCCACTTTACTACAGGATAATAGCAGGCATATGGGCAATTACTGCAAACCCTAAGGTCACACAGAAAATCCTTAGCAAAGATTTTAAATCCAGGTTGCAGTCCTGATGCATACCATCACCTCTCTTTGATTCTTTTTTCTTTTTGTTTAAATGTGAATGTTTCAGAAAGGTTATTCAGTTCTGCATTAATCAAGCAGTATGTTTCAGCAAGTCTTGTAGAATTTGCATGGAGGGTGCGGTTACAGAGATTACCAGTATTTCCTCCACCTTATCTGCAAAGCAAGTCTTGATAGTAGGAAAACACAGCTTGAAGTCAGCTGTGGTTGATTTCGGTGGGAATTGCTCAGCCCCCTGCTTCTCCATTTCAATGGGAGACAGCATGGGCTAACTGCACAAGATATGAATGCTCTGTTAGCTTCTAAATGGGTGACTTGCAAGAATGGAGTCAAAGCATTTCCTTAAACTTCTGCAAGTGTGTATTTCTCTCTCTTTTTTCCTTTTTCCCCCTTTTCTTTTAATTTGCCAATATTTTACCTTTTTTTTTTTTCTAATTAAACTGGCTGTAGTTCAAGAGGAAAACATCCCAGTCCATATGTCACTGTGCTCATTGCATGCAAGTGTGGTAAAAATATAGCAACTTCTTCTATGTTTTTTCAGTAGACTGTAATAAAACTGTGTTTATTAGTTATGTGATTAAACCAAAACACCATTTTTTCTTTGTATTAAAGAAAAATAAAACCTAAGGTTTTGAATACACAATTAGCCTTCTTACAAGTAAAATAGTTTTTAAAATAAGATTTTCAAGGCTTTTTCCTCTGTCTTTCACAAATGAGGCCACACGCCTGAATTTCATTCAGAGTCAATGAACAGTGAATAGATTAATGCCTGTTTCCCTTCCATTCCCCACTGCATTTCTGATTAGATATATGTTACTTTTCCAATAGATACAAATTATCTGGGAGGAAATGTACCACCAACACTATTACATTTCTACCATAACTGGGAGGATTGTGTGACATCTTAAAGCTGGAGTGAAGAGTGCTTTAGGTTTCCACAGCCAGACTTCTGTGAGGTAGATCCCAACAGTGAGCCAGGAGTGTTTCTATATTGCACCCTCACTCCAAGGTAGTAGCAAATTCCTAGGGATTTGTGGGAAGCAAAACATGACAATTTCATATCTTTTCTATTGGTAACAGTTTAATGACAGATTTTAAATTCATTCACATTAAAAGATTATTTGTGCAGGTATTTCCCCCTGTGGAGGGGCTGCCTCCTGTAATCTGAGCACTTCATTGTTTCACTGAATTTGTCTTCACATTTTTAAAACCTGACCTCACTTCATACTTTTCATATCCATACTTCAGTGGCTTTTTAATACTGTGATTCCTAATGTTGACACCCAGGCAAATTTGGCTGCATATATTTCTGCATATGGATGTGCAAAGGACTACATCCCAGATCTACTTTGATTTATTCCCTATTCTCCTTACTTAAGAGCATAGGAAAGCCAATAAATACCTAAACTTACTGTCCTGGTCTGTAGCCTGTCTCTGACAGTGGCCAAGATTTAGGGAAATGGGGATCTTTACAGTGTTACTTTCCCAGACATACCCTCAAAATGCTTCCAATCTGAATCGGGGTGGGGGAGGTGTATTTTTTTTTTCTGGGGGCTGACCTCATGGAAAGCAGCTCTGCTGAGAAGAACCTGTGAGTCCTGGTGGACAACAAGCTGTCCATGAGTCAGCAGAGTGTCCTTGTGGCCAAGAAATTCAATGATATCCTAGGCTGCATTAGGAAGAGCACTACCAGCAGGTCAAAAAAATGATCCTGCCCCCCTACACTGTCCTGATGAGGCACATGTGGAGTGCTATGTCAAGTTCTGGGCTCCTCAGGACAACAGAGATATGGAGCTCCTGGAGCAAGTTGATGACTAAAGGGCTGGAATATCTCTCTTATGAGGAAAGGCTGAAGCAATTGGGCCTGTTCTGCCTTGAGAAGACAAGACAGAGAGGGGACCTCATCAATGTCCATCAGTATCTGAAGGGAGGATGTCAGGAGGATGGACCAGGCTCTGCTCAGTGGTGCCAAGCAATAGGACAAGAGGCAATGAGCAGAAACTGAGGCACAGGAAGTTCCACCTCAACATGAGGAGGAACTTTATGTTGTGGGTAACCATGGAACAAGTTGCCCAGAGAGGGTGTGGAGTCTCCATCACTGGAGATATTCCTTCCTGGACACAATCCTGTGCTATGTGCTCTAGGAGGACCCTGAATGGGCAGTGAAGTTGACCAGATGAGTCACTGTGGTCTCTTCCCATTCTGCAATTCTGTGATTAAGACATTTTTACCTTTAACAATCCTTGATTAACTTGTTTTTCATGTTTTCTAATAATTTGTCAGCTTTATTTTAGAACTCAGAAACATTTGGACTCTATATTATCTCATGGTACCATTTTTAAAGGTTTCATTTTGGAAAGCTGCTTCTCTTCAATGCTTATTTATTGAGAAGATGTGGAACAAAAGGAAACCTGAATTTCACATAGCAGTCAAGATGTCAATTCACTATGGGTTTAAGCAGGAGCATATTAACATATTGCATTTTGCTCTCTACTTTTTTACTCACTCTTGTGTTCTTTACCTTTTTTTGACACCTATTGAAACCCAACTGATGTTCCATAGAGCCATCCAAAGAGTCTCAAGTAACTTCTTCTTGAATGGCAGCAACTGACTTAGAGTCTCTGAAATAACAGGTACAATTTATAGTTACTAAGAATGTAAATGTCTTATTTTTCTGGCCATAAAGAAAGGTATTGCTGGTATTTTCATTACAGATTACTTCATTTTACTTTACATATTTTGTAATATTAATTAAATTGGAACTGATATCCTACTAATATCATATTTTTATATAATCTTGGCCAAAATCTTTCTTGCTCACTTTTTATGGAGAATCTTGGATATAAATTTCTCCCTAAGAAATCTGTGATTGCTATTTTGCTTTGGAAGCTATAAATAGCTCATTACATTTCCAGATTAAACTTGTCATTTGTTGCCAAAAATGGAAGCAAGTGGAAATGGAAGTAAAAGTGGAAGCAAGTATATATATATAATATATATATATATAATTTTTATTTTTAGGAGAATTTATAAACAAAGGAGTAGATCCTGGAAGATTTAGCAACACAGAGTTGTGAAATTTTAAGGCTTGCTAGAGCATTCTCTACTAAATTTGAAGCTAAGACCTTAAGAAATCAATCGTATATGTGTACACATACGCAGAGGCATACACACAGGCATGCCTTTTTTCACTGTAGTATGCATGCTTTCTGCTAAGGAAGTATAACAAAAAGGGATCTTTTTATAGACATATCAGGATTGAGTTAGCTGTGGTCTTGATGCAGCTCAGTGAAAGACAGAGGCGTTCTTCTGTCTGTTTTGACTCAAATGTTATCTTTATGAATTACATTTTTGGCACTGTGTGAGCAAACCACTTTTCAATTAGTGCTCCCTTTTTGACAAGCCATGGCCAGTCACGAAGACATATCATGTTAGATAATGAAATATGTGCAACTTACATTCTGTAATACCAGTCACACTTTGCATTGTTCACCATGCCAGGGAAAAAAAAATCAGGTTGATAAAATCCAAAAGACATCTATTTTGGGCTGTGTGAGTAACTTGGCAGTGTTAACAGGAAAAATATTAGAGATTAGTGTTTATTAAGTAAGTCTTCTTTAGTACTTTAGGTATGCGTGATACCCAGTTACCAGCATACTCCTTGGGAACATGATGAAAATAGTTTGAATAGGCTACCACAAAATAAAGTATTCCTGAACATTACTCTTCCTAAATTCATGTTTCATATAATTAAGCAAATAGAATTCCTAGTCACCTGTCTCTGGTGAAAATAAGCATCAACAGCTTGTTTTTAATTATCCATATTACTATACTGTTTTTAAGATCTGTTCATAGTCCACAGATATGGTACACCAAAAATTCCTAACCTTTCTCAAAAACTCCTGGGATGATTTGCAGAGGGTCCCGTTCAACTCAGCAAATTCCATGATTCTATGATTCTATATTAGCTGGGCAGCAATGTGCCTTCATATTTTGATCAAAACTATGAGTTTTGACCAAAATTATTCTCCTCAGGGGTAAATACTGACATTAACATTGTTTAATATTTTCTTCTATGCTCTGGACCTTGGGAAAGAATGCACCCTTAGCAAGTCTGTGGGTGACACCAAATTGCTGCTTTCCAGAGAGATGTTAACACGAAGGAGGAATTGACCCATTCAGAATTTCTTGGGGAGTTCAGAAAAGTCCTGCACTTGGAGGAGAATGACTCATGAAATTGTCCAGGCTGAGCAACATCTCTGTAGATAGAGAATCTGGGTGTTGTGTAAGCAAGAAATTGAACATGGATCAGCAGTGTGTTCCTTTGGGATGGTGAATTCTAACCAGCTACAGAATCAAAAGTATTGCTAGCAGGTTGAGGAAAGCTATTAGTCCTCTCTATGACCCTGCATCAAGAAGGGTCCACTTTTGAAACAGAAATATCAGCAAATAGAGATGACTGTCAAAGTGCCACCAAGATGTCTGGGAAATGGAACAGAAGATATACAAGGTCTAGTTGAGGAATACGGTTTGTTTAGCTCAAGAAGAAATGTATCCGAGAGTCTAATTGGTGGGAGATTAAAAATTGGACATTGACAGACTATTCTTGAAAGTACACAAAAACAACAAGCTGTGTGGTGCTGTTGACACATCCTAAAGGATGGGGTGCCATCCAGAGGGACCAAGACAGGCTAAAGAAGTGGATACATAGGAATTTCATATGGTTTAACATGACCAAGTACGAGATCCTGCACCCAGGTTGGGGCAACCCCCTGCATCAATACAGGCAGGAGGATGAACAGATTTAAAATCTGAGGAGGACTTGGGGTGCTGGTGGATGAGAGACTGGACATGACCAGCAATGTGCACTTGAAACTCAGAAAGCCAAACATGTCCTGGGCTGCATCCAAAGCAGCGTGGTCAGCAGGGTGAGGGAGGGGATTCTGCCCCTCTGCTCACTCTGATGACACCTCACCTGCAGTGCTGCATCCAGCTCTGGGGTCCCCAGCATAGAAAGGACATCAACCTGTTGGACCGAGTCCAGAGGAGGTCACCAAGTTGACCAAAGGGATGGAGCACCTCTCCCATAAGGAAAGGCTGAGAGAATTGGGTTTGTTCAGTCTGGAAAACAGAAGTCTTCAGGGTGACATAATTGCAGCCTTCCAGCATTGCAAGGGAACTCGCAGGTAAGATGAGGCAAGACTATCTAAAAGAGCATGTAGTGACAGGAAAAAGGGGAGTGAGTTCAAATGGAAAGAGTAGGTTTAGATTAGATATTAGGAAAAAAAATCTTTACTGTGAGGGTGGTGGGGTGCTGGAACAGGCTGTCTAGTGTAGTTGTGGATGCCCCATACCTGGAGGTGTTCAAGGCCAGGTTAGACATGGCTCTGAGCAACCTGGTCTTGTTGAAGGTGTCCTTTCAGGGACAGCCCCCCTGAAGGGGGTTCAAACTAGATAATCTTCAAGGTCCCCTTTCACACCAAACCATTCTAGATTCAAACAAAAGACAATGGTCACAACCTGTAACAGAAATTCCAACAGTGTATGAGGAAAAAACATTTTCATGAGATTGTTTAAACACAAGAACAGAGGTGTTGTGGAATCTTAATAGAGATTTTCCTGATTTGTCTGAATTTTTGAAACTAGCCCTCCATTGAGCAGGTCGTCATACTTATGACCCCAGAAGTTCCTTCCAACCAAGTTTTTTGATGATACTGTGATTTCTTCCCTAGATCTGGGATACATGTTGTTCTTAAATCAGAAATTTTTAGTTTTAACAGAAGTCATCAGGTTTGCTAGAAGACTCCTGAATAATTTTTCATGGCTGGTGATACATAGGAGATCATCCAGTAAGTGTTTATCTGCTCTGGCATAATTTTTAAAACAATGTCAAGGGCAGAGAATATATGGGACCTACCAGCATCCACTATTATTGTGTCAGAAAAAAAAGGTGTAGAAATAATCAGTTGGTTGCTCATTTTCTTAAAATGGAAATTAAAAAATAAAAGCTAGGAGAACACATTACTCTGATTGCATTCATTACATAAAAAAATTATGTGCAAAAGGTACTTGAGTTAAGGTGCTAGAGGAGTCATATGCCCAAACAGCATATCTAAAATAAGAAAAAAATAATCCAAGTCTTCATTTCCAGATGGAAGATCATATGAAAAGGCAGTCATGAATGAAATAAAATAATTATTTGCATGTAAGCAGTGTATTCTTTTCAAAGGCACAGTTGCCAGTTAATTACAGGTTATGAACTCTTTTTATACATCATGGAATGATTCATGAGGGCATTTGGGGGAAGAGTTCACAGTAAGGGGCAGACATTGAGATTCTCAGATGCTGTAAATCAGCCCTTTTCTTTTTGGTTCTCTCAAGATATACCTCTGTATTCCATCAGAAAATCTAGTGAACAAGTACCAAATATACAGCTTCACAGTTAGAATATCATGTATTTGCATTTAACTTTTAAATATTATAGTAAATTGAATTTAATTCTGCCATTGAAACCAGTGCTACAGGTCTGCAGCATTAAGAAAAGGAACTGGATTTTGTTTCCTGTTGGTATTATATCATTCTCCAAGCCTTTGCAAGTACAGCAGCAACAAAAAATGGTAGCCTGAAGCTATTCCATAACAAACTGTGATCTTGTCAGATCTTATCAGCTCAGACAAGTTGGTCCTGGTCTGTAGCTGGGGCGACTGCAGCAGGGAAAAAAATGAACTTAAGGGATGCTTCTATCTTTTGAGTTTTAACCTGGTACAGATACAGCAAATGGTTTTAATCTTGACTCCATGTTTTCCAGCTGATTTTTTCATATTTATGTTGTCTGTCCCTGCCTTTCCTGAGTTTGAGGATACTGACTTCTAGCTTTCTCTGTAGGTGAGAAGGCAGAAAGATGGGACTAAAACTGCTTTTCTGATACATATAGGGAATATGTTAGTTTTATATGGTTCTATGGCTGCATAGTATTCCCATGGAAATAATTTAGTAGAATGTTTTCTTCTAATCTTTAGAAAGAAATTTTTGGTAACAATGATGGACATGAAGACAAAAAGAAGACTAGATGATGGAAAATTCTATGTAGAGAAGAAGCAGGGACAGACTAAAAAAGCAAAATATATGGAGAAATGTATCAATTTATGTTAATCTGAATTCTTGCTTAAAATTCGTCAAGAGGGGAGTTAACTCTTCTTTGTGTATTCCTGGCTTCATTACACACATGGTTTGATGTGTAATGAAGGACCTAATATAATAGGCATGCTGGGATTTGAAAGGGAAAGAATGATACCTAGTTGATAATGCAGGAGGGAAGAAAAAACCCACACACACAGGATAGAAAGAAAAAATAAGAAAATAACAGTGATAAAAGAAGAATAAAGATGAATTAAAGTGAATTAAAAGACAAAAGAAAGAAGGAAATATTTGAAAAAGAATGAAACAAAGCAACCCAGTCTTGTATCAGATGTAACCATAATGTTAAGACCCATAGCTCACATGTAACTGCCTACAAACTAACATCCAATCTCAAGTGTCTTAATCTCGAAGCAAATCCCAGCTGAAGTGTTTAAAAACATCAACAATATGAATAGGTCTTCTGTAGCTGAGTCTTCAAAGTTTATTTTCTTCCAGAGATTTCCCTGCTTTTGGCCTTCTTCATGACTCCTATTTCTTCCAAAAAAATAAAAAAGCCACCTAATAATTAGACTGAAGGTACATGTAGCAAACCTCTTTCTTTTGCTAACATCCAGAAGATGATAATTAAAGACCAACAGAAAAACTCTTGATTTGGAAATATTTATTGAAATCCAAAATATGTTCACCATTATACAGAATAGAGGACTACTTGAGTATTCTTCCTGCTCTCATTCTCTCTCGAGGAGACCTGGGGCACTTTATTTTCTGGGGCATCTGAACACTTCACTGTGTAGCTCAGAGGGAAAAGTCTGTTTCCTCAGCATCCCTCTCTAATAATTTCCGTCATTCTGAGGCAATGGGCCTCCTGTGAAAAGGTGTGGGGACAGATGCAATTTTTGTGCTAGGACTAGCTCTCTTCAATACTGAATTCTGCAATTTTGTGTGGCCTTTACTGTATGGAAGATGTTCAGAATTCATCTGTGTGAGGATGAAACATAATACACTACTTTTCAGAATGCTTGTAAGTCAAAAAACATGCTCAGTTTATGTTTCATTTGCTAACTGAGCCCCCCAAAAATTCTTGTTCAGATTCATTATAGGAAAGAATAATAGTAAAGGAAAAGAGAGAGAGGGAGAAAAATGTCAGAATTGCAGAATCACAGATTATGCTGAGTTGGAAGGAACCCACCAGCATCATCAAGTTAAGTTCGTGGCCCTGCACAGCACCATGCCCAAGTCACACCATGTGCCTGAGAGCATTGTCCAAATGCTTCTTGAACTCTGTCAGGCTGGTGCTGTGACCACTTCCCTGGGGAGCCTGTTCAGTGACCAACCACTCTCTGGGTGAAGAATCTGTTCCTAATATCCAGCCTAAAACTCCCTGACACAACTTCAGTCCATTCCCTTGGGTCCTGTCACTGGTCACCACAGAGAAGAGATCAGTGTTTGCCCCTCCTGTTCCCCTCATGAGGAAGGTGTAACTGCAGTGAGGTCTCCCCTCAGTCTCCTCCAGGCTGAACAGACCAAGTGACATCAGCTTCCCCTCAAGGCCTTTCCCCATTCTCATGCCCCTCCTTTGTACACTCTCTAATAGCTTAATGTCTTTTTTATGTTGCAGTGCCCAAAGCTGTACATAGGACTAGAGGTGAGGCCACCCCAGTGCAGAGTGGGGCTGGACAATGCCCTCCCTTGCCTGGCTGGTGATGCCCTGCCTGATGCCCCCAGGACATGGTTGGCCCTCCTGGATATGAGGGCATTGCTGACTCATGTTCACCTTGCATCAACCAGGACCCCCAGGTCTCTCTCTGCAGCACTGCTCTCCAGCCTCTTGTTCCCAAGTCTGTCCACACATCCAGGGTTGCCCCATCCCAGGTGCAGATTCCATCACTTTGCCTTGTTGAAGGTGATTGCCCAGTCCTCTAATTTGTCGAGGTTTCTCTGCAGGGTCTCCCTGCTTTCGACAGAGGGGTTTGTATCAGCTCCCAGTTTTGTATCAGCTGTGAACTTGCTCAGTACCCCTTCCAGTCCTGCATCCAAGTAATATTTGAAGATGTTGAAGAGCACAGGGCTGAGGATGGAGGCCTGGAGAACCCCACTAGTGACAGGTCCCCAGTCAGATGTCACCCCAATCACTACAACCCTTTGTGACTCACCCATGAGCCAGTTGCTCACCCATCACATGATGTGTTTACCCAGCTGTGGCTGGACATTTTGTTCAGAAGGATCCTGTGAGAGACAGTATTGAAAGCTTTACTGAAATCCAAAAAGATTACATCAAAGAGCACTTCTTCACAATATGGGGGAATCAATAAAGTACAGAAAATACATCACTTAGAAAAATAGCATCTTCATTCTCTAAGCAAATTTTGGTAAAATCAAATAAAGTTTCAGAGAAATCTAAGCTATTCATAGGAGTCTGCAAATCCTAGAAAAATACATATAGTGTATAAAAAAAAAATCTAGGTCTCTGCCCAGGAGGTTCAAGAAGAGTACTGTGAGGGCTCTTTCAGTTCCACTATGCTATAAGCCAGAAACCGTAGTAATCTTTGAAAGTGGTTCCCCAGAGAAAAGGGAACCATAGTCTGCCCTTTCTGAGGCACCACTGTTTCTTTTTTTGATACAGTGCTGTTCCTTTTAGATATATTTGTTGATAGAGCTCATTGATTTCTCTTGAGATTTCTATCAAATAGCACCTTGGTAAGTTTATAAGGTGAAACATGGGAGATATTGCTGTTATTATTTCATGACCTGGGAGACCTTTCCCAGATTTAGAAAGTAATCCTAAACCATCAGGGCGCAGTCTGCACTGTGATGCATATAAGCCTTTAGAAATGTAAGGAGTATCCTTGCGATTCATGTAAGTATCTGTCATTAATATCAGCATACCTAATTGAAGGGTGCTGCTCAATTCTCTGAGACTTTTTCATTGCTTTAAATATGTGGCATATATATATCAAATCTTAATATATAGCAAATCAAAAAAGAAGTTCTTCCCTTTGTGAAATAAAAACATATCTTTACTCCTTTAAGTGTTTGTCTCTGTGATTGTCTTTAGTACAGCCATCATGAGGAATGAGAAAAAGGAATATCTCTTTTATTGTGTGAAAATTTAAGTTCCTGTGGTTTATTGCAACCACCTTCAAGTGTTACAATATTGATTATTTAAATATCTGTTGCTGCTCTGAGTATTTTCCTGCTAACTGACAGATTCCATTACTTTATCTGCTGAGGAATTCAGATTTGTTAAAGTTATGAAAAACACCACTGTGTACGAATCATCAATCTCCCTCCATTGTTAGCACTGAGATGTTATGGAGACAGCTGGCATTTTCTTGACATGTTGTACGATGTCCCCAAAATCTCTCATCTTTCTAGACTTGACAGAAAGAAAATTAATCGTGCAGACAGTGATTTGTCATTTTGAGGATTATTCAGGCAGCCCAGTAACACTGAAAGTACTAAATGTGCTGTTCACCATAGTAATTTGCGCACAGATTCCGCAGTGACATAAGGACCAAAGCGGCATTTGGTGGGTCGCACGGGGTTGTTAATTGGCCTCTGTAACGAGTGGGCGCTCGGAGCACCAGCGCGTCCAGCCCGGGCGCCGCCGGTGCTGCCTTAAGATGGCAGCAGAGCTCTTTGTCTGCGGCAGCGCCGTGCGGGCTGGGCTTGGCATCCTGAGCAGGGGGAGAGGTTCGTACATGACTGCTGTAACACGGTGGGAAATTAAACACGGACAAGAACTTCTAAATCATAATTCTGTGTTTCATCTAATGGTATCTTTTTATTTTTTTAGAAGGAATAGCTACTGTTAAGGTATGACAACCTCTTTAAAAGCTGAAATATCTGCTGTGATAGAAAGAATGATATTGCAGAAATGAATTATAAATCACATCTTCAAAAGGGACCTTGCATTTCCTCTCTGGAATACTGTATTTATTTGCTGTTTCTTTTTTAGATGGATACACAAGGCTTAATACTAGCCTTAACATATAGAATACTTGATTTGAAATTAGGATTGTGGAATTAAAATCAAATTAATGTAGGAAGGCCTATACCTGTACAAAGATATTCATTAAAGAAAATCAGCTCTTCAATTTGGAAAAAAAATTAAAGTTATTAAAACTAGAGTGAGACAACTAACTTAATTCTCTACATTTCACTCAAAAGCTAGTGATGTTTGTCAGGTGTGCAAACAGAGCCAGGCTGCCTATCCAGTAGTAAATATAAAATGCGTGTAGGTCTCTTACACCTAGGATTTGTGAAATTCTATTAAGCTTTTCCTAGTGCCTACTGTTTTCATGTTAAATTCTTTAGGGAGAGCAAGTTTGTGGTCCCAGTTCCTATCCCTTCACCACAGTCCCAACAGGTTGTGGCACATAAGTGCTGTAAGGCTTCATTTCTGTCTATTTCATGAAGCCATCTGTGAACAAACACAATCCTGATGGTTGGTCCCAAAGGAATGGAGAATTATTTGCTTCTTTAAGTTGTTCAATAAGGCACAGTAAGTCCCAGCATATAATTCTAAGACAGGGACTGCAGCTGTAAATTGCCACTGTAAAACTGGAAGCTTGTAAAACTGGGTCTCTGTCTGCCCTCTACCATTAAAAAACAGCCCCACATGTTAGTTTCTTCAGATCTGACTATCTAAGAACAAGGAGAAAAACAGATGTAAAACCTGGTCCTTGTTTTAATCTCAAGTGCTTTGGGGGTGATGAAGGCAACCTATTATCCCTTTTAAGTTATTTACTTGTTAATTTAATCCATGACATTGATCTCATTTGTGTCAAGTCTGCATAATGAAATCAGACTATTAGTTTAATATTTCAATCAGTAATTTGCATACTAGGGATTCAATCTGCCATTCTTACATAATGAAACCAGGAGAGGCCAGAGCCACTCAGCAGTGATGTAGAGCACCATATAAATGAAAAAAACCCCCACATTTATATGAAAAAATTATGAATCAGAACACATTTGTGTGCGTGTCATTCAGCTGACATAGGCAAAAGAAAGAGTAAGGTGCTTAAACTGTAAATTATAGCTCTGATTTTCTATAGAACTGTGCACAGCCTGTGTCCTGTAATTTGTGAATTTCTCATTGTTATCCTCTCTTCCGTCATCCTAGCAGTTCAGTCTTTAAAAGAATGCGATAGAAAACAGTGGGCTGCTCATTTCTTCCTTTATATTCATCTCAAATGAATATCTGTTTGTGCAGCCACTATGTGCACATTTTCCTGCAAATATAATGTAATCTTGATTTGAACAAACAGCTGTCTCAGTCCCTCTTTGACATTGAGTGCTAAACACTCACATTTCATCCTGCTTAGTAGTTATGAAGACAGAGATGTGGAGAAAAGGCTACAGCTAATATGGTTTATGCAAAATCTATGGTTGCATTGGCAGAATTGCTGCCCAGGATGGGATGGTGACACAAAGGATCACTATTCTGTTCCTACTTTTGTCATCCATTGTGACTCACACCAAACCACAGGGATGCTCAAAATATTTTCTTCTGGAGGTGTTTCATTTTGTACAAGTTAATTAATAAGAAGACTACTAAACATTAGTGAAACTACAGGCTACTGTTGATATTCAGGTACTCAGCTGAGAGATATCCTAGCTATAAGCCTAGTCCTGGGTGCAGCTCATTTTTAGGCATTTTTCAAAGGGAATGACCAGGATTTTCAGAAGGATTTGGAGAAGATAGGATTACAAAACGCAAGGTAGATGGCAAATGGTTATGTGGATCTACCTCTTTCTTTCCTTGCAAAAATTCCCAAATAAAATATATTGTGTCCATAAAAGGGAAATTAAGCTGGTGAAGGGTCTGGAACACAAGTCGGATGAGGAGCAGCTGAGGGAGCTGGGGTTGTTCAGCCTGGAGAAAAGGAGGCTTAGGAGAGACCTTATCACTCTCTGCAACTCCCTGAAAGGAGGCTGTAACCAGGTGGGTGTTGTTCTCTTCTCCCAGGCTTCATTTTCTTTCAGTTTCATAGTGTGATTTTATTTCTTTATCTACTCATTTGTATTTTGCTTTTGATTAAGCCGTATGAGCACTACCCTCGTCAGTTATTTTTAGAAATGGACTTTTCCTGCTTTTCCTGCACCCAAATGTACCTACTACTTCTGGAACAGGAGATAGTCACTGACATCACATATATAAATCAGCAATGCAAAATGACCTCTACAGAGCTGTGCTGATTTACCAGATATTCATGATATTGGGGTACAGCTGTCAGTGATTCTTAATTTACAGTAACGATGTCAAGCTATTAGTATGCATCAGCATTCACCTGTAGGGTAGTTTGGGAATGCAAAAATAATATTATAAATATCTAAAAGTCCTATTTTTGGCTAAATTTCACAGTTTTATAAATGTTGCTATCAAAATATTAGGTATTTTGTGATGAGTGATTTTTAAACTGAATCTTTATTTCTTCGTATAAATGTTTAATAGCCTTTAATGACTCTGGTTATCTCCTGAGTTAGTCCCTGACTGTGTTTCTGAAATTCATAATGTTAAAGTACATGCTGTAAAACCTGTGCTTTATTTGTATGGATGAAATGATCACAAGCCACAGCTAAGTTTCCCAACCTGACAGTGTATATGAAGGATGTTAAAAATGTCTGCATGATAATGTGAACCAAAGAATGCCACATCAAGCTTTTAGAAAAGCCTTCAATATTGGGAAATAAATATGTGGTAGGCATGGAAATTACATTTATACTTAATGAGACACCTATAGAATAATTCAGTTTGGGAATTGAAAATGATTTTTCAAGGGATTGATTTAAATGAGTTAAAGCAAGAATACTCAGAATAAATGCTAAAATGTGAATAAAATTGTGTATACTTTCAGACATTCTGCTATTTTGGCATTGCAGTGCTGCATCTAAATTACAAATGAGCTCAAGGGCAGGGTACAAGAGCAAAGACTGCATGTAATTTATGTGGGTTAAGGAATACATCTCATATACAGAACTAAGGATCTTAGATTAATTAAAGTATTATCAATCTAGTGAAGGAGATATTATTAACTCAGTCACAATTAATTACTATAACAGTCTATAATGACAGAATTGAAACTGATAAAGACAAACATTTTAGCATCAACCCTCTTCCCTGGTGTTAGGCTCACCTCTGAAGCCTGCCCAGCATGATAAGGTCAAAGGCACTAATCTTCCTCTGTAAGAAAACGCAGGTACAGTGAGTTGTCAATATCCTGGCTCATTTGGCAATAAACATCTTTTATCGATGGAGGATTTCTTCCTTCTTGCTCTTCAGTGTACTTAAAACTCTGTTTATATGTTTGCTTACAGTCTACTTACTTCATCATTATTCACAGAACCGCATTTTCATGTGCTGTTGAGTTTTATTATATATGCAATGTTTTACATACACTGCATATTCATTCTTTGCTCCTTTGTTTTCCTCAAAACCATTTTTTAATTCTCAGTTAATAAGGCTTCATGCCTTTAATGAATAGCAGCTGAACATTTGTGACACATTTTTGTGGCACTGGACTGACTAGTATCATGTTTTCAAGGCCTACATCATGATCTTTACTCACACTGTCAGGGTCTCTGTTTCAAGCTCTTGATTTTCTTCGACAGCCTTCAAGCTGTGGTTTCCTGATAACAACTAATATTTTGTTACCACAAACTAATCTGAGAGGCATTCGTTCTGGAGTGACACTGAATTGATCAGTCTGCGAAAAAATGATCTACTGATCCATTTCAGATATGTATCTACCCATAGATATTACAGGTACAGAAATGGTACTGTAGTTACTGAATGTTATTAATATCTAATGGTTACATTGACATCACTGATATCAATATTTCTTTGCTCCAACGTAGTGCTTATATGCTAACTGAAACTGCTATTTTAAATCTATTACACCATTCTAATATCTTCTACTCTGCTGTAATCTAGCGTCAGCAGTTCTAAGTGTATCCTCAGGTACATTGCTGTTGTCCTCCCAGTTACCCATACATTCACCCATAAACTCCTGTACAAACAATTAATCTTCATATATACAGGTGGGTTAGTGTGTCCTTCCAGAAAATTTTTCCTTGAAATGTGAACGAAAAGTTGAAGGCAATAATCATTGTAAGAAGATTCCAAAGGCTCTACTGGCTTTCCAGGTTTGTGGAGTATTGGGGTTTTAGGAGTTCTCCTTTTGTTTTTTTCTCTTAAGGCATTTTTTCAATATGTGTTGCTAGGAGACAATAATGACTGGGTACTTAAGAGAGACAAAAGAAGTCACAGCTTGGGGGAGGCGTCCAGCTGGCTCTTTTACCTGGGGTTTCATGGAGGGTAGAGATACCTGAGATTTGGACAGGGAAAAAGGGGCTGGGTGGAGCACCTAGGGCTCTTGTTCTCTTGGTGTTCAGAGGGGAGAGAGGCTGTGGTCTCTGTGGGGAGAATTCATCACCACTGCGGGGTCTGCCTTCTGCTGCCTTCCTTCTACCATGAGTGGAGCTCTGCTAGTGGGAGCGGCCATTGCATTGGGACCCTATTTAATACCCTACCTCAATAAAAGAGGGACTTTTCACCGTCTGCTCGGGTGCCTCAAGGGAAAAATCCCGGGATCCTGAGCCCAAATTTCCCTGCCCTGCTAGGAGCCAGCTGCTGCTACCCTGCCCCCACCGTGCCTTTGCCACTGCTCTGAGTATTCACTACTCTGTAGCCATGCTCGCCCTGCCTGCCCAGCCCTCCGCGGGGTTCCCTGCTTGGATACATCTCGTCTGCCACCCAGGATTTGTGCTCATCCCTGCTGCTCCAGCCTGCTGTTCGCACCTGCCCTGCTCACCGGGAGCCGCCAGCGCCCCTGCCGGCTGCGAGCGGAACTGCACCCGAGGGGAAAGGGCCCGACAGCCGAGAAGGCTGGCACTGGGTTTGTGGTTCTTTTTGCTGTTACTGCTGTAGTTATTGCTGTTTGTTTGCCTTGTTATACACACACATATATATATATATATTAGTAAATAACTATTATTCCTATTCCTCATATCTTTGCCTGAAAGCCCCCTAATTTAAAAATAATTCAGAGGGAAGGGGGTTACATTTTCCATTCCAAGGGGGGCTCCTGCCTTCCTTAGCAGACACCTGTCTTTCAAACCAAGGCATGGAGTAAAATCATAGCCAGTGAACCAGGAGGCATGGATAAATGTGTCACTGGGCTTTTCCAGAGGCCTTTCTCTTAGGTCCTGGCAGGCAGCATGTTTTTGTGTTGTCTGGTGTCACTTCCCTGCCTTTGTCAAGTGTTGTGTGCTGTTGAAAATATAAGTCACTGCCACACACACAGAGTGAGAAACACATCCTCTCTTGAATGAAGTTCAGTGTTAGTGAAATGACTATTTTCATTCTGTTTAACTCTGCTTCATGATAGGCTTTTACACTTTCAGCAAGCTAATGCAAACAGGATGAATTAGCAGTTGCTGAAGTTTTCAGCTTTACATGTATTTTGTAAAATCAAATCTATTCTGTCTCTGTGCTTTGGGGAACATTAAATGTGTGTCAGGGAATCACAGATGAGTTGCTGCTTAACCATTGGGGAAGCTGCATCTCCTGGCCTAGAAACTCCAGGCTACAAACAGACAAATATCTAACACAAACAGCCACATCAAGAATTGCTCTCACAGGATAAGACATTTTATTTTCAATATCCTAATATCTTTATGAGAAAAAAAAAGCAAAGAAATTACAAAGTGATCACAACTAAGGGAAATAATATCTGTGGTTTGTAGAGTGAAGAAGATTTACCAACAATCTTGTATCATTCTCATTTCAGCTTGGAAGAAAATACCAGCTGGTGGCATGTTTTGTAATGGACATTCTATATTTGTTGTTCTAAATTTCTAACAATTTGGTTATTTCTTTTAAGAATCCTCTATTAAATTTTTGTTGGTTTTCTTTTCTTTAAAGCTAAATTGCTGCTCTTTGTGCCCTCCGTGGGAGCTTCACACAATAAGAAAGACAGTGGGATGAAATACTGTAATGGCACAAAAAAAGGGCAGAGTTAAAAATGAAACAATCTGCTGTAAGGAACAGAGAGCTAGAAATCTGAAAACTTCACAGACAAATTCTAGTCCTGGTGCTATTGTACCTGTTGTCTAGCTTGGATCAAATAATTTCCATTTTTTGCCATTTTACCTATGTTAGAACAAACATCGCCAGTTCTCCCCGATGGGATGATAATTCATGACTAGTTTGATACTCAAGTAGTACTATTATTTAGTATGGGTGATAAAAGTTTTCAATCATATGATGTTCAAACATCATAGGATGTTCCATACTCTATTCCAAAAGGTTAGTTTTTGATAGCTGTAACTTTTAAAAATATCAAATAACCACCCTGAAGACTTTTTTTTTGACAGTTGGAGCAAGAATAAAATGTTCTGCACAATCTGTTCTCTATTTGAAAGTATAAGTGTTGGAAAACAATTGTCTGAAGATGGTAAAATAATTTTCTTCTTTTTTTTCAAGAATCAATATGAAAAAGGAAGTTCTAGAAACAGTTAAATGAAATCTTGGGAGGAGGGATTTGAACAAAGTAAAATAATTTTTACAGCTGAAATTAAGTATGCCAACTCTTTTACGTAGTATTTTATAATTGATTTATGATTACTGAAAAGAGGAACTTATGATGACATCTTCAAAGGACCTTTTAATCCAGATGTTTTAATAGAGTCTGCTAAAACAATTAATAATGCATATAGCACTTTACTATGTTGTCATTTTTCTTTCCTAGTTAATGGATATTGCTTTCAATTTTGTGTTCAATTACTCTGATTTAATTTTTTGTCCCTTATTTCTATTATCGTATTAAATGTTATAGATGTCTCACTTTGGGGTAATTATACATCCTGTTAATATGAAAAACTAATTTTTGTCTGCTGGCTTATCTTTATAAATATCCTTCTAATCCTGCTTTTTTTCTCATGGAGAAAGCCAAGAGGGAGATATAGGAATGCAAATGTTTCAGAATTTACCCCCTCATTTTTTTCTCTGCATATGAACTAGAAAAGGAAGGAATTAGAGCATGGTATCTTTATTTTCTACTACCCTGTGTCTAAAAGAAGGAAAGAAACATTTTCTATCAAACAAGTTTCTGTAGCATTTCTTGTCATTAACTAATTTTTTTTTTTTAACCAAAAAATACAGGGTACTTACAGGTCTTGTCTTCTCTTTTCATGCGTTGCACTGGAATTGAGACTCCTCTATACAATTTCACTGAAATTGGCTGAGAGATGTGCAGACCTATTTTTCATGAGAAGCCAAGATGCAAACCCTTTGCATGTTGCATTCTCAGAATACATAGTGCACTATGAATAGTTTTAGAACTTCCTTACAGGCAATGTTTGAAAAAGGCATTATTTCTGGATCTTTCTGTGATTCCTAATGCTGTCTCTGTCAGCAGCAACCATCTGCTTCACAGCAACGAGACTATCCTCTCTTCCTAGGGAGGTGAAAATGCAAAGCTTTAGTATACACTATTCATGGCCACCTCTTGACTACTCTTAAAATTACTTTTATGGCGTAAGACTATCCCCTGAACATGCTTGTGGCAGCATCAAGGTTTTTTCTTTAAGTTGCTTATAATAATCTTCCATGAAATTACAGAAACATATGCCCATGTGTGAAGATTCATTTTAAATCTTAATATTTCCATTTAAAAATAAATCCAAATAACGTTGTATTTATCTTCTTTATTGCAGACACTCTCACAATGGAAATGGTTATTTACTCAAAGATGGACCCTGCAGCAAGTAAAAACCAATTGAGTTAGACTCTAAAAATGTGCGAATCATTTTCAAATCCTTAACTAAATCTTCACATAGCTAGTATTAGAAGATCTTACATATGCTATGACAACATAAAATCCTTTAGGAATGTAATAGCCGAACATAGTTTCTCTGCATAGATATATAATTATCTGTGGGATTAGTGACTGAATGATGTGAACATCATGATTTATGCATATAACATCATGTCACTTAAGCATATAAAAAGATAACCCACATTACCGTTACATTGAGAATAGCCAGTATCAAACTTCTATGAATTATTTAAACATAAAATTTAGAAGTGGAACTGAATAGAACAACCATCATTTCAGTGGACTTTACATTTTGATGCTTTTTCCCTGTGGGGTGGGTTGACCCCAGCCCATTTGCTCACTCACTTCCCCAGAGGGTTGACAGAGAGAATCAGAAAGAAAAAAAAAAAAGAGAAAAACTCATGGATCAAGAAAAAGACAGCTTAATACCTGGGAAAGAAAACCTTAAAACCACTCACCACTCCTACAAGCAGACCTGTGCCCAGACAATCTCTGAGCAATGCCTACTTTGGAACATCACTCCCTTTGTAACATGCCTCTCCCATTTTATTGCTGAGCATGGCTATTATGGTACAGAAAAGCTGTTTTAATTTGTGTTAGTTGCCCTGGCTATGTCCCTGTCTGAACTGTTACCCTCCCCTGAAGGAATGACTCCAAGGAATGGAGTCAACTGGGGGAATTTCCCTAAAATTTCACTACTTGCAACATCACTGAAGACACAGTCTGGATTTTAAATTGGGGCTAAATTTTGATTAGTCTTTTTGAATACATTGATTATTGAAGTTATCTCAGTGATTAATTTTTTCACTGCTAAAATTAAAGGCAGGAATGAATTTCATCCTTACAAGTATTTTGCATTAGTTTCTCAATACCACAAAAATACTCACAATATGAACTTCCACAGGTTACTTCTGCATTACAGTCAGTGATTCTATTATGGTAGTTTTCCAGTACAGAATACGAGCTACACTACAGATGCAAAGCCATGCACTGTAATTCAAAATGTGAATGGATGGATTAATAAGTTCAAGCTTTATTCATCTGATATTTTTTAAAAATTAAATTGTTTCAGACTTAAATAAATAGAAATCATCATGGGTGAACTAAAATAATGTTATTAAAAATTGTGGTATAATGCAGGCACGGAGAAAGTCAGACAGAATGGTGAATCACACTGTGGAAATGCCTTTTTCTTCTGACGCTGTAATCTTGCATTTAAAATTAGCAATCCCTTGAAAGCTGACAGCTGCATCAATGGGTACTTTGAAACAGATGTGAACCATTATGAAGGTCTAAGAATCCTTTATTTTTATTTTCTTTTTTTTTTCCTCATAAATTAATAAATAAATCAAAATATATAAATTAAGGAACAAATAAGGCACTCTTTCTAATGCTATAAACAGACTGTGACCTAAAACATTTGTTCAGCACTTTATTTTGTTAACAACATCAGATTCAGATCACTGGTTCATATTACCTGGAGACAGAAAGAAAATTGGTTGAACTAATTAGGAAATTTGCAAGACAGGTAATTCATGTTTAAGACTCCAGGAAACATGCACCATATTTCATAATAGGAGCTGAATTGCTTAGCTGATATACAGACAATGTGCAAATATAACTTTTATTTATACAATAGAGGTGCAAAACAAATTCAGATGGAAATAATGAATCTCATGTATTAAATCAGAGACTATTCACAGTAAAATTTAATTTCTCAGGGCTTAACGTATGGGCAATTTACATAAATTTCTTTGGTTTTGCATAAAAACAAGAAAGCTTATAGGACAAATCTCTTATGCACACTAGGAATCAAGTAGATACACAATTTTTACTACATTGACTAAATTTGTCTATAGATTTAGTTTATTGTTATTATGGTGCAGAAGAACTTGAACATTCTGATGATGATGGGCATTTTAGGTGACTATCTAAAATAAAGCCCTTTTAATTTGAAGGGAGCTTTAAATGCCTTTCATACAATTCCAGTGTGATATGAGATACAGAATGACTGTGACATCTAACAGTTGTATCACTTCTTGAAACTAAAAATTATAAAAGTCAATGGCAAATCTAATCAACCTTCAGTAAAGCTATTATCTTCACTCATTCCAAAGCCAGTTTTTCATTGACATAAGCAAAAGTTAGGTAAAGCTCCAGCAGTCAGGTGTGCTAAACTGAATTCAAGAGTATACTGTGAAGCACATAATTTTAAACATATGGTAAAATGTCAAATACATTAGTGTATTGGGTAAAAAACCATATCACTGCATTAATATATATTTTTGTCCACTATGGAAATAGTTTAATGTAGATATAGAAAAAATCATTGTTTTCAATTATTCATCTCCTATGCCTCTGATTTACTTTCCTATTACCTGGTGTCTTTCTCCTCTGAGGCAGTTTTTGTCTGCTTTTCTAAATTTCACAAGTCCACATTTTGTAATAGAAGAAGAAAAAAACAAGTCGTGATGGATCATTCATAGATATTTAATGATGATACTACTTTCCTTAGCCTTAAATTTCTGGATGTATTTATTAATTTATTATTACACTATAATAAAAATGGCCAGATCTGCAGCAGGCTTATAGAGTAACTTTTTATTGATTTGAGCTTTGACTGATGAATCACTGAAGAATCACTTTATGCCACCACTGAAATTATTGTTTGTTACCTTTTCACTTTGAAAAATGTGTATACTAGTTCTACTAATATCTCTGGTGGAAGGGTTGTTTGTGTGCTTTCTGTCTTTAAAAATTCTGCAGAGTATTTCCATCATTTTAATTTTCCTTTACATGATTTACGAATTCATGATTCATAGCATTAGATGTATGGACAGACATTCCTGACATAGTTAATAGAGGAGCTTGTGTAACAATCTTTTTATCTGTTATTTACCCAGGGCCATAATATCCTACACAATAGATTTATTCATACACATGAATAAAATTAGGACATTCTGTTTGTCTGTGTTATGATCCAGTTTTAAGGTTCTTAGAAATGCGTCTGCCCTAATTAAGGTGCAAACGAGACCATATACCAGTGACAATAGTAAAGGTATTATTTGATGGTAAATATGAGAGAGAGAGAGAGAGAGAGAAAGAAAGAAAGGAAGGAAGAAAGAAGATAGGTGGGGGGGACAGAAAGAGTGACAGGAACAGAATAAGGAAAATATCACCACTCTGTGGATCCCAGCGATGTTCATTGATCCTCTCCAGCTGGTCTTCCCGGTGGTGAAGGTCCCCCCCAGAAGGCACAGAGTCCCATGGGTGTACATGCTCAGGCTGGGTGGGTGTGTCCAGGCGTGTTCCCCTGGGGTGGGGGGCAGTCTCTCACAGCAGACTCTGGGTCTGTTGCACCATGTGCAGCCCTGTGGGG
>NW_008246057.1:7408717-7417799 GCF_000691975.1 Corvus brachyrhynchos | reverse complement strand
GTGAATAGCTGCAGCTGGTGGCTTTGGCCTTTTGTGGATGCACACCTTTCCCTCAGCCTGAGATGATTGAACAATGCATTTCCCTTTACCTAATCAACAGTTTGACTTTCAGTCCAAAGTCCCACTCTTCAGGGAATCTTCTTCAGTTGTAGCTTCTTTATAATGAGCAAAACTTTATATCAATGTTTGAGGCATGAACTATTTTCAGTCTCTGACAGTCTGTAACTGACAGAAAAGTGCAGCTCACAAGACCATAACTTTGTGATCTTATCAATCTGAGGCCTTGTTTAGTTTACCAACATATCTCCTTCCTAACAAAAATACTAAAAACAGGCAGTGGATGTTCTGCTGCCACAAACCCGTTTCAATGTTCAGTTCCTTTTGCTATCAGAAAACTTCCCTTAGCATCTGTTCTATCTCCCCTGCCTCATTTTAAGATTAGTGGTTGGGCATGAAGAATCCAGTAATTCTTTTTTTTGGCCACAGTATGTATTTGAACATATCCATGTTTACATTAAGAGAATATAGTGAAAAATTCATCATTGGAACAAAAGAATTCTTCCTAGGTCAAGTTACATGTATGATTGCTTCTGCATCTTCATTATTCTTCCTCACTGTTGTTTATCTTAAAGACAAATTATATTGGTATGACATAAATATTCACAAAAAATTATTGCTGACCATTATTTTTCTACATGTTTTCTTAAGGTCCTAATGTTAGTATTACTTTGGTTAATGTGGTAAATTGAAATAGAACTGACAGGTCAATAATTTTCCATTTGTTCTTTTACCTCAAAAATAGGCATTTGTCCTTACCCAGTGTTTTCAAATTTCATAAATCCTCCATGGAAGCATTTAGGCAGTTCTTTGTGTATACTAGTGTAAATTTATTTAAAACATCTCAAAAGCTTGCTTTATCCTTTTAAGCATCCTTTGCTAATTTTCTTTTGCCCATTAGTTTCTAATCATCACAAAATCACATGCAGCAAAATCAATTTAGCAGTGTAAAATTTACACCATTACATAAGTAACATTTGATTTTGGTGTAATGACAAAACTCTGTCTCAGAAAGGAAGAGTGAGCTTTCCTGGTGAGTTCAGGGAGACTGAGGTTTGGAATTCTCTCCTTATCCTTAATTTCTCAGGATGAAATTTTTTCTTAATGTTCTTTACCAACCTGTTTGGACACTCGTTCATTTTGACTGAACTTCCAACACCATTTCATTCCATCTTGAGTTGTTAATTTGTATATTTTAATCTCTTTCTGCTCAATCCATTAAACTTTTTTTTGCATTAGATATGTTGCTTTGCAGTTTATTCCACAGTACAGTTCTAAGTAGCATTAGATGTTGTGTGAGAAAGGATAAGCATATTACAGTAAAATTACACAAATCCTTTTTTTTTTTTTGTGTGTGTGTGGAAGACAAAGGTTGTTTGAAAGACAACTTTGAAAAAAGCAAAAAGATTCATTTAATGTAACTCAGATCTACATTTTCGTAACTTTAGAATCCCATATACTATACAGAATTGAATAAAGTTTAAAACTTCTTACGTGTTCACTGTTATGAAGCCATGTGAATGTATTTGTATGCTGTCAGCAAACATGAACCTTGGGTGAAAGAATTGTTTATTTACCATAGAAATAGACAAAAATAGCTTTAACCTGGATCCTCGGAAGTATTGAGGATTTCCTGACTTCTCTGATATGAAGATAACTGGGGTCTAAATCTTTTGAAGGAACCCAGCCTTAGTGTACACTCACACTTGGGTTCATGTCCTCTAGGTTACATGTTACAGGCACACTCTAATTTAGGTCTCAATTACATTCTCTCCATGGTCAATGAAAAGAGACACCTTCAAAGTACATTTCTTCCTACCTGTGTGTTATGTACCTATTTAATGAGAGGATAAATCGGTTTTTCAAAGAGCTTGTCTCTCTTCATTGACTGCAAAGAATAACCCAGCTGATTAGGCTAAAAGAGATGTAAAATCTTCACCTTATGAAAACTTTCTGAGGCCAATCTCAGACTAGCCTAAATCATGAGCCTACAAGGCCAGCATAGTCAAGGCAGAAAGGTGCTGGAGAAAAATGGCCAGTAGCTAAGCCCTACAAAGCTATTCATTCATTCCCCTGCTGGTGGGACCAGGGAGAGCAAAAGTGAGAAAAATTCAGGGATCAAGATAAAGACAATGTAATAAGTGAAACAAAGCTCTGTGTGCAAGCAAAGCAAAATAAGTCCTTTATTTGCTATGTCCTGTCAGCAGGCAGATGTTTAACCACTTTCTGGAAAACGTGTGTAATGGTTACTTGGGAAGACAAACACCGTAAACAAGAATTGCTTACGCCTCCTTAGCCCTTGTTTTCCAGAGGTTTTACTGTTGAGCACGACATCATAGGATACAGTGCATCCCTTGGTCAGTTGGGGTCAGCTGTCCTAGCTGTGTCCTCTCCCAGACTGTTGCCCATCTCACAGCTGAAGGGACAGAGTGAGAAACAAGTGTCACACCAAACACATTGGTGTATTATCAACACTATTTTAGTCACAAGTAATAAACACAGAACCATACAGGCTATTATGAAGAAAATTATTTTCCTTCCACCCAGCTCTTGTAGAGTTTCCACCACTTATGCCATATAATTTTCATCATGCTCAGGCTTTCACTATCCAATATATCCTTGTTAAGTAGCAAGCAGCTTCCTGTCTCTTCATAAATACACAGAGAACTACATCAGCCAAATCTGCAACTGTGGCCATCCAGGCTGGAAAATCCTACCTGGATCCAAAATTCCACCAGTTTTCAACACTTAGGAATAGAATTTGCAGAAAAAAACCTCCAGTTTCCCGCTTCCATTATTCCTAAATGGAATATTTTTTTGCATGAGAAATTGAAAATTCATTGAATGGAGGTTTTAAAACCAAAAAGCCCTTTTCTGTTTTTCCCTTTAAATATAAAAAAAATTTGATGCATTTATACAGCAAACGATATTCCATGTGTAGAATGGAAAAATTTTCAGTGAACAGAATTAATAGATTATTTGTCTCACCTTATGAGACACTCAAATTATCTCAGATGAAAGTCATAACTCTCAAATAAGTTCTGTAAATAGTTTTTTTGATCTTTTTTTAGTAATACATACAACATTAATTTGGACTTTGAGTCATCTTTTCTAAGCAACTGGTTTAGGTATCTAAGGTCTTAATTCCACTCTAGAGATGTCCTTTTCTCTGCTTGAACTGTATGCCAGCCAGATGAACCTGAGTCAAAGAGGCTGATAAGCTATACCATTTGAAATAATGAAAGCTCATTCTCAGAATTCTAAGTTATTCGAAAAGTGAGATTTTTTACTTTGTTTAAATTATTTCCATTCTTTTGCACTCAAGAGAGTGAGAAAGGACAGGTTATTTATTTTATTTTTCTCCTTAGCCATTGGCTTACTGGTTTCAGTCCATCTCAAGGTCACAGTAAAGGTTGCCACTATTTGACAGTGAATTATCCTAAATGAAATCAGTTGGTGACCTCAATATAACCCCTGCTGTGTATGTCCTCATCACAATTCAGCAGAGTGAAGAGACACTAAATGGACCCAGAATTTGAACTTGAGATGTTTCCTCCAAGCCTCAGTTGCACAGTAACATGAATAAGCTTCTTTATGATTATTTTCTTTGTTACTATTATTTTCCCGTCATCAACATGAAAAATAATTTCTAGCATTTAATAGAAGAAGAAATTCTTAAGAATAATGGCTCTTCATAAGTTTACCTATTTAATTTTCAATTAATCAAATTCTTCTTTAAAACCTTCAGGTGAATTACCAAATGTAATGAATATACAACTTTCTGAGGGATAATGGGTTACTTGTCCTTATTCAGATGGGATTATTTGGAATAAAGATTTTTTTATATATTTATGTGTTGCGTTTAATCCAGTGAAGTTCATTTCTTCACTGTGGTTAATAACTGCTTCTACAATGAAGAGAGGTGAAGTAATTTTCATATAATAGTTATATTGTCATCTTATGATTACAGCAACAACAGTTTGTAAGAATTTTTGTCCTTGCTTTCTTGTGCCAATTCAAACCTTGTATCCAAAAAAATCAATCTCAGATAACAGAAGTTCTTCAGAGATTTAAAAATAATTAGGAATATTTACCAGTTTATACCAGTAACTATAATAGCACAGTGATAAACCTTGTGACTCATTTACTACTCTATGCTAATCAATATTGTGTTGTCCTTGTTTTATCTGGGATAGAGTTAATTTTACTCCTAGTAGCTGGTACAGTGCTGTATTTTGGATTTACTATGAGAATAATGTTGATAACACTTTGATGGTTTAATTGTTGCTAAGTAGTGCTGACCATTAGTCAGTGATCAGGTGCACAAGAAGCTGGGAGGTGGCAGGGCAGGACATCTGACCCAAAATGTCCAGAAGGATATTCCACACCATAGCACACCATGCCCAGTATCTGCATTGGGGGACTTGGTTGGCAAGGGCAAATCATTGCTGGGGGATGGACTGGGCATTGTCATCAGGTGGTGAACAATTGTATTGTGCATAACTTTTTTCTCTCGGGTGTTATGTCTCTTTCTCTTTTTGTTATCTCTGTTATTATTATTATTATTATTATTATTATTATTATTACATTTTATTTCAATTATTAAACTCTTCTTAACACAGGTTTTACCTTTCTCATTCTCCTCCCCATCTCACCATGGAGGGAGTGGTGGTGAGCAAGCAGCTGTGTGGTACTTAGCTGCCGGCTGGAGTTAAACCACAACATGTATATATGTCTAAATTCAAAAAAATTAATCACCAGACTAATTTAACAATAGGAAATGTTATTGATGCCACTACTCTGTGAAAATATATTGTTTATGTAACAGAACATGCTCTAAATTATAGCCTACAATTTCTGAGTAGAGACCAATGATGCCACATTAAAACATCTTCCTCCAGTGTTGGCAAAAAATACCTATTCTACTTCACTTTCTTTCCTTGATAAGAAGTTATTGACAATGATTTTTTCGCTTCATTCTTACATAATAATTTGACAAACAGTCATACATACACCCTACATATAAATATATGAATGCATATGAATACACATAAAGCCCTTTATATTTCACATATATAATACCTAAGCTGAGCAACCAGAAAAAATTTTAAGTGTTATGTTGACCTTTTTTGATACATGGAAAAGTGGAAATTCTTATGTTAATTTTGTTGCTTATTTTATTTTCAATATCTTTGCCTCAGATTTATCTCTTTTTCAAATTCTAGAACATAAAAATGTATATTAGTTATTCTTAAGTATTTGTTAATGACTTTTACAAGCATGCTGGATGGAACTTGTATAAACAGGCCAGAAAATCTGAAGCCAGAGCCAAGGCAAACTCATGCCAAAACATTAGTTGATCCATTGGAACTGATTATACACATACAAAAGGGAGAATGCGTGAAGTGATATATAAGGTCACTGTGACAGCCAGAAGGTAATGCCAAAGTATTCCTACTGGCTTGGCTCATTCACATGTATGGGCACAGAGCTGATTCAGAGCCAAACACTCTGCGTGAGCCAAACTTAACTTCCTTGGCTTGCCCACCTTCAAAGCACAGCTGCTGTGGCAAAAACAACCCATCAGACATGAATTCATTTTGCTAGTTTTCATCTGCCATGACTTTGTAAGCTGCAGCCACCAAGGGCAGAGTGCTTTGCTGCTGCTGCTGCTGCTGCTGTTCTGAGAGTAGTCTGCACCACTGAAAAAACCTGTTGGACTCACATTACCTATTGCAATGAGGTGTCAGCTTCTGAATAATAAACATGCTCCTAATGAGGTGTAGGCACCTCAAACCATGATTTCGAGAATGTGAGTAGTGATTTTGATTGTGCTGCATGCTGGGGCCCATCTGGAAGCACCTGAGCAGTCTGATTAGAAAAAACCACAGTCGTCTTGCGAAGGATCAATTAAACACAGTCTTGAATGGGACCTTCAGAGCCAGGGTTGTCAAAATCATTAGTAGATTTTTAACTATCTTAGCCTAATTAGTCTGAGTAAGGGAGAGTAGAAACACATTGACAAAAGATATTCCAAAGTCATAATAGTTATTTTCTATTTAACTATGGTAGAAACTATAATGTTTGCCTTTGCTTGACATCCATAAACTGCTCCCTCCCCATTCCACCCCCACATCCCAACCAGCCACAAAATGTTGTCTTGAGTTTCTTCTTATTTATGATATGATCCTAAATTGCATAAGTTCAATGAGATCAGCTCACACATGTAAAATAGATGGTGTAAAACCCAACAAATTCAGTGATCTACCTCAGATTTTTGTTCATTGCATGACTTTTATGTTTGTATTTTAATATAGAAATGAAGTCACAAGCACAGAGTTTAGTGTAAGTGTACTGTTAAATATAGATATAGACATTTCCCTAAATTGTCACTTCCTCCTGCTACATCAAATACTAATAATTTTATGAAAAATTATATTATGACTGTATGAAGAGAATAGAACACCTTTTCTAGCCAGATAAATATAAAGTACAAAAAGCTGATGGCCAAGCAACATACTCTTAAGTTGATCTGGGTTTTCCCATCGTTGTCCTCCCACACTAATTTCACAGAGGTCTCTGTAGGGGTTCTGAGAAAATTTTCTGGATGGGAAAAAAAGGCACATCACTTCTCTTAATATATCACATAGTTTTCTCTCCAGTACATATTTTTCCTTCTCTTCAAGGAAAAAATGAAAGATTAATTTATTATAGAATGTGATTTGATTTTACTGCCTTTAATTAATGCTTGGGTTATGATTAATTGATTAATAAATTTCTTATTTATACAAGACTCCTGAAATATTAACACGTACTCTACAAACAATCAATTTTCAGATTCCTGAAGTAAAATCTTCAATAGTGATTGAAGTTAACACTTGAATGCATCAAGATTATTTAATTGAGATCAAAACATCAACTCTGGTACATGAAAACTATCACAGAAGACCACATGAAAATTTTTTTTGTTAGATATAATGATATTTAAATAGCTTATCATCTTTTTTTTTTTTGGGCCACTTTGTCTTAAAACTGCTGCCTTACTTAACATCATGCCAAAAATTCATGAGGCATCAAATTTAGAAATATTTTTTTAAATTATATTTTCACACATTCCAAATGCAGTTTTATTGATATCCATCGAAGTAATTCAACAGAAAATCATAAAATCATAGAATGGTGTGAGTTGGAAGGAACTTTTGAAGTTTGTCTACTCCAACTGCATGCACAGGGACATTTTTCAATGGACCAGGTCACTCAAGGTCCCATCTACCTTCACCTTGAATACTTCCAGGGATGGACCATACACAGGGCAACCTGTTTGAGTGTCTCACCACCTCACAGGGAAATAATTTACTGGGGTTTAACTATGACTTTTGTCATAGTTCCAAGGAAGCTCAAGTCCCTGTTAGATGGAAATGGTGTTGTCATGGTGCCTGAAAATTCTTTAGAGATCATTCACTGAATTTGCAATAGAACATGTGTTCAATATGACAAAAGAGCAGAAACAAATTTATGAACATCTAAAATATTTATTAATATGTAATAATTACGAGGTCCCAAGTAAAGATTTGAAAGATCTTGTATTATATGTTCAAAAAAACTTTCCATAGTTACAGCAGGCTCTGCATTAAATAAAAAAGTCACTCAAGGTTCGTAGTGAACCTTTACTGTTCATGTTACTAATGTGTTGGAGAGGATGAAAGTTTGGTAAGAAAGTTTCACAGATATGTAGGCTTGGCAGAAAGATCTCTGAATGTAGAAACTGAGGATGAGATAGAAGTGAAAGCAAGTTTTGATGTAGAGTAAAATATGTTTTGCTGAAACACTGACCACTGAATAACTGAGAAGGCAAAGGTTGGAGATGAGTTGGAAGGAGATTTTTATGAATAGGACAAAGGTATGTGACTACAAAGAAAGACGTTTTTCACCAAGTAAATAAGTCTCAAGAAGAGCATAAGTAAATAGAAAACATGTTTTTACCAAAAAGAGAGATATCGCAGGCAAACAAGAAATGTTGATGTAGGAAGAAGAAAAGAAGTCTGAGAATTTTCCATTGTAAGCTTAAATTGTAACTTACTCTTGTGATTGGATAATAATGACTATAATATGGTGATGGTAGTAGCTATGATAGGCTATAGGCAAATGTAAAGGTATTGGGTATGGTGCTTCTTGGTTGTTATGTGTTAAGATACTCTGCAAAGAAAAGTATAGAATGCTTTGTAACTTGAACAGAAAGCAGCTTCAGGTATGCCTACAGCTGGAGCTGGCAGCTGTAGGGCTGGCTCTGGATACCCACTCCCTGAAATGCTGTAACTTTGCCTGTGCAATAAACAGCTTTCAAGAGAGCTGCCTGAAGTCCAGACATCCTTCGTGAAACCTTTTCCTATACTAATGGACTTTTCTAAAAATTTTCCTCCTTGAAATTTTCTTACTTGAAACACAAGTGGAAAAATAAAGATTCAACATTAGATAAAGTTTTAATAAAGAAAACCTCCAATCACCTGAAACCACATCCATATTTTTCCCTTTGGTACAGTCACAAAAGAATAAAGAAGAATTTTTAAAGCTTTTCTTTCATGATAAAACTATTTGTTCAAGGTGTAGCGGGTTCGGTTTGTAACCGGGCAGAAACACCAATTTAGTGTAGTGGTTTGGTCCAAGATACTCATTACTGTTTACCTTCTGTGAGATAAGAATTAGGAGAAAAGCAAAGCAGGCACCAAACTTGAAAGAATATAAAGAAGTTTATTAACAGACCTAAAAGAGGGAAAAAAAAATTATACCACCTTCAGAACTCTCCTCCTCCCCCACCTTCCTCCCTTCTCCCACTGACAATGTAAAAAGACAACCCTTGAGATGTTCAGTCTGTTTACCACTTCCATAATAACCTTGTTCAGTCCATTTAGAAAGAGAAGTCTTTTCTTGCTCGTGCTATGAAAACATTATCACAATGAGACAGCTGCCCGGGTTGGTTCTCTGCTCGCATGTGAGTCCCTTCCCCTGACTTGCAGCTTTTCCCGCA
>NW_008246057.1:7404222-7408202 GCF_000691975.1 Corvus brachyrhynchos | reverse complement strand
TAGCCACCTGTCCTAGCGCCAGAAACGAGAGAGAGCTTGGGGGGGAGTTTGTCTATTCTTAAGTGTGGATCACAGAGGCGGTCATAACTTTAAGTGGCTTAGAGAATTGTCCATATTCAAACTGGCCAGCTGATAGGTTCTATCAGGTCCCAGAGGAAGCTGTAAGCACCCCTTAGCAAGGACATCCCTTCCAGGACTATGCTTGCTAACCTATGACACAAGGTAATTCCTAAATTGAAAATGTATCTTTGTAAAAAATTACTGTTACTGAAGAGAGGCTTTGCCAATGGATTCCACCATTTGCTTAAGGTGAAACAATGGGATGAAACAGAGGATGATGTTTAAACAGAGCATAAGTGGTTATTAAGGCCACATCAAAGAAGAGAAGATGAGTTTTCAGCGTGACTTTATCCAGGGTTAGACATTTTGGCACTGGGTTTGGTAAACTAGAACACACTCCTTTAACTGATGTTTCCTTCTTTCCTCCACTTGGAGGCAATGCTGTCCCTGTTGACCTAGAATTCATACTGTGACAGATCCCTCACTTTGACATACTGTATACTAGTAAAAGAAGACAGTCAGACTTCAAGTATGAATCTTTCATTATAGAGTATAATTATGAAAAAATTATGCTTCAGAAACTAATTTCGTATCCTAAATGGTAACTGTACTTCTTTGTCAGTTTAGCTCCAGACAAAAATCCTGAACAATTCCAAAGCTCTTTTCCAGTAAGTGAAAGTTGAAAAAGGTTTTTATGTGAAATATTTTAATCATCAGTGATCAGCAGTAGCCCCATAGCAATTAGTGTTTAAATTAGCAGAGAAGTAATTTGAAGATACTGAGGATGGTTAACTATGCTTTTGAACTTTCTCCTTCAAACATTTTTTCTGGAATAAGAGTGTATTCTGAAACTTGGCTAAATAAAAACTGAATAGCTGTTGTACCGTATATATTGAATAAATACATCATTTATAAGGTGAAATTTTATCCCCTGGCTTAATATCAAATGCTGTTTTCTGTTTCCCAATAACAAGTGAAGACTGAAAATACACACAAGCAAACAATTCAAGTCTGGTGGGATTTTAATAGGTGACTAAAGATCCAGCATTATATTTTACTTTCTACTGTGACTGTAGAGCCTCTATAAATGTTTTCCCTAGGCTTTCACAAAGGGGAAAAATGGAAATTTTAGCATTGGATTATTATTACTATTATTATTGTTTTTATAGGCATCTACTGTAATCTTTCAGAGAAAGTCAAAAACTGCATTCCAGCTAATATTAATGTGCTGCCCAACTAGTCCAATCAAATCAAGAATGAATCTTCATCAAAGGATCAACACTTTACATGAAAACATTTAACCCTAGTGTATTCAGAATTCTGGGGAAAATGGGTTTACTTTTAGATTCACCAAGAAAGTCAGCAGATCAAACTGCTAGGCAGTTTCTGACTCCCTAACGTTACCAATGATTGCAGATTTTTCTCTGAAAAAACAGCTTTTCTAGCTAATTATTTAAAATTATCAGTTGAAGTAAGGATGATTTTTGCAAAGAATTAATCACTTAAAAATCACAATAAACTACTCACATGTCATGAACTGTGAGGTAAGCTTAAGAAAATTGGAGAAAATACTGACACTTTGTAATGAGAAAACAGGCTAAGTTATGTACAGACTGGAAGTGACAAAGGTACACACAGTAAGTGTTTGAAATAATTATGTTCAGTTGATTAAGACTGGTGAAAGAATTACTGATCAACAAGGATATACTTAGTCCTGATCTAAGACTGACATGTATATGCTAGGAGCAATCCTACTTGAGCCCTGCCTTGTCAATTTTTGGAACCTTTCTGTTCACATAGCCCCTATTCACCACTTTCTTATTTGCATTTGGATCATCATCTTCCTTTCTCTCTGAATTCTCTTTGCTAAGTAGGAAACCTCCCCAGATGACAGGTCCGGAAAACAGACAGGAATCTTCATCCTCTGCAGCAAGAAGGCTCCCACTGCCCTCACTAACTGCTTCTTATTCTCTTCTATGTTTCAGACTCAACCAGCACAGTTCAGCTGCTTCATTTGACAGCATTCCCTCACAACTTCAGTCTTGTTGCAGAGCTGCTCCCTCTTCCTGAAGCACCCCTGGGTCAGGGGCATCAAAACTGCAGGGACAGTTGTTCTAACAACTAGCAGAGGCTTCCCGGTGGTACATCACTGTCGTTCATTACAATGCAAAAACCAGTCTGAGCAGACCTGCTAATCCCCCGCATTTTTATTTTTTCTTCTTTTCCCAAACTGATGTACAAACTGCTCACAACCTATTAGCTATACTAAAGGTGCCTGATTTTCCCTGAACAAGGGTTAGCAGAGAAAAAAGCTTCAATCACTTTGTGATCAAGAACAGCTGGGATCCTCTTAGATACTGCTAGAGGCTGCTACAAAGGTTGACAGATGTTAAGGCTCCTGTGGCTATCCTTACCTGGGAACAGTGACACCTTCAGATTCCTCAGAGGATTCCTGGGAGCCTCTCAAGAATCTTCTATAAAATCAGGAGCGTAAAGAAAATCTCAAACCAGAGCCCAGAAAATCCTGTCAAACAGTTGTGTCTCTTTTGTGCTATAAACCTTTACTCTTTTTCATGGAACAAGTATAAAATACAATAAAATGTAGATTGCACAGAAAAAAAAAATCAAGAGAAGTTGATTTACCTTCTCAGCTTTGCTTTCTCTTCTCAGAGAAATGTTGCAGTTCTAGGCAGATGTACAATATAATTGGATTTCTACTTAATTTTTTATTCGGATTATATTTTATTTTTAGCATATTGTCAAAATACTGGTTTTATATGAAATTATGGTTTTGGCTTTTTTTTTTTTTTTTTTTTTTTGAGTGGTATGAAAAAGGGAGTTTGGAAATATCTTGTGATGTGAGTGTATATAAGCCTTTACATAGGTGAGCAGTCTTACCTTTTTTGCCAATTTTTGATCAGAATGAAACATTCTAATGCATTTGCTAGAAACCAGATATTAATTTTAGTTTACTGAAAATGAATTAATCAGTATCTTCCATTTGTACATTAAGTTATTTATCTTGGATTCATTGTTGTCATAGCATGAAAGCAACGAAAGACAAAGAGAATAGCCTGAGAAGATGGGGAAGTGGATGTAGTGGGCATTGTTTTTGAGGGAATGCATCTGATGATTGTCCTAGAGGAATGAGAAAGTAGTGCTCTGCCAAAAATTCTCTAACATAAGATTTCCAGCAGTGAGCTTGGAGTCAGAAAGAACCACTCTGCTACATACAGAATTTTTCTCCTTGGGCAGAGAATGAGAGCATGGATTATATAAGACAGGTACATAGATGCATTGCTTAATCTTCTTGAGGGTGCTCAGGTACAGCAATGGGAAAAACGAATGCAGGAGCTTACATGGCAGAGCCTTTCCTCACAATCTGATATCTGAATAGTTAATGACTATTAGAAAGAAGGGAAGTCTGTATATTGGGAATCTAGTTTCCAGGAAGATAAATGAAATTGTGATGAAGAAAAAAGGGAAAGCAGACTGATTTGTAATTTATTACATAGCTAACAAAAATGAAACTACAGAAAATGAAAGTAGACACATTAGAAATATAAAATCGAATTTGTATAGAATTTACAGTAGTGCAAAAAAAATGAGATAAGCATGACCATTCTTTCTCTTCCAATATATTTTCCATGTAATCAAAGCACAGTGTGTGATTAAAATCAAGTTTACACTTACTTTTGAAATATTTATTGTATTTGTAGTCCCATAACAAATATATATGACTCACAACAAATATACATGTATAAAATGTGAATATAGAGAGAAAGTTAAACTTTTGTAATTAACCTCCATTATGAATATAATATGACGGTAAAATAAATTCATTCAAATTGCATGTATTAGAACTCTTGAATGAAAAAAAAAGCTATAGTGTTTTCTGACAGGAAAGAGGGCAGTACTGT
>NW_008246057.1:7359214-7404156 GCF_000691975.1 Corvus brachyrhynchos | reverse complement strand
AAGAGTGCAGTACTGTGTTTAATTTACAGGAAGGCGTGCACAAACTCTGTTAACAGTTAAAGGTGTTTTTTTAATTATGACATCAAGTGTTACTGAGATCTGAAAAGTCACCTGTTGACAATGGTAGCATATTTCAACAATTATTGTTGTAAAAGTGAATTATTTACCTAATGAATTAAAATTACAAATGGCTCAGGGCTGAGCCTAAAAGGGAATGTAGAGCCTACAGTTAAAAAAAAAAAAAAGCTATTATGTAAGGAAAAGGTATATAATAGAATTCGGTTTCCTATTTATGTTTATTTTCACTGAGTGGGAAGAGGAAGATGTATAAAGCTCAGTTCACAGCATCCTGAGTTCTGCAGATAGAAATGCCTAAATCATCCTGGTACAAGAATACAAGTATGGCTAAAATCTTATTTCCCAGTTTTTGGACCTCACATGTGGCTGTAAACTGAAGTTTGGGATTCAAAAAGTAAAACTTTTTCTTAAATCTGCAAACCTAAGCTACCATTTATAAAAAGGTTCATGATTTAATTCAGAAAGTTTGTGAGAAAACAAGATGTAAGTTTTCATATAAAAGCTTCGTGGCTGCAGAAAGGAAACCTATATTTGCTTCCTTCTCAGACAAAAAGAAGACCAATTCTCCTGCAGAATGCTGAGACAATATCTGGAAATAGTGCTGTCAGGGTTTGTGCAATTTGTTCATCCTTCCTGAAAAAGATGTTACTCTGCAAACAATTAATGAGAAGACCTTAATAAAGTAGAACAAGTGATTTACACTTTATAGTGTAATAGCTAAGATGCATTGCTAAAGAAAAGGAGAGATTATGGTAATGGACAACATTTCTATAGAATACATCTGATTTTGTAGCCTTAAAAATAATCAGAGCAAAGAGCAGGCAACTCTCTGATAATCAGGCATCGGATCCCATGTTTCCTTCCTCTCCATCCCAGCTGGCATTCTTTTTTACTATATAAAAATTTGAATGACATTCATAATCCACCATCATGGCCTTGAAATATTCTATTATCTGTTGCTTCACAACCAGGTGCTTCAGTGAATTGATCCCTATTATTTTAAATCCATGTTACCAGTTCTCCTCTTCACTTTAGATTTGCCTTCCAAATCCATTCTTGAGCATCAGCTTATCTTCTTTTTCAATAATTAAATCAATTCTTTATTCACACAGTTTCTTTCATAGTTCATCAGTTTTTCATTTCCTTTTATGTTGGAAGTCCAGCCATAGTGTGTTTATCTTAGGAGTATAGATGGAAAGGAGTCTATCATTCTTCCCCTACGGTGTCCTTTTATGTCCATCAAGACATCAGTAATTTGTCTATCCAGGAAATATTTCTAAACTCTAAAATCTATAAAGTCTCAGACTTTAAAAAAAACCCAAATGGTTTATTAATTTTGGCTTGCTTTGAAGAAAATTAATTCAGTAACAAACAGGAACAAGGATAGAAATCCAAGGTGGTCCAATTGCAGCATATCAATAAATTTCCATGAGTAGTACTTTTTAGCTTTCCCCCCCCTTTTTCCTAATTATGAAGCAAATTGACATAATATAAGCAACCCTGAATCACAGAATCACAGAACTGTTAGTGTTGGAAAGGCCCTCTGGAGGTCATCCAGTCCGACCCCCCTGCCAAGGCAGGGTCACCTGGAGCAGGTTATGCAGGAACACATCCAGGTGGGTTTGGAATGTTTCCAGTGAGGGAGACTTCTTGACATCCCTGAACAGGTGACAGAGTGCTCTGTCGCCCTCAATGTAAAGAATTTCTTCTTTGTGTTGTGGAAAAACTTCTTGTATTTCAGTTTATGGACATTGCTACTCCTCCCATGACTGGGTAGCACCAAAAAGAATCTGGAACCATCCTCTCAGCACCTGCCTTTGTGATATTTATATGCATTAATATCCCTTCTCAGTCTTCACTACACTAAATGCTTTCTATCAATCAAGATAAGCATAAGCATGGCTTAAAATCAACGTTTTAATTTACTATAGGCAGAGAACCAAGAGGTTGCACTCAGTGAGCTTATAGCTCAATGACAGAATGATTTGATTAACCGTAGCAACTCAAAGTTTTTCTGGTTTGTGATACTGTGCCTACTGCTCAAAAACATTGGCTTCAAAAAGAACATACTGTAATATTAGCTCTACAAAAACTGCCCTTCAGATATTTAAAACATTTTATTAGAACTCTGTCTTCTTTCTTTGGAAACGATGGATGCTCAGAACTTAGGTTTCTGAGGAAAGATGACGTATGATTATACTGTTGTTTGGCTTTCAGGAAAACTATCAGACATCATGAGAGTTACCAAGAATCATTACACTTGAGAGGAAATCTATGAACATTAGATTTAATAATCAGCTCAGGGCATAATGTTTTCAGTCCTAGTTGCTTTGAAACCAGTTCATGATGAAACCTGACTCACAAGATGTGCTGTCTTGTAGTGTATTTCCATGACAATTTATAAAGAAATCACAGCCAATTTTCCCCTGAGGCTTTGTGATCTGAGAGGCTAAGTGGCAATACCTTTAGTCTGCAAATCGGTATCTAGCTACAGGACAGCAAGGTCATGGATATTATCCTGTTTTAAAAAGACATATACATGAAAAAAGTTTTTTCAAAAGCTGGTGTGTAGAGTAATAGTGTTCAAACACTAAAGAAACATCAAAGAACAGAGTGGGTCTGGAAGGTTATTCTGTATGCAGATTAATATTGCAGACATCAGAGATTTTGGATGAGAATCTGCTGTTTTCCTGTTGCACTGAAATTAACAAAATTGCACAGCTTTCAGGTGGTAAATATTAAGTGATGACATCTTTTAAGACATCAAAGCAATATATGGAACAATGAGAAGTTTGCTGGAAGAGGATTAAAAAAAATTACTTAAATAATTATATTCTAACCTATATTGCTTCACAAAGTATAATAACTGTAAATAGTAAGGGGATAAGATTTGTGTGTTTGCTTTTAATGTGCTTTTAAGAATGATATTCAACTTCTCTAATTATTTTAAAAATCAAGTTATGGTAGAATTGAAGTACTTTTCTTCACTGTGATGGATAGTAAAAGAAGAAAAAAAAATATTGTGTTACTACAACAAATGGGGGAAAAAAAGACATCTAACGCTGTATTTTTGAAAATAAGCTACAAAATTGTGAGATTTTTAACAGGGAAAAAGATTTCCTAATTCAAATATTTTCAATAGTGTTCCTTTTTATCCCCCAAATTCTATATGCAAAGTTATTCCTCCAGCAATTAACCTTGACAACAAACTGATTGTTTTCTAAATCAATATTTTTGATATGTAATCTTGATTTCAATATTATATAATGAAGATGAACATTGTAAGCAAATTGTCTAGTAGTTTTCATAGTATCCTTTTAAGCACTTGAAAATCTCCATAAAAATCCCAGTTAAAATTTCTTTAACAGAAGCTGTTGATTCCTATATCCTCACATTCAAAAATCTGTTTTACAGGTCACTAACACAGGCAGTGCCTGGGGTCGACTGGTCAGTCACGATTGCCAAACTGAGCCATTTCTGAGCTGCTCACAGGAACTGGCTTCTGGCTTAGAAATGAACATTTTACAATGTCTCTAAGAAGAAAATTCAGTTCATTCTGAATCCTTGAGTATTAACTCATCTTTTAAAATCCAGCTTCACACGACTCTTTGCTGTCATATGAGTTCATATATACTACTTATGATTATATACCGATTCACATGGAAATAAGAATATTTATCCACTGAAAGAATTTATGATTTACATTAGATTATTTTCTGTAAGGTATAAATTTTAACAAGACCTTCTTGTTAGGCTACGAGGCTGATAAACACAATTAATAATAAAAATAACAACAATAACAATAGTAATAGTAATAATAGTATTAATTACAATAGTAATAATAATAATTATTAAAAATAGCCTACCAAATTTCTTCATAATGACTTTTAAAAGACTATAAAATTTCCTTCAGGTGGGCTGAAATTGGTAATTATTAATTTAATAGGTATTTATTGTTGTTTTATTATATTTAATTCAGGAATATATCAGAGTATATGAAGCTTTCTAAAAGTGAATTTTTGTTTTTGCTTTTTCTCCAAAATAATCAGGCTCAGCCTGCAAACAGCTAACCACATCCTAAAATAAAATAAAATTCTTATTGCTGTTTCAAAAACTTATTGAAAGCTTCTGATGTTTCACTTTGTTACATTTAAATTACAAAACTTTACCTTATGGCAATCAAAAAATAATTTCTTCATAATCACTGTATCCACAGCACTTGAAACATAAACAGATTACATTTTTTTGCAATACAAGTTTAATTGCAGTGCTGTATATTGTAATACTACAGCTTTTAAGATACTGGGAACATAATTGATCAGACAGCACTGTCTTTTTTCAGTTTCTTTTGTAAACTCACACCTTGAGAATTTTGGAACTGGAAACCTCAAAGAGAAAACAATGGGAAAACAAAAAGCATGTTAAATTTGTTTATATCTTACTTAACTAAGTATCTTCATTGTAGAACTTTCATCTTGTTTAATTATTTCGAATGTTGTCCAAAGCCCAATAAAACAAGTGAGAAGAATCTCCAATCTTTAGAATGTTTTCTACATAACACACTGATTTTGATTAAAAAAAGAATGTTTACACAAATACACTTTAAGTGCTGGTGTACCTGAATTTAAAGACTCTTAAACTTCAGATGAAAGTGAAGATATTTTACTACTTTTATTATTGTATTTATTTTACTGTGGTATGTTCTTGAACAGCCAAAAGGTTACATTTCATATTTATTTACAGAAACATAAACTAACACATTGGCTTCAAGACAATGGAGAATAATAAATCTTCATTGTCAAAATTCCAAGAATAAAGTCTTACTTCATGTGTTAGAACCATGGCTAGAGTCCCAGGTGTGGGGAGAATGACAGTGTAAGTGCCTATGTACTTATGTTCAGCATTTTGTACTCACTAGAGTTCACAAAATGGAACTGAGATCAATAAGGCTCCTGTTTCCATTACTGTGAACACAATTAATTGCCTAAATCCACATATCTCACAACAATGTAAAAGCAGAAAATCAAACCAAAACATATTTAGTGCTGAAGAGACAGATGAGAAAATCTTATCCCACAAGAAGATGTGCTATTCCTTTTTTCATTCATTGAAATGCTGTTTTGGTAGTAGGAAGCACAGTACAGGAGCCTCTCTGCTTGCAGAACTATGATGCAAGTACAAACCAGAATGTGTGTATTAGCATATTTTTGACACCTCAGGGGCTCTACAATTTTTTATGATTGAATAGATATTAAATGGAGTTTTCTGCTCAGTTTGAAACGCAGCATCCCACGGCTCTGGTTATCAATTATCTCGTGCTTCTCATGCATCCATCACTTCAGTAGCTCAGTACCAGTCAGAGCAAACTTCTTTCTGACATAATGATCATGGCGGTTTTATTGAATTCTGTTGTGCTCTATAGTTTTCTTAGTCATCAACACAGAAAAATAATGTTGTTTGATAGTTTCAAGGACACATTTAGAATAATTTTTCATTGGCCTGACAGTGTTTGAGTAAGGAAATACCCAAAATTTGAAGCATTCTGACAATGGTATCTATACAAACACTGAAATGAAAATGCTCTTGACATTTTCAAGGCATCTAGACTCTCATATTTTGTTTGCTTGAAGACTAAATCAGTTATCCTGAGGAAAAATATATACAGTTGATATTTAAATTTTGTCTCTTAAAGACAAAATTTCTGTTCCTGAAATAAGGTGGGGGGATGGGGGCTGAGAGGGAGGTGGAGAAGAATGTCATACTAATGTTATACTGAAAATTAACATTGTTTGAATATATTCTACTAATATGCAGAATCTTGCCTCTGAATTATGATGTGGATTTTGTCTCCTACAAGTAAAGAAACAGCAAAACCCTCCAGATCACTCTAACATATTGAGTAGTCCCTTCATGAGAGTACATTAAAACAAATTCTATCTCTCTGCCACAGTTCATGTCTCCAGAGCAACCTAATGTACCAGTCACTACAATATTCTGTACAATTCCCACAGGTACATTTTACAGACATTCAAGGAGGATGGTTTAAGGCATGAAAAATATAATGTGTAATCCAGAGACAACTGAGTGATGATGAGCACAATGGTATGCTTGGCTACAAGGATCATACCTGATGACAACTAAATGCACTGGACTGTTTATAATCCTTTCTTACAGTCTTTTGACTGCCTCAAATATAAAATTCACTTTTTTTGTTGTGTTGGGGTCTTTTAATTGCAGGTGTTTTTTAGCTGTCATTACTCCTTCTCATTATCAAAATCCTAGAAAGGCTGTATGTTTTCAATCCCTTGCTCTTAATTTTTGTTCGATTTCCACAAGTGATAGACCCAAACAAGATGGATTATAAGCATGCTGTGAAGCTTTGATTCGTGTCACCTTTGCACAGTGATGGCGGTTGCTCTATGGCGCAAAGAATACCTCAGATTATGAAGCGATGAAAGCTCCCCACTTCTACTGATATTAACAGTGAATCTATTTCCTGATTTATATTACTGGTCAAATAATCTTCTTTCAGTGACATTAGATTTTCTTCTCCTGAGAAATATGCATAAAATGGATTTTACTTCATCAGAGAAATGTGATTTCAGCTGTTTCTCTGTCTCCTCCTACTGTTGTGGATTTTATACTTGTTATCCCCATTACAAATGGGAAATGTAGTAGGCAGAATCAAAGCTAATATATGTCATGTTCTTTTTACTAAAGGAAAGCTTAACATGGTTGGAACTTTAGAGTATATCTCAATGATACAGAAGCTGTCATATTTAAAAGAAGTTTCAAAGACAGTTAAATACAGGTTACATGTGTTAGAATTGAGCAAACAGTCATAAAAAAGGAAAGGGTTTCAGAAAAAGTATGGTGACACAGATTTTTGGTACAAAATCAGTGTTGTATATGGGTGGTCTACAAGATCTGGGAATTTCAGAATATTTACAGGGTAAACCAGTGGAGAATAGTAAAATGTGTTTTCCTCTGAGTTAAAATACTCTGGGAACAAGCACCCATGGTGCTGTCAGAGAGAAGGGTGTGCTTGATGGGGAGGGAGAATTGCAGCAGTTTTGAACAACTAGCTAGAGCAGCTGGTGGGCTGTGCCTGGGATTTGGCTACATAAGCATCAATTCCATCCCCAAGGTCTATCTGTGACCATCACCAATTTTTTTATTAGGATTGCTAGAAGACTGGCATGTGGGCTAAGACTCTTCTTGTATATTTTATTCTTTACCTTCCACCTTCATGTGTAGTATGTGCTTCTCTTAAGGAGCTTTTAGGTGTCCTGAGATTAACAGTCTAGGGATGCTTGAGGTCATATCACTGCACACCAGGAAGCAGATCAGGCCAAGGACAGCTCTGGGATTTTTTTATTCCTCTTGACGCAAACTATGCTTTTTCATCTGATTATTCATTCTTCTGGGAGACAGAAGTCTAGCTCACTAGGTGAGGTACATGAAAAATTCTACTGACTCAGAAGTTTTTTGTCACACTGATAGCTTTCGTTAATTTAGTGCATGTAAATCACTGACACAGAGAAATCAAAGATCTTACCACCTTATGTTATTGGGGGGATTTGACTTATGAGAATTTTGAATCAAATCAATGTCTCTATCTCCCAGTTGGCTGTCCCTAGGCTCCCCTTCAATAATTTACTTTTTCCAGAATTTTTGGCTGAAGAGCCACTTCTTTGTCCTACATGTTTGACTGTTTTCAATAAATCACTGCTGCCACAGCATCTGGGACTTGGCAAAAACTGTCAGATATACAGCAAGGATACAACTTTGCTCTGGATAACTCCTTAGAGTTGTCCTGCCCTTCCCTGAATGCACAGATTGAAAAAGAGAATTAATTTGGTCTACATTGTAAGCCTCTTGCACCAACTCACACATATCAAAGTTTGTCTGTAAAAAGAAAGAAGCAAGAGAAAAAATTTTAAAAAGGTGTTAATTTAATAATTCAGACATTTCAATCTGACAATTTCAAAATTTTTTTCTTCCCTTTAATTTAAAAAAATTAACTCTTTTGGTATGTGTTTTAATGTCTCTGGTGTTATGCTACTTGGTGAATTTGTTCTCCCTCACTTCAATCTGTCCATGATCAAGACTCATTTCTGTCAGTAAACAGTTTTTTATGTGAGACAAAAAACTGGATTTTAGTTTGATAACCTAGTGTTTTCTCTTTCCATTGCTAAGGTAATATCTTAAATTGCCTAAGAAGAGGTCAGGAGAATTCTGGCTCCATCCATCTGTGTTTCTATCCCAACAGCTCACAAGGACTAGAGCTCTGTCTGTGAAGTACTTTTATTATGCTATTACTCCATAGTTTTAGAAAGCTGCATGGACAAAAAAGCAACTGAAATCTATCAGATTAAACTGTGTTATTAAAATCCTCTTATTTTCCCCATATTAGCTGCATTGCAGGAGACTTTGAAACGTTGCTGAACTTCATTCAACACGAATGATGGGGATTCAATTGCAAACACGTGTACTAGTGTGCTCAGTTTCAGTTGTATCCTTTGAGCATCATAGTGATAGATCTTGTCTTGCATGAATAATTGTATGGGAATGGATGACATCAGTGAACTGATGCATCCAAAATTTTCAGAAAAACAAGTTAATTTTAGAAGGCCAGCCTCCCCACAATCTTTTCAGTAGGGAAACATTAACCAAAAATGGGTTTCACCTCTCTCTAATGAGACTTTCACATGGTGTTTGCTCATTCATGTTCAAATTACATATCTTCAAAGAAGTATTTTTTAAGAATAGTTGTGGTGTTTCATGGACAGTGAAAATATTGCATTATTGCAAAATTCAATATACACCTGAAAAATGCTTACACATCTATGTCTATGTATACATCTATATCTATTTTGCAGTAGCAGATCTTTGAACTTTAGTAGAAGGTTTTACAGTTAGCCAAAAGTAGCTCTGGGGCCCTTTAAATTTTGAAAGCCTGAAATTGGTCTAATGGGTGAGAGAGAATGAAAAATTTCGAATGAACAGATGGAAAAGTGCAAAAAATCTTATTTCATAGTAAGCCAGAGAAATAACACAGGCATGTGAAGAAAGAAAGCCAAAGCAATAAAACTCCTACAAGAAACCCAATAAGAACTTTTCAAATAAATGCACATAAACTACATTTTCAAAAACATAATGTGTTTGCTATTTCCACAACAGTAGATAGGTTCAGAAAACCTGGGTATTTTGTATTCTCTTTTGTGGCTATAAACTAACCCTGTCAGCTAAATTTACAGGCTATCAAAATTGACATCTATAATATGGAAAATATTTAAACAGTATCTTCAGATGCTTTATTGCCATAATAGGAATGATTTTTTTAAATATATATTTGAATATTATGGTGGTGCTTTAGCTACTCATTTATCTTTAAACTAAACAGGAACAATAAAGTTGCAAACCCCTCTTGGCTCTATTCTCTTCCCATGGGCTTATTTGCAAGTTCTGGGTTTTTTTACAATTTTAATAGGCTTCCCTGGTTTTGGAAAAAAAAAAAAAGCATCAGCAGAAAGAAGCAAAAACATAATTTCTTGTTTTGACAGAAAGTACAAGTTATGAGTACTGGAGCTGCTTAAGCTCAGCAGAGACTCTCAAGAGAAAATAGGAATTTCAATCTCCCAGCTTTTTGCACATTTCACTAAAGGCTTACAGATGGTAGCCCAGGGACTATGATGCAGAAGGCAGGGTATTACTTTGATGGAAAGGTGTAACCTTGTGAACGATTTATGTGAGTGCTGCTGTATGCTCTACATTGTATTCTGTTGGTAAGGATGTTAAAATATGATTTCCACCTTCCTAGAATGGTGAGAGTTCAAAGAGTTAATGTGGAGGCCATCAATGGTCAATTTGTCATAGGATTTTATGAGCTGGATGGGGTAGAAGAAGCACCTCTCTACAGCCTAGTTTAATCTCACACCATCTATATTCTTCTAGTAAAGAGTTTTGGTGAGATATTGTAGAGATGAGACATCTTTTCCATTATTTGGGTGATCTAAAGAAATGCACTAGAGAGGATCACAGTGTCAGATAAATTGATTTGTCTATGAGACACTTTTTGAGTGATATAATTTGGGGAAAGTAGAAAGGAGAATAATAGAGAAATGGAGGAGAAGGGAGTGCTTTATCCTCCTGTTTCAAGGAAGACTCAGTGTTTTTAAAATTCTCTATAACTACCAAAGGTTAAAAAGTACAACAAGTAAAGCAAGTTAGAACAGCAATCTCAGAGGAGTTATTAAATTATCACAGTGGTGAAACTTGTAGAAATCTTTGGGTTGAACAATTTGATCCATTTTCTAAAACTGTATTTTCTTCAGTCAAAAGAAATGCTAAGACCTCAGGGACACTCCTGATTATATTGGGATCTCAGAAATGTTGTCTTGGAGGCAGGTAACTTGTAGTCCATTTTCTTTTTTTCACTTAGCACATCTCTTTCCTTTTTTCAATCTTCAACAACCTTAAGCAGTCAGCTAGGCTTTTAAAAATTCAACTGCTTTTTAATAACATACACGAAGTTTCTGGCAGCCAGTAACAGGGTTAGAATTCCCTCCCATTCACCACTATGTACAACACTTCCCTCTCATTTCTTTAGAAAGCTATGACAATTTTATGCTGAGAGAAATGCCGTGATGAGCTATTTCATGCGTTTTTAATGAAAATAGATAGTGTGGTTCAATTTAATGAATTCAATGAAAGCCATATTTTAAAATGAAAATGATTTTTCACCAACATATAAAAGGGCAACAAACAATTAACAGACAATAAATATGAACATTTAAAATTATGATGTCTTCTTAAGAAACTATTGATAACTTCAGATTCTACTGCTTAGGATTCCTTTCCCATCCAGCCATGGTGTCTTTGGAGTTTCAGTGAAATATATTTTAATCTTCTACTATTATAGTAAGGACACATATGAGACTTTAAATCTAGAATTATTAAGTTTTATAATTATTATTTCCAACCATTTATTTTCAGCACTTGTGCATGTTTTTCTTCATTTTATAGATATTTTAAATAAATTTAGAAAGTCATTCTAAATAGGTTTCTAAAAATCACATACTCTATTTTTCTGGGGGCAGTTTTGTATATTTTAATAGCTTCCTTAGAAAAGTCTAAATATCTAGAAAATAAGTACCTCTGACTTAGACAAAGTTCTGACTTATATTACACTTAAGTTATATGATACATGCAAGACTTTGATTACTAATATTATAAGTAAAATCAAAGTTTTTTATAGATCCTGTGCAAATGTAATAGATACTGACCATGGATTCCTAGTGTATGGAATACAAAGTTTGATGATTTTTTTAGTGAAGTCATTAATTCATTTCTGATATCTGGACTATTTTATTTCAGAGGTTTTGTTTGAAATGTTATATCTCTCGGTTCTGGGAGTAAGGTAATGACATCCCCTCTCCTTTACTGCCGCTCCTGGCCTGAAACTTGCTCCCTCCAAAAACGATATTTAATGTTGTGTCTCTATTTGCTTCACTAGGATTACTAACTGTAAAAAATCTACGTAGTGATAGGGATATTTTCAGAATCAAGGGCTGAGAGAATTGGAGCTTTTAGTCATTAGAGACTAAGAGAGCTCTTTTTTATCTTAACAGAAAAGTTGTGAAGCTGCTGAGAGCAGCCATTGGTTCTGAACTCAGGGAAACAGGTGTGATATTTGTTTGTACCCTGTAGTGTTAAAGTAGAGTAGATCAGAAGCTACTCTTTTAGAGGTGTTAATCCCAGTAAAAACAGTGGATCCGGCATAGATAAATCTTAACAGTGGAGAAACATCACTCAAAAGAAATACAATATGCATGAGGAAAACGGTAATTATAATCCAAGTTAAAATGTTTGTTTATGCTCAAGCTCAATAAAGTAGCTGTGGTAAATTAAATTCTCATACTCTCTTAAAATTCTGATCAGTAAAAACAACAGGATACAATTTTATCCTGGAGGAGTGTCCTCTTAATTACTGAAAGTAATGATCCTTCATGTGCTTTTTTTTCTGATAACTCTTGAATTCATTACATGTATTCTAAGGGTTTTTAAAGCTCATTGCTCAACTAACTCATCTTAAAAGAACCTAAACAGTGTGAAGACTTTGTAAAAAATATGAATGATTGCCATGCACAAGATTGAAAAATCCAAAAGCTAGGCTTATCAGGCAGTTAAATTCTCATATTTTGTTATATAATTACTTTTATTATGATTGAGTTCATTGAGTGATAATTTTACTTCTTTGTTTTCTGTTTCAGAGTGTCTGGAAAATATCTGAAACCTTCTGTGAGGTATTTTATTAATCCAGAGTTTTGTCTTGGTCTTTTTAACGTGCGTATGTTTCAGTCTAGATTAAAGAGAGTTAAAAACAGGAAGGTGTTAAGACACTCAGTATTTCCCAATAAGTGTAAAATTCGGAACCTTGTGGGAGTAAACACATTGTTTAAATACAAAGTCTTGCTGCTCAAGTTCACAAGACTTCCACATGTATTTTTGTTTCGCTTTGAAGATTGCCTAATGAAATAGGTCATTCTATTTAAAATAAACAGAGGTGTAATTAACTAATCTCTGGTTGCATTTCATAGTGAAGACTTCCATCTCTGGAAGAATTAATTGTGTATTTTCAAAAGAAAATTTCTTTGAATTAAATTGTGAATTTATTAGCCAAAAGCTGAGGTGTTTGATTTTTTTAATGTAAGAGCATGTGCCATTGAAGATACGAGGGGATATTTTTAACTGGACTCAATGTCCTTCTTCAATGTGGAAAAATAGAGAATGGGCTTGTTGCATTTGTTGTCATCTCTGTTGTTGTGAAGACAACAGGTTGTAGAAGTTTCTAGAAGTTGCCAGCTCCATGATAGTTCTATTGAATTGCTGTTATTTAGAGAGAATGTGATGAAAAAATGTGTTATTAATACAAAATCTCTATCCATCAGGATAGGACTGGATTTCAATCACTGGCTTGATGTAGATTTATGACGATTTTGAGCAGGTATACTATTTGCAAGGCAGCCTTATGGGAACTTAGATGACAGTGAATTGTTGTGCATCTATTACAGGAAAGCAAAGAATGCCTATAGAGACAAAAGATATATTTTGTGCAGAATAATTTTTCTGCTATAATTTTCCACTAAGCATAGGTTTCCACTGTAGTTAGAGACTGATATAGTGATGAATAAACTATTGCAAGTTGTTTAACCACAAAATGAAGAATTTTTTTTATTTACTTCACTAGTTATGATTCCAAAAATGTTTGCTTCAAAGAAAACTTCAGCTCCTTATTAACTGGTGCTGATTTGTTTACTAAGTCCTTTAGCATTTCTTTGTGGACTGAATAACTCAATGTCTTGTAATTAAACTCAGGATTTTTTTTTTTTAATCAGTCCCACTCACAAACAATGGCATCAGACAAAAGGATGTGCTGAGGTAACTGTAAACCTATTTTGTATTTTGCCACTCACAGTTTACATCAGGGTCTGGCAGACATTAGGCATAGTGAAGACAGATTCGCCAGATTGCATTACAGATGATATCACTGCCCTGATATTTTAAAGCTCTTCCCCAGATGATCATCCCCTCTCCAGGCCTATTTGCTAAACTACTGACAATGTCAGTAAACTTTTTTCTGGCTGGTAGTGAAAAGAAGGGATAAATTCTGAGAAAATTCTTTGATGATTACTTTTTCTTCTGTGGCATTCTCGAACCCTTTACCTTCATATACAAACCCCAGATTTTGATTGGTTTTTTTTTTTCTTTCAGATTCCACAGCAATGCTTTAATAATAAAATGTGTTTCCAAAGCCCTATTGCATTTTCTCAAACAGTAGAAGGGAAGCACCAAGGCTAGCTTTAGACCTCATGGGGGTACAAGAAGAAAGACTCATTCAAAGGATGACTCTTAGTGGTGATTAGGCTCCTGCTCTCAATAACTCTCTGAAAGGATTACAACAAGTAGATTATAGACACCTTTGTGACATACACTCTTTAGTTTTATCAGGGAGTTACAAAGAATCAGTCTAGCAAAGAATTCCCCATGTGGGAGATTACACTGGATTTTAACTACCTAGCTTTTTATCATAAAGTTAAGTACTTAAGTAAGGCTTGGCAATATATATTTCTAAAAAACCCTGTGTGGATGAGAGAATAGCTGATATGAGGTCCTTTTGAGCTAGAAAATATCTATTTTATCTTACCTAAATCCCCACTACATTTTATTTCTTCCTAAACTTCTTTCGTTGGCTAGCGCTATTTTTGATGTGAGAATAAATCAAGCCATTTCTTTCCTACACAACACAAATTTACATGGAAATAAGACAGTGAACAAATAGTTGTTATGTGTAGGTATCTTCCAAAAAGTCCAACGTAACTGCTAAAAAATTCACTGCACTAAAAATATGCTTTTGAAAACAACATGTCAAGAAATCTCAGGTTAAATACCGGTCAGTTTTGGAATACAGCAGATAACTGCAGTTATGAAAGGGCACTGAGCACTAAAGAATTGTGGAATTTTTAATCAAGAGCAACTACACTTAAGATGTAATATTCTGGAGGCAGAACTAGAAAGATGCGCTGGTTTTGGCTGGGGTAGGGTTAATTTTTTTCCCAAAGGCTTTTATGGGGCTGTGTTTTGAATTTGTGCTGAACACAGGGTTGATAACATGGAGATGTTTTTGTTATTGCTGAGCAGGGCTTACACAGAGCCAAGGCCGCCTCTGCTTTTTGCACTGCCACTCTGGTGAGGAAGTTGGGTTTGTGTGGGGGGCTGGGAGGAGACACAGCTGGGACAGTTAACCCAAACTGTCCAGATCATATGGCATCATAAACAGTATATAAAATGGGAGGAAAGAGGAAGGGAGGGGGCATTTGGAGTGATGGTGTTTGTCTTACCAAGTCACTGTCACATGTGATGGAGCTGTGGTCTCCTGGGGATGGCTGAACACCTGCCTGCCCATGGGAAGTGGTGAATGAATTCTTTGTTTTGCTTTGCTTGTGTGTGGCTTTTGCTTTTTCTACTAAACTACTTTTATCTGTACCCTCAAATTTTTTTATCTTTTACCCTTCCAATTCTTTCCCTGATCCCACCTGTGGGGGAATGAGTGAGCAGCTGTGTGGGGTGGTAAAACCACAGCAAAAAAACATAAGTGCTTTTGAATTTTGGAGGAGGAAAGATTGCTAAACTTGATTCCTTCTGAAATACTAGTTGCAGTCTGAAATGTGACAGACAAAATGGAGTTACCAAATTACTGGTTTCTGGAAAAAGCAAGAAACCTGCTTAATCCCATCTTTTGCTCTATGTAAATTTTTAAGATACAATATGGAAAGGAATTGATACAGTGTACCTAAATTCTTGTGTGTATGTGGGTGTGTGTTTGGTTTTTTGTTGTTTACTATACAGTAGTGACATAAAAACTGCTTCCAAAAAAACATGGCTACTACTAGCTTTGAAAACATGAGGAGAAGATGAGGCAGTAACTTTGCATTTAGAATCATTACTGGTATTTGTTCTGAATGTGTCGAGCATTGACAACACTGTGGGAGCTGGTAGTTACTAGAACAAATAAATCCCCAAATAGATATGTCCTCATAATGTATACCAAGGAATCTAGAAGAACTCTTCCTAATTAATTACTGCCTCATCTTGTTTTGCCCTGTTTTAACAAAGCTGAACTTGATTAGGTTCAGTGGAACTCATCTTTAAAAATCCTTGCCAGTTGTGGGGGCAGTTAGTGAACAGACAACGCCCCATTTCTTTAGCAACTTTATGTCTCATGTTCATGGTGGAGTTAATCAATTAATTTGATTTAAGCAATATAGTAAGATTGTATTATAAAAATCCTATTGATTATAAAGGGACTTTCTTGTGTATATGATGTTAAAATTGAAATCCATTACGTATCTATTACTGACTGAAAATTAAAAACAGCTTCTAAGCTGTGCAACATTTAAAATGGCATTTTTATTCTTGCAAGACTTAGTCTAAATGGAATTTGTGTTGGTAGTTCAATGGATTCTCACTCAAGTCCATGAGCTAGGAAATCATTCTAATTCTTCCTTGGCCATTATTATTCAACATCTAATTTAAGAGGATTTTTTCTGTATAGTTTTTCTCAGGCAGCTTATAACTTCCATTTAACTTTTTGCAGTCAGTCCTTATTAATGGGTAAATTTTGACTGAGACATATGAAAGCTAGTTATTATATTCTCTGCAGAAACATTTTATAGATCTTCAGTGAAAATCTCCCTATATCTCAGTCTTATAGATATTTTATTGACTATACTCCTTACTACTTCCAGTTTTTTCACAATATTTTTTAATAATGAAAGGCTTGAAGAAATAACAAGTAGATTTTTGAGCTAAAAAGCTATTTATCATGAATTTCTTTGCTCTGTAATTTGAAAGTTTTCTGAGAATGGAGCAAAAATTTTAAAATCTGATCTCACAACCCTTAGTCCCTTTAAAGATAAATGTTGCAAAGCTTGGTTATGATTTTTAAGAGAAAAAATCAAAACAATAGTTGCTGCCAGACAAACCTATTAGAAATATAACACTATTTAGAGAGATGACTGTACAGCACTCAAATACTTTTGTGTGTGGTTGTGTATGTAAGAGAGATTCAAAATGTTAAGATTTGTGCTCTGGTGAGCAAAAAGATGTTCAGTGAGTTGCCAAAATGAGTCAGATGATATTTAGGTGTTTCCTGCCCCAGTAAGGCAATAACGCAGATGGTAAATGAAGCATTTTTAAAAATCCACAGCAGACTACCATCTAACAGTCATTGATTAGGTGTCGATCGACATAATTTTTCCACCATGTTGACAAAATCGTGAGTAAAGAAATGCAATAGGCAATTTCTCTGTCATGTAAGGGCCAAGTACTTTTCTATGTTAAATGCACAGCCATGGTAGATCAAAAAATCTCTTGTTGCCTGATACAGTGTTATTTTGAAATAGAGTGGGAAACCCTTATGGAATGCACAAAACTTTTTATTGAGCAAGGTTCAAAGAAGGTGGAATAACTTTTGCTGTTCACCATTTATTATTCTGTTACTTTGCAAACCAAAGAAACCACCCATAAATGTTTGACAAAGGAGCTGAACAGAGTCTTTTTTCACCAGTTTCCACATCTATTATTATGGCATGTTCTCAGTTATGTTCGGTCATAAATTACTATCACAGTAAATCTTGACAAATTTTATCAAATAGAGCTATTTCTCATAACAATAACATGTTGATTAAAAAAAAGTCTGCTATTCTTTGGGAAAAAATCAGTGATGCTCCAGAATACATGAAATCTTTGTTAACAAATATGAACTGAACCAAATGTTGTGGTTTAACCGCAGGCAGGAAATAAGCCCCTGCAGCATCTTGTTCACTCCCCCACCAGCAGGACCAGGGAGAGAATTGGAAGAGTAAAAGTGAGAAAATTTGAAGTTTTGGATAAAGACAGTTTAATAGGTAAAACAAAGGCTGTACACAGAAGCAAAGGAAAATAAGGTGTTAATTCACTGCTTTCCATGGGCAGACAGGTGTTCAGCCATCCCCAGGAAGGCAGAACTCCATCATGCATAACTGTGACTTGAGAAGCTGTAGTGGTTTTCAACATGAATTTGGTTTTTTTATAATTTATATTTATATGTCTGTGATGTGGTGAGCAATGAGGGTCTATGAATTAACCATGCACCATATGGAAAAATTGTATTCTGATGACTTTACTGTTTTCTTTTCATTTCTGCATATTATAAGAAATAGTGAAAACTAGCAAAGCAATGTTGCAAAGTTGTGAAGGCAAACAAAAGCACCTTCACAATTTCTGACTGTTGAGAAGCTACAAATAAACTGCTGCTAGCTTTGATTATTCTGTTGTTCACTCAAATAATTTAATTGCTCTCATTTTTCATTGACTGTTTTATCTGTGTTTAATTGTGTCAATGTGGCTTGATTCAGTGCAATGAATGGCAGGTGTCATTGATAAAAATATATCCATCAATCCTTAAAAGGAGAGGAGAGGTACACAGTAAAGAATAAACTTTTGTTCAAAATATGTACGAGAAGTACTTGATATGAATTAGTTTATAACAAGTCACAGTAGTTTTGTATAATGTGGTTTGAAAATGAATATTTTTACAATCTTGACACTATTTATTACATGATGAAAACTATATTTAAATTATGCCTATAATATCCAGAGAAAGGTCTGTTCTGATGAAGTGCTTGCTCTCATTTTCCAGTCTCAGTAAAACTTAGTGTAAAGTCAAATGTTTCTTGTATCTTCATGTCAGAGGAAATGACTTTCAAAGTTACAAAGAGCAACAGTAATTCAGTATTCATGGGGTTTTGTTTGTTTGTTGTAATGTTTGATTCATATTGTTTCATGTTAGATAAAATAAAAAGTGGGCTGGAAAAGTGCAATACATTACAAGGAAATAGTAAATATGATTGAGCTTATACTTAGAACAGGTTTTTTTTTCCTTTCCTTTTGTCATTTCGTCCTTATTTTATGGTCCTAGAAAGACCAATCATGACCCTACTTGCCTGTCCTCCCCTCCTGTTTCTGCCTCCCTTTCCTTACCTCATCATCTGGTTTCATTTAAACTTTTCCACATGGTGTTTTATGTCTGGAACAGGTTCCCTTTGTCAGTCTAATACACCTTCCCCAGTTCCTCAAGTTCCTTATTAAATTGCTTTTCTAAAATAAGATTCCTTTCAGCTCTCTCACAGTCTCCCTTAGTAACATCAACAAGGGAGATAACTCAAATTCATTAGTGTTAAAACACAAACTGATAAGACCCACAAGTACTCTCGTCTATTGAATGCAGCTGTCTCAAAATACTATGAAGATTTTGTCCTAAGGAAAGTCCTCATAGATGTGATATGAAATGCAATTTTCTTCAGAACAATTCAGTAAGTTGTTATTCAGGGGAAAGGTGTGATGGGTTTGATTCTTCACATAAGAAATTCAGTGGAGCAGACTGCAGACGGCATTTCCCTGCCGTCATTCAATGATTAATTCAATGAACTTCTTGATTCAAGGGACTTTGCCACACAGTCAGGGGCCAAGTTTATTTGTCTAAGGGATCAGGAAGATTGTCTTCATTTATATGGAAGATGAAACATTCTACTGAAGTGGTGTATATAATAGAGCTTTTCTGGAGAGACCGTTGTGTAAAAGTTATTAAAATTTAAATCAAAACAATTATCTCTTCATAAAGTAGATAAACAGATATGTAATTATACTATTGTAGAAGACACAATTATGTATTTAACTTGTGTAAGTCTTTAGACAAATCAGATATTAGATCAAATTAAGCAGTTAGTTAAGAATTTAACTAATTTATAAGACTGATATTAACAATGAAGTACTTTTGTGATCTGGACCTGTAGTTTTTGGATATATTTTTATTTATTATATTCTGCTATTTAATACCTTTTAATGAAATATGAGGTTATTTCATTTTATGTAAGTAGTATTTCTTCATGATGCTGCCCAAGATAAATTTTTTATGGAACAAGAAGTATTCTTTATGTTGTTTCTGTAACTTTAATGAAACGTCTTACAGACATGAGTTTACTAGAAATTCTTTTGCATTTTCCAACTGAAACAAAATAACTACATGGCTCAGAAGCTTGCATTTAAGAGCACGGATCATCCACTGGGCTTTTAGTGGAACTATTTATATATTTAGAGTATGAATACAAAATTGTGAATGCAGGACAATACAATTCATGCGATGTGTCATTTCCATTGCAAGAATACAAAATACAAAGCAAAATGCTTATCCTGTAGTTTGAATGTTGAGATGTAGCCTCCATTTGAGTATTCAGATGCCCAAATTAATGCAAGCGAGATTGTCAGTTTAGAAAAATCACTCTTTCACTTTCTGGACTTTCTTTACAGGAAATCAAGATTTTCGAAACATGTTTTTCTCAAAGCCTCAGAAACAAGATACTGTGTTTCTTTTATCCACAATGAAATTGCATCCATGTACTTACCATTTTCTTTTGTACTCCCATTCACATTGCACAGCATCATATTAACAGGGCTTTTTCTTTCTTGCTGATTATTTAAGATTTTGAAGTACTTCTGCTTTTCTTTTCCTTTTAGCTTTGAAAAAAAAAAGCATCCTTATTTCATCAAGTTAAATTTCTTCAAGTAGTGTAAGCTGAGCCCAAGAATGTTTGATCTTCTGAAAGGGAGTTTTTTGATCGAATATACATTTCCATGTTGTTGGGTTCCGATTTCAGAAATTATTTAAATGCAACAAAATGAAGTTGAACTTCAATGACAGCTTCATAAACTATATGCATTCCAAACCTCAAATAACAGATTATGGTATATGTAAAAATTAATGGATTGTTATCCAGGAAAGGCAAAGTGGGAAGAAAGAAACTATTAAGAACAACCTATGTTATGCTCCTAAGATTATTTTTGCAGCAAAATGACTACAGACACATGAAGAAAAAGTTGGTCTAGAAGAAGAATGGACCAACAGTAGTTTCTGTAAAAAATTCTGTTGGGATTTTAAGGTCATTTCTGCTGTAAAAATAGCACTGGAGATGTCACAATAATACTGGAGCCTATATCAAGGGATAATTAACAGGTATCTTTATTATCATTCTGATAAAGCTGGTTCTAAGGTCCAAATTTTCTATACATGTGGGTAATTTTTCCCGGGGCTAGAGAGGGAATTGTTCCCTGTGAGGAAGGTGCAAATGGATCTAGGACATCAACAGCCTTTGGGTCACTGAAATAGTTTATACAACTTAAAGTTTTGAAAGAAAATATAGCAGGTTCAAAAGCAGCAGCTATCTTTGAAGTTTGAAAGCAATGTCTTCCCATAGGAGTATGAAAAATACGTCAAGTAGTTAATGTTGTATGATATAAACACCTAATGCAACCACAAAAAGATTTCTGCTGTATTTAACACATTATGGAACAAAGATTTGCTTTTTACAGTTTTTGTATATTTATCTAAGGGGATGAAATATTTTTTACCGTTTTTAAGAAACTTCTATAAAAACATGCTGCAGAGGTGTGCTGAGATATGAGTCACTCAATAACCTCAGTGTTTACACAACCTCTCAGAATTACTGTATAGTCACAAAATTAACATCCTTGATAGAAGAGATTAAGAGAGGACCACTCTTTAACACTGTAGACACTGGTGATTAGAGATGCCCACAAAACTGCAGGTGATCTGTGATCAAACCCTACTTTCATTTAGGCAAAGGAGTAATTTTGTGTATCAGCTCTGAAAGTTTTATCTGCCCTGTGAAATAATTGGCTTGGATTAGGGAAATTAACAAGGAAGACTCAATTCTGCATGGAGGGTGTGGAATTTTCTGGACCACCATGGAAACTTAAGTACATTAGAAAATTAAGGAATGGGTCTTGGATCATCATTTCCAAGTCTGTAGTTTAGGGAGATTTCTGTTCTAGGTGTGGAGCTGTGGTATAGAGGCCTTCTCTAGCTGCCGTGAACACAGTGCTCTGTTCCAGGAGGTTTTCCTGATGGCCTTTTTGCTGCTGTACCTGAGAGTCAAACTCTGGGATGCCCATGGGTGAAATCAGAGTGTCACTGGAAGCTCTACTGTATTTCTTTAATCTTGGTTGGATTTTTTTGAGTGAGAAAAAAAAGATGAGATCTATACAATTTTAGAACTGAATACTGACAGTACTTCCGCCTCTCTGTCCTTTCACTAAAAACGTCATATTTTGGGTCTCTGTGAAGCACAGTGTAATTAGTTTCTGCTGGATAATTTAACATTTTTTTATTCAATAAATACAATACACAATTACATTCAGGGAAACACTGCCCTCATTTCAATTATCACTTCAAAGAAGAAACTAGGAACTTTATATTTTTCACATAAGATGAATTCTGAAAGTAGTTATTGAAGGAAAATTACACAAGTATTTCACCACAATGCCAAGTGATATTTAAAAGACATATATCTTAGTTACTATAGAAATGCAATTAGTGCAAAAGAGACATATGATTAAGATGCAATTTAATTTATATACAAATTTAAGCTTATAAATTTTGGATTATAAACTGAATATTAGATAGATATTCTAGACTGTGACGGTGGTGAGACAGTGAAACAGATTGCCCAGAGATCTTGATACCCCATCCATGGAACAGTTCAAAGCCAGGTTAGATGGAGCTCTGAGCAACCTGGTCTAGTTAAAGGTGTTCCTGCCCATGGCAGGGAGATTGAAACTAGATGAATTTTAAGGTCCCTTCCAGCACAAACCATTCTATGATTCTGTGATTCTGTGTTCTTACTTTATATCTGAATTCAAGTTCTTCATTATCTTAAACTCTGTTTCATCAGCTAGTAAAGAATAAAAATTCCATTATACTTGCTCACTCAGCTTCATTAACTTGACAAAGGTTCTGCGGACAGGTTTCAAATATAACCAAAATATTGCACATCTGTTTTGGGTGTAATACCATTGTCATTATACAGCTTCGGTGTGGCTTTCAGGCTTTGAGCAAATGAACAATAAATTTTCCTCATTATTCCCACCTAATCCTTGTTGGGGAAAAAAAAAATCACTACTGATCTTACCATCATAATCTTTGTTATTTAGCTAATGTGCATGATCTGCACAGCTTTCTTTGCAGCTGTCACAATGGACAAGCCCTGATTTTCCATTGTTCAAGTTGACAGTCTGAAAGATGAATATTACTCATCCTGATTTATAAATACTCTTCACACTTTGTTTTAATAATACTCAGCATGAAAAATATAGAGGAAGGGAATGTCTTTCACCAGTAGTAAATTTAGGGGATAAACAAGGGAGTAAAATTTATTGGATAGTTTCAACCAGATGAAAAAGTTCAAGAATTGTAGAAGATTATGATGTTTTGGAAAGTGAAGTTTTATTGGGAATAAAGAAGCAGGATTCTATGATTTTTATTTCAGAACTATTGCTCTTTGGCAATTTAAAGTAATTTAGGCTGTGACATTTTTCTATCGTAATTGTGGGAATTGTATTATGTTACATGGATCTTTTAGGCTACATGAAGTTTTTGGGTTTTCCATAAGATAAAAAGAAACATTATGGTCATTTTCAAGCTGAAAATTAAATAAAAAAAGGTGTTTCCCCCTTCTGCTATGCATGACAGAAAAGCAAAATTGCTGTTCTATCCAGGAATGTAAAAATTCCTCAAAACCTGGTGATATTTTCCTATAAATCTCTCTGTGCCTGTCCCACAAACTGTCATTTTGTTGTAAACATACTAATTTCTTGTTCACGTTAGGTGAAAATTAATGTGCTTTTATGGCATGTAAAGGGAAAAGGCAAGTTGTTTGATTATTTTAGTATTTTGTAACAATGTATAAATGGGCTGCCACTGACTTGAAAAAATGAATCACTATTTTGCCTCAGACAAAAAAGATTTCTGTGACCTTTTATCTGCTAGAAAATATAAGTAATAATTCATTATCAATGTCATATTGTCCTGATTGCTCTTAAACATCCTTCATATGATGAGCTAAACTTTCACAGAGAAATCTCTTAGTTTCATGGATGACATACTCTGTAGCTACATTTGCCACAGGTAAATTTATTTCACAGATTTATTTCATGTGGCAAAGACAATATGGGACACTATTATTTAGTTAGAGCAATAGATCTAATTCTTTGGGACTTACTGACCTGGCCAGTCTATACCAATGCTACATGAATATTGAAACTGAGCTGCTTTAGTATTTTATTCATGTATTTTGAAGAGGTTCTCTCAGGGTCTTTACTGCTTGTGAAAATCCCATTAATTCACTTGGAACAAGTGCTAAGAGGCAGAAACGTGTTCCCAGTTACTCCAGGTGAATCAATGTCATTTTGAACACACACATTTGGAATAGGCAGTATTAATATTTTGACTTTTTTAAAATTTTAGAACAGGTGTACATTGTCTTTTTAAGTGGCAATGATTAGTTCAGAATCTGTATTTTCTCTTCCTTCTTTAACCATATTTATAGAAATCCTTCATAAGGGGTGGAGAGAAATCAGGTAAATGACCTCAAGATCAGCTGTCAGATTGCAGGTTTGCTTTGAGGACTTAGTTTGTGCAAACATCAGAGTTTCTCCCATGTTTACTGTGGCTTGGTATCATCCACATCAAAAAGACTCTCTTTCAAAGTAAAGTGATAGTTCACTAATTGCCTGTTCTATTAATTTGTTACAGTGAGCCCAAGATGCTTCTTGTTTATATAAACATTGACAACAGAGCTGAATTTATGCCCATGGCATCACCTATGCAACTTCATAGCTTTCATATTTTGCCTTTAGTGACATTTCTGAAGCACCTTTTCCCCTGTGCTAAATAAACAATCCTTTCAGAATAAGAAAAAAGATCACGTGCTCTTAACATCTTGTCCTGAAGAAATGACAGAAATATTAATGTTTTGTGATGCCCCAAAACAAGCACTACTCAAAAAAAAATGTAATTCATATTTTACAGTCTGAATGAGAGAGACATAATGAATTTATCTGATTTTAAAATGCCAAATGCACTTTTACTATTAAAATGAGCAGTTAGGAGGTTGAATACAAGTTAAGAATGATGAGGTGCTGGTTTTCATGAGACAGAATATAAGGACACAAATAAATTTTATATTTTAAGGTGCTCTAGTGCTGTGGACCAGTGTATGGGCAGAACAAATTCATAGTTTCCTTGTAAGTAAAGATGAGAAAGTAAACTGTATTTTTCTCCTCTTCAGATAAGATTGGGAGTAATGGCTTTTACAGCTGAGTGCTTCTCCAATTTCATAGATCTGACATTTGAATTTTGTATTGACAATAAGTTACAGAACAATAAAAATCATTATACACTGTGATACATATCAAATGGCTTATGAGATTTTCATTCAATAAAACAATTCCATGAAAGCAAGGAAACACAGAACATATTAACCTGTATTTTCAAGATATAGACAATAGACTTGATATTTGTCTGACAATTTAAATGTTAAAATAATGGATTTATTTATTTCTCTTTTATGAAATAGAAATCTATGTAGCACTAGACTGAATATTCAGCTTATAAAAGGCAACATGAAAAAGTTTTACGTAACTCAAGGCTGGCTCTGATTTACTAACAGATTTCTTATTTGTGACTATGGGTACCACTAAACACATACCGCATGCAGGCAATTTGTCAAACACTAGTTCAAACATTCTGGATCACAATGTAGGAAACAACTTCTATCACATTCTAAAGGAAAAAAAAGGAAAAAAAAAAAAGAAAATATAGCCATTAGAAGTCATGAAAGAAAAGACTAAGAAAGGTCAAAAAGGGATTTAAAACCCACACTGGCTTTTGTATGGCTTTTGTGAAACTGGTTTCCCTCTCAGATATTAGAGTAACAGTCATAATATTGCTAGAAAAATGTTGAGAGCTGTTCAGAGGTGAAGCCAAGCACATCAATTTGATTGAAGTTCAATGTTTGGAGACAATGAAGAATTATCGACCCCAACATACGAAAGAACCCAGTTCTTTTCAAAGTAGGTACACTGAGTACTGAGAATTGCAGCTCATTCAGCCTGTGGTAGTCTCAAAATTACACAATCCCAAGGAGAAATTGAAGCAGTTTTGATTGTTCCCTACTAAAAACAAAACAAGGCAAAACAAAACAAAACAAACCAAATCAATCAAACAACAACAAAACTCCACAAAACCCCCAAAAAACCTAAACCATAAAACTTTTACCAAAGCCATTGCACTACTCTGTATTACAAAGGCCTTTCAAAATCATTTCTACTTGACTCTCATTCATTTCTTTCCTATGCTGAGATTTCTTTAGACTTAAGTCCTTACTGCCTATGGAAATGAAGCATGTGACTGGAAAAAAAAAAAAAGACAGTAGAATGTGGGATTTTGGTCTATTTTTTCTGGTTTAATCAAGCACAGGTTTGAAGTTGTTATTAGCATAGATAAAATAAATCTAAAGATAGCACATTTTCCTGCAAAGTAAAGCTTAAAAGATGCATATTTTCAAGTGCTACTACTCTGGAAAAGTAGAGTTTATGACAGAGAAAATGCAAGATATTCCCTTTCATCATCAGTTACAAATTCTGCTGTCAGTTCAAACCACAGTAAATTAATGGTGATAGAAAAAAGGCCAAAAGTTGTTAGTTTAGAATTGTCTGTTTCTGCTTAACGAAGTGGGGTGGTTAATGAAGGCAAGATGGTATCAACATTGAAATTTTGTACAAAACAGCTGTGAGTAATGCTTATCTGATTGCTGAAACTAGACTAAAGTATTTTGATTCTTATTATGCAATTTCACAGGTGAATTTCTGAAAACTAATATAGTGAAAAGACAGGCTTCAATTTGTTTTTGTGTCCACTTGGAGGAATTTTCAAGAATAACAAAGAAAATAATTTTGACTGGACATTTTTCTGGGCTAAATGCCTTTATTAACTAATCATCCTAATAAACAGATTTTATTCCTGGTTCATCTTAATCATACCACTAATTTTATCAATGGTGTGATATACTATGGTTTTAATGTAATTTGTAACTTACATCCTTAGCAACAAACACTGAAGAAAATAATGTTGAACATTAATAAAACACTCAAATTCCCTCCACTATTGATAGAACACTGACACAAGTGCTTAATCTCACTTGTATTTATAGCTATTAAAAATAAATTTAGACATACTGAATAAATGGGAAAATTTAACTCACTATGAACTACACATATTTAAAAGGGGACAAAAACAAGAAGAGAACTGCATTATGTGCAGCAGTAAGATGTATTTAAAGGCTTTTGGACTATTGTAACTAGAAAAGAAAATGTCTTTACAGGCCACAACCACTTCAGCATTTCTGTCTATAACACTGAAAATAAGGAGGCTGGAAGTTTTTAAAGCCCAGAGGCTATGCAGAGTGACTGACTGGAAATCCTAGGAGTTTATATCATACTAGAAAACTTCAGTATGTCTGTGAAGGTGTTTGATAGAGTCCTTTTTGATGGGTATTTAAGAATGAGACTACATTACCACCCTCCTCCTCTTCCAAGTTTACTCAGACATGACACACAGTGAGGATAGCACTCCCTGCAAAAGGTTTTAAAAGTAAACAACATGTATTAGAGTACATACATTATTCTTCTGTGTTTTTTATTCTTAGTGTGGTACAACTGGGTATAAATATATAAAATATGCACAATTATGCAGTATACTTTGATATTAGAAAGTTATTTAATAACTGCTAGGTTGTCACAGATTTTAAGTTACTGTCAGGATCTTTTTCAACTGTGACACAAGGATACTATGAAGTTAATTGGCAATAGAAAGAAATCTTACAAAATCCAAATATCATTTTATCATTGAAACCAAAATGACTTCAGCGTGACCCCGTAAAGCAGTGTATTGATTTTCAACTTCTATTATTACTGTGCTTTACCTACCTATGATTCCAGGTCAGCTCAATTTTCAGAAAGGTCTGAGGTCAAATATAGATTTACTCTTCCCACAATAGCAAAAAAAGAAGGCTTAGGTGTGTACACACAAAGTCTTAATGCATGAAAGAAATTATTATGATACCATTTCTATTTGTTGTTTTTTCTTATGGAGTAATTTTATTGACAGTTATAGGAGAAGACTAGAGGTATAGGAGCAGAAGCAGGGAAAAGCACGTGATCCATCAATCTGTACAGCACTGTAACTTTGTAGAACATCCTTTCATCTCCATAGGTTCTTGAAGATACAAAGAAAAGGAGAGATACTCTGCTGGATTAGGAAGATGTTTTCAGCAGAAGTGCGAGAAATGGAATTTAATAAAGGAGAATTGAAAAATACAGATTTTACCAATTCCCAGAAATTTATGATCGTATTGAAATCTCAGTGTTTATTTAATAATTCTGTTTATACTGAAGGTACTGCTGTGCTGCATTAGAACCTAGGGGCCCTAATCAAGTCCAGATTCCCACTAGGCTAAATGCAAATATATGTACTTGAAGGCATTAATAGAGGATAGGACAAATAACGTATCAATATTTAGAATTTACAAAGTAGAAGTTACTGGAAAATTCCAGTAATTCCCTGAATGGAAGAAAAATCTTCAACAGTGAACTTGAATAACACAGCAGCCTTTATTAATAAATAAGGAGTTTATGTGAAAAATTCTCTGCTTGATATAAGCATAGCCAGGTGAATCTATCATATTGGAAATTGCTAAACATTTTTTTCACTTCTCCTAAGTTCAAAATATACTGATTATTTATTCCTGTGTCCAGAAATGTAGGATTATGCTGAGACTGAGGCTAAATCCAATTAATTTTAATCCTACAAATAAACAGTTTACAAAATTTGAAGATATGAAAACTACTGCTCTTTTAAAGTTCTTATCTTACTGTAGTAAGAGCATGAGTAATCCAAGCAAAGCATTATTGTCAGAAGCGAGCATGTGTGAACAATTATCAGTGATGCCAACAAGGAATCTATGATGTAGGTGTAAATTAGCATTTCATATGCCTCATTGAATATGAGTAAAGGTGGTAAGAGGATTCCCCTATGGAATAATCACAAAGTCTGTCTTCTCATGTCCATGGATGGGGATTGCACACATGCTGTATTCTCCTTCTCTTGTCAGAACAGCATCCAACCTAAAAGGAAGTTATGTGACAAACCAGTAAGCATATTAAAAACAGGAATTTCCAAAGCTCATCAATTCTATTCTAGAAAACTTTAACAACAACAATATTTTTAAACACTAGGCACAAGGAGAAAAAAAAAAAAAAAAAAAAAAAAAGATGCTGTGGCAGCTCTAAGGGGATACATTTCACTGTCCTGGATATTCCCCTAGAGAAGAGCATGCACATGCTTCTCTATGGTTTCTTTATTCACATCACTCCCCTAAGATACTTGTGGAAAGTGCCACGTGATTTTAAGTTGACTATAATGAGCCCAGTTTCACATCTGTAATTGGTGTTCTACACAGGCAAGTTCAGTTTAGGGGTGTGCAGGGGTCTGATTCAGGGCTGAGTCATCCCAAGATGTCAGCTGCTGCACCACTTGTACCACTGCATGTGAAGGTGAAACACCCCTCTAGCACTGACCTTTCTTTAGTTTGTGAGATGTAACAGCCAGAGCTGGCAGCACTGTTATCCGTATTAGAAAATGTCAATACATATCTCGCTGTTAGATTCGGAGTCTATTTGTACAACCTTTAATCAGTATTAGACATGACATAGGTCAATGCAGTATCTTTGGCACCCAGATTCAATAGCTTTACTTCAAAAACATTACAACACAAATCATACGTCTAAATGTTTATCATTCCAAACATGAGGCAACCATGCTTTGAAAATGTCAGAAGGATCTATATCTTGTTTGCTTTCTTTCTATCTCTTTGAAAGTTCCAGCTGCAATGATTTCTCATGGATGATTTTTCGGTTATGTCTTACACATACACAAACACAGCTACTATGCTTTAAAGAAATAATCTCCTTTGTATGTTGGTCTGTTACTTATGTCCTTATAAAACTTGTAAAATAAAAATACATTAGTTCCTGAAAAAGACTGTTGTTTCTGTTGAGTCTATTTTTTCATTCATTCAGAGAGTCAGATACATACTTCAGGTTTTATAGACAATATATTAAAAAAAGCATGACTCTGTCTATAGAGGAAAAGTCCTTCCACTTCAAATATACACTGTGTACTGAAATTCAGGTACTTATATTGCAGGCCATATATAGATATTTTTCAAATGTTTAGGAAATGAAATGTTGATAAATATTGAAGAAATTAGAGGGTTTGAGTACAGTCATTACAACAAAAAAGAGAATGTTATCTTAACATGCCTCTACCAAAAGTTCATGACTTGTTTATTATTGCGTTTTTCACAAATCTGTCCACATAATGAGGAACGTTTATGTGAACAATTTTCTTGAGAACTGGTTCATGTGATGAAGTGCATTATTTCTTGTAAAATGAAAAAAAAAAATTAACATTTACTTCTGTTTATTAAAATAGAAAAATATATTTGAGTCAAGAGCATCATTAAAAAGATTCCTTGTTCAGGACTCTATAACCTAGCTGTAGTTACTGTGGCATTCAGAAATAGAAGTGGAATTTGTGGGTCTGACGCTGATCTTAGTTCCTTAAATGATATGTGTGTGGTGCTTAGGGAATATAATCGGTATCAAAGCCACTGTGAAGACTGCAGTATTAAAGCAGGAATTTCAAATACCTGCTTAGAACCTTTTCCTCAGATTTAACCACCGAGATCTGCTATAAATTGTTTTATTTGTTATGCTTGTTTTGTCTGTTTCTTTACTGGTCATATTGCACATGTAAGGGAGAGCAGTGCTCCTCTGAGGAAGGAGAACTGCCAAAAAAGACATAGGAAAGCTGTGGAGAGAAATGATGTGATTAATCTCTTCTGACTAGGTGTCTACAATGTGATTGTATGCTTTTGAGCTTTTAGTCACTGGAGAAAAAGAGGTACTCTCAGGATGCAGCTCATCTGACTTATTTGTAGATATCTGTTTTAGGATAAAATAAATGACTCCTCAAAAGAGCCTGTGTCTCCCTACCAGCTGTAAAAGAGAGCTAGACAGTTATTTCAAAAGCATAAATCTATATTATAGATGCTTATATTTTGTCAGATGAATCCTACTGATTGCCTGTAGTGAATAGAAAGAATGAGGAATTTATTTTATTCTAATAAAACTGTGCTCAATGTTAGAGCAAAATGGTTATGGTAATTTGGATTGAATCTTTTTGCAACGTTAAACATAATGAAAGAAAAGCAGTGTAACACTAAATTAGAAGAAATGCTGGTATAATATTAAGCATGCAATTGGTCCTACACAAAAAAACAGTGCAATCAACTGTGTGTGTCTGGGAGGATATCTTTTTGTGTGCCCACCTCACAGGGGTTTTCACAGTTGCAGAAATGAGGTAGCTTCAAAAGGGAGGGAGGGAGGGAACTGTAAGGGATGACAGTCCAGCGTGTATCACAGAGCTCACACACAATGGTGGTGTGGGAGGGTTTCTTGCTTCCGTGTGCTGTATAGCATGGTCCAGAGATTCCTGGGAAAACAGTGCTCTGTGCCAGCCAGGTGACAGGCAACACATGCCCCATCAGCCAGTGGCTTGTTTACACAGCTCTGACTATAACAAGTTGAGACAGCACTGACCACTGCACTCCAGGCATGTGCCAGTCCCGGACTGGTTAGGGCAGGTATCTCCAAGCTCTATGAACATAGTCAGAAAGTAGCAAAAAACGGCTGCTATGCCCCATCTCTCTGCAGTGCTACAAGTTGGATTGCAATTTGTAAGGAAGTCCAAAGTGCTGGACATCAATGACTTATCCAGACACAAATGTTAAAAAACACCGATTCATGTAAAACTCTATAAAAGTGGTTTCCTAAATTTCTCTTTCTGGTGTAAATGAATGTCAGTATTAAGAAACCAAACCTTGTGGACTGGAAGACTTTAGGAAGCCAAATTATGTAACTCCCCTCAAGTTGAGATATGTGTGAGAAAATTAGATGATTCAAAGTTCATTGTTACCTATTTCTGCATTTTGAGTGAATCTTGTTAACTTAAAATAATTCCAAATTTTCTGCACAAAAGTAAGAACAGAAGAGAGAATATTTTCTACATACTTAACTATATAGAGATTTTTATCATTGGATATACTATATACATATATATTATAAATACAAAATATATCATATAATTGTTTATATATAGATAGGTGTCTGAATGTATCCCTCTGGAGATATTCAAAACCCAGATGGACGCAGTCCTACACAACTTGCTCTAGCTGACCCTGTTTGAGCAGGAGGGTTGGGCTAAATGATCTTGAGAGGACGCTTCCAGCAAAAACAATTCTGTAATTGTATTAATGGGTTTAAGTAGATTTTAAACCAAAGAGAATAGAAGAAAATCTGGCTTAACACTTCACTTGTTTTCCTTTTTTTTTTTTTTCTCTAAAATATTATTGAAAACCAATTATACTAGAAGCAAAGTCGTGCAAAATATCTGCATACAAAACTTCAATCAAAAGTCCAGACTTCATCATAAATCACAGATTTCTAATGTGAGACTTTGGATCAAGCCTGCATTTTCATTTCATTTTAATGATAAACTCAATTCAGAACTTTATTTTGCATGACAGCCAAGATGCATTCTCTTTTGAATCTCTGTGATCATCTCAACCTTGGCAGTATCGAGTTGTCATGTTCTAATTAATTTTATTTGTTAGATCAAGGAAAAACATTTGCAAACATAATTGGAAAAACAAAAGCCTAAAATACAGCCATGGATTATATAATAAAATCATTCAGAAAATCTGACAGGTTCTTAGAAAGACATCTGTGATTAATGCTCACTTCCACTGGCAGTTCTCTTGTAAAATTCACCAACAATGGTAGCTAATGACCTTATCAGGCCATACTCTTCTGATGAAACCTTCTCCTCATCACTTCCCTGCTAGAGTTGTGTGCCAGTCTGCTGTGAGACTGTGTGTGATCACATGGAAATTACTGCTCTTTCTTGCTTTTGAATTCCAATAAGAAAGGGAATCAGGTGAGTTGGTTACGGTTCATTATGGATGCTACAGAGGACGGAAACCGCAGAATTTCACGGTTTAAAGTAGCCAAGTTCAGACTGGGCTTGATACTGTGGGTAAACAGAGATAAGAAGGCAGTGGAATTGTCTCCTTCCAAACTCATATAGTATGCCCATGCTAGAGCTGCTATCAGATCTGTGGCTGATGTAAATTGACATAGTATGAGAAATTCAGCAGTTTCACTTGTAGATATCAGATAGCGATGGGTTCCAAAGGAGAACAGCATGCTGGAAGGTAGCACCAACAACAGTCCTTGACTCTGCAAAAGCTAACAAAGGTGAATTCCAGACTGAAACATAATATTTCAATTCCTTACTGAGTGTTGGCTATTGATTTTAAAAAATAAATCAAACCACAGTTTATTACACAATGCATTTTCTTTAAATAATTTTCATACATTTATATGTTGTTGTTTATATGACCCCTTCCTGGCACATTACCTTACAATTTATAAGCACTTTCCTGATTATCATGACTCCAGTTTATTGCAGTCCTCATTATGAAGTTATTTTTCAAGTGACAGTTGAAGTTGCAAATGGTTATTAAAATCTGTATGTGGGTTTCACATATGCAAACCTTGTGGTAAAAGTCCCACGACAACATCATGATATACCTGCCAAAAAACCAAACTCAAACCATGACATTAACTACAGAAAACTGGGCATATTTGTCTATTGCTGTTTATGTCTTTCCTCTGCAGTCATATTTTTTTCTCTTTTCACACTGTCTGGGGATTTTTGTTTGGTTGGTTTTTAGATTATTTAAAACATGATTGCAATGTGCACTGCTCTAAAATGTCTAATACAGTTCGGTTTTTTTTTTCCTGTTTGTTTGCTTTTCTTCTGTTAGGTATAGTTAGGAAACAAATATAATTATTAGTCATAAAAATCTGCATTTAATTAATCAGATTTGCTAGCATTTTAAAATGGCTCCTATATTCACCTAATGATAAGTTTGAAGCACAGTTGTGATTCCTTTTGCAAAGTTCTGTATTATTTTAATAGTGAATATGTCCTTAAATGAATGTGCTGTACCGTTCATGCCTTATTGGGTTGTCACAAACTAACACTTAATATCACAATTAAGATGTATTAAATGTTCTTAAAATAAATTACTGTTCATTTGGACAGCTGTCCATTAATAAATGAAGTGGACAAGAAGACTTGTATCTCTTAGGAATTTTAATTTTAATTACTAACAAGGAAGAACAGAAATAGTGTACTAAAGAAATGATACAGTTTGATGATGAGTAGGCAAATGCTGCAGGTGACATAAAGACGTACCTCAGCTGAACATTAACACTCTTGGAGAAAGTCTTTCTATAAACTGTAAAGCTTATTATTTGTTGCATTTTCTAAACAATAATTATTTTTAAGGATCTTGTTTTACTATTTTAAACACATTCCCCTCAAAACTAGTACTCATAGGTGTCATATTTAGCTTCCAGTATTTCTTAACTGGCCCATGCAGCCTCTGTCTTAGCTCCTGGCTGAGTTAGGCAACAAGAAATCTCATACACACAATTGCTGGAAGATATAATCCCTCTAAATCTCATTAGAGAGCCAAAAAAAGTAGGCAGGGAAAAGTCCCATTGATCAAGCATCTTCTAGGAGTAAAAAAATGTATTCTTGGTAATGACAGAGGCCCTTATCCTGTGTTTCTGGTGTAGATCCCTAATGTAGGCACATGTAAATGCATTTTAGGTACTTTTCCTAGGGAAGAGGTATGGTCTTCTTAAAATTAACACCTATAGACAAAGCCAACGCTGTGAAATTAATAGGTCTTCCTGAAAACCTTTCTAGTCTAGTGTTCCAGCAGGAAGATGGAGTTGCAAAAGATGGGTGACTTCATACTGGAAAGCCTTAAAAAACTCCAAAACTTGTTCACAATGCTGTGAGCTCTCCTGAAAAGAGATGCAGATGAGTTACCATTACTGACCGCTGACAGCAGAGCTTTCAGGGATGCAAGGCTTTGGGATCTGATTGTGATCGTCCTTACATCCGTAGAACACAGTATAACCAGGAAATTGTTCCTGACTTACTTGGAGATATATGAGACAAAAGTCAACATCGCTAAGCTTTTATTTTTTTCTATGCAAACTTTTTTTTTTTGTTATTTCATTTAATATCTTTTCACAATCAACCATTTTTTTTTCTCTCTGACACTCATATGCTTTTCTTTACCACTGGCTTACTAAAAGAGCACTTTCAAGAAAGAAAATTTTTTAAATGCATGTACTTTTGTGTGCTAACACAGGCAGGACTCAGCAGTAATCACAAAACCATAGCTGAAATGCAAAAAGGAAATTTATTTTCATTACCTCACCAATGAGATGATCCCCCAGGCAGAGGCACACAAGTGGGGACACAGGGACTGAGCGCTCCATCCATACGAGAGAGTGACCTGCTCCTTTTGCCTGTCCTTCAGGGATCCACACCACTATAGTTACCACTGTGTTCTGATCTTTCGTGCATCAGGGCAGGAATCTCAAGCACAAGAGGGTGTCTCTGTCATGGGCCTGTGTCATCTAAACACCTATCTTCTACTTGTCAAATGCACAAGACTAAACAGTGATTAGCACGATGTATGCCCTTTCCGACACAAGTTTGTTGAGCATGTTCACAGTCCTCCTTGTCAGTCTTCCATTATTTTCCTGCAGCCCTGCTTTAGAACACAAGTAACGAAAAAACTAAAAAAACAAACTTCCTTCTCTTAAAATAAAGAATTTTTTTTTTTTTCAAATGGTTTGCAGATTTGTCCAATATGCATATATGAAGACCACAAGTAATGTTCATGTAGAAACATATTCCAGTTGTGGTCTTTGCCAAATGTTCCATGAATATATTTGTTTTGTCTACACTTTCTTAGGATGAAAAAGCAGCACTGAATGCAGCAAAAAATTCTAGTTTAGAAAAATATTTTTCCAAGTGTTTTTCAAGGTTAATACATCTTCATGATAGTGAAAAAGATATTCTCTTTCCTATCTCCTGTTTGTCCATTCCTGTCCACTCTAAAGATATTTCTATCAACAAAAGGCAAAGATTTTCTGAAGAGATACTATGCATTAAATACCCTGAACTATGACGCTTATGGGTATTACTTGGGTTTCTATGAGACTCTTTGGTACTGACTTTATCTACCACTCTCAAGCAAAAACCAGCAAAGGTACATTTTATTTTGGAAGCAAATTTTAAGTTTGAGAAAATATTCTTATTTAATTTTTTATCAAGGGAAGCATTATAATAATTGCTGGATCATAACTTCCTGTCCTTATTCTGTTAACTCTCATTGAAGTGGATTGTTTACTACCAAGTGGTCCTCTGAGAGAAATCATAAGGGAAATTTTATGTCCTTGAAACTAGAGAGAACTCTGACAATTATTTTAGTAGTACCCCAGTTTCTCCCCAGTTATGAGTGAGGTTATGCTCAGGACCTTATGGAGTTAATGGAGGTGTGCTGCCCAAGCCCTACAAACTCTGCCAAGTCTGTGAGACTTTGCTTGTGAGTGGGTTTGCCAACACAGTTCCAAATGCTGTATTTCCTTGAAGGAAAACCAAACCAAATAAAAACCACTGAGAAGCACATTTACAGAATGAGAAGTAAAGGGTGTTCTAAAGGTGGGGTTCCCATGAGCGTTATCTATATAGCATTTCTGAAGCTGATGTCAATCGGGAACAAAAGAATTGGAAAGTTTAAGTGCCACTCTCCTGGCCATGCTCAGTAGGATTTTCTACATAATCCTTTGTTCTAGGAAGAGGTGACAACTCTCTTTGTGCTTCAAACCGTGCAGAAACTATTCAGCCTGCCCTGAATATCCCCTATCTAGCTTTAGGTCATCCTACTTTTGTTCAATCAAGGCAAATAGACAACTTAGGCCAGCTTGGTTTATGGTTGGTATAGTATGGTATTTTTTTTTTTTAAAGTTTTGTTTTTCTACTTGTAAGAAACACATTATTATAAAGAAAACAGGTGGTTTTTAGCAAACTGATTCTTTCATAACATGTTTTGAATCTGCTCAGAGGTTTGCAGTGTTAGAAATTGTTTGTAGAATGATAAATTTATGGGCAAAATGTAAGTGAAAAAGGTCACAGGTCTATTACGTGCAGATAGAAATATCAACATAATTTTTGCTCAGTCTTACAAAGATAAATCATGTTGTTGACAAAACCAAAATATGTGAATGTCAACCCAAATATCTAATCTGTCACAATAAAAAGTAAAACCAAACTACACAGTTCTGATGGAAAGCTATAGGGAAAATTACTTTAAAAATGCTTTTGTTAATTAACTACTAATGGCATGATCCTGTATTTGCATTACTATTTTGAGTTTTCTTTGAAATGAATTTGGACCGAGATACGTATGAATCAACTGGACATCAGTAGATCATCATATAAATGCAGACATAAGGAGCATGTGTAGGAGATATAGTATGTAAACACGATTGCCTTCATACAGTTAGTATAAGGAAATTCTGACTTTTTTCTAGTGGAACAACTTGTTAAACTTGCTTAAGTGTAACAAACACTATATAAAACCTCAGAAGGCAATCTATTTTAGTGTCCGCTTTCCTTCAGTAAGTGCATTACTTTACACAGAAATTACTGTTATCTATTGTGGTGGCTAAGTCCACTTTACACCCCCCAAGTTGCCCTACAAGTGGTCTCTCCCTACAACACTGTGCTAGAAAGTTCTCCCTTTGTCTAGATTCTGCTGGCCACTGGCCCTCTCCCCCCTCCCATCCTGTTTCCCATTGGCCCCTGTTATATTATTCAACCTTGCCTCTGCCCCCGAGCCCTCAGACCATTGGTTTTGGATGCTCTGCCCGCCTTTGGGAGTTTTCGGGATAAAACTCGCGTGGGCTTTTGGTTTTGTGCTCTTCTTGCCTCTGTTCCCTTCGCGGTGTTGCCATTAAACGCCTCGCAGTTGCAGGCAGAGAGCCCCTCTCGCCTCTCTGTCTCCTGTTCGTGCACAGCCTGTGGGTGTGAGCTGCGATTCACAGCCACCTGCGAAGGTGAGATCGGGGGCACGCGTGGGTGCTGGCAGAGCGCTGCCTGAGCGGTGCATGAGGGACCTGTAGGGACAGACGCGGCATCGATCCACCGAAGCTCTCATTCAATAGTTATCTATAAGTTTTCATGTATATTTTTCATACACATATATACAATATAACATATTGGGAAACAAAATGAAAATCTGAAAATTTCTCTCTCTATGTTCTATTTTTATCTTTTTTTACCAGATGAAATAAAACGATACAAGTGAAAAATTGCCAAAGGCGTGTATAAACATAAAATATTTGGCTATAAGGGAAGATATATTTCAGGAGGTCATGCATCCTATATGCAGTTTAATCGTGGTGTCCTGAAACTGCTGTACAACCTATCAAATTCAATATTTGGCTTCTCACATTAAAGAAATTAAAAATGAAGAGGTTTGAACATGGAGTTTGTAATAGAGCAATTTTTTTCCAGAGTCTTCTAAGATGAACAACATTTTTTATGCTCAGGGAGTACATTCTCCACACTGTGCTTTCCCTAAGGTCAATAAGATGCTGTGGTGCAGTTACAGCAATCAGATATGACCTTTAACAGTTTTAATTTTCTTTTCCACTGTAATTTGAGGAAAAAACATTTCAGAAAATCCTTCTACTTTTTTTGCCCTGCTTGAATTAGCCCATTTTGCCTAAGACAGGGCACCACTGACACGGACTAAACAGTGTATTTAACAGGTTCAGTTCCCTCTCAGGCTGATGGTTGTGGGGTTACCATTTTCTAAGGAATTTACAGTGCTAATTTACCGTGCTTCCTGCTTATGAAGACAGGAATAAAGCTGAGGTACATACAGATGCTCAGAGCTGAAGGGAACAAATGGGACGGGGAAGCCTCAAGGCTTGGGAAGGTGAGAAGAGGATTTAGTAAAATGTTATTTTTTCACCTGTTCCATAATCTATACTCTAAAAGGTAGGGACAGACACAGTACAAAACAGTTTATGGTTCTCCTGAGAAGTTCCTTGCACAACCTCAACTCTTTTTGCACTGTCCATATTAATGAACCAAGCTATTAACCTGTAACAGGCAGCAGCTGCACTGTTAGGATATTTATTCTTCTGGAAAGAAGTTTAGAACATAACAGTAATTGTGTTTGAGTGAAATAAGTACTAGTGATTTCCCTCAGAAGTATTACTTCCACACATTTTTTTCTTAAAGAAAGAGTTCAACCCACCAGGACTGCAGGTATTGGGATCTAGAACCACTGAGATGAGGCTGCAAGCTCATACACCACTGTGAGAAAGAGTAACGTAGCTTTAACCCAGTGAAATTAGTTTCTTCTTGTTTTACAAAGAAAACAGGCTTGTTTATGTGTGTGTGCATGTATAAGTTTAATATATACCGAGAACTACAATATAAATTTAAACACAGCTGAGAAACAATAAGTTAATTTAAGGAAAAGTACTGACTTGGGCAGAAATGGCCTAAGATTTTCATTCATTATTTTTTAACACATTAAAAACTGCTTATTTTTTTTTTTGCTATTGATAATATCAGTATTGATACTGATAATATCAGCTGGGGCCAGTTGATTCTCAGTTTAGAATCATGTTGCTATATATATCATATAACCTGCTTTTCTTTCAACCACGTCTTTTGAAGAAGGAACAATGACAATCAGAACTCAGCTTTACTTTGCCTAAACCTTTCTCATTCTGTTCAGGAGGAGAAAGAAACTGAAGTAAATTTCACATGGGAATACTGACATCAGGAAAACTCAACTATTAGATGGAACATACAGAAAATTTTTCTTTGAATGCTCATTCACTCAATGTCAGAAGGAAAATTAGGACTAAATATTCAGTCTGAATAGGGAACTTGAAAGACAGGAGCATAGTAAAGTTACAAGAATAGTTACTTTATGTGTCTAGAACAGAATAGTGGTGGATTTCCTTAAATCCATTTGGGAGCAACTCTTGGCTTTCAGTTGTTTGCTTACTTTCAGGGGCTAGATTTTGGGATTTAGTCTAGCAGTTGGCTTCACTTAGGAGGACATAATTAGGAGTCAATGTGTATGCTTTTTTTCCTAGGCTCTTACAGGGCAGGAATATTACGAGGGAAGCAAGCCCCCTTTTTTGTTTGTTTTTTTATCCTGTTTTTTCCCAGGAAACCATTTAGGTTCTATGTGATGTTTATACACAAACCATACGTCTGTTTCTCATGTTGACCGGCCTTCAGAAGTGTCAGATAATGATCAGATCACTGTTTATTATTTTACACTGAGACAGCAACTTTAATTGGAAGACCTCTAAGAACTTGAAAATACATGTGTTAGCTGGATTTTCCTGCTTGTCTAGGCATCAAAAAATAAAGTTTACCTCTGTTTCTCTCTTTTCTTTACAGGATGATATGACGGGGCTTTAATCCTGTTAGCATGTGTAAAGATCATTGGAAACTAAAATATTAAATTTTCTGGTATACAATAGTTACTGTGGATCTTGGCTATATTGTCAGGGTCCTGGCTTGATTGTATAATTTTGGCCTGAAGTATCCGTCTCATTCCTCCAGCTGCTGGGCTTGTAGTATGTGCACTTTGAACCCTGCAAATTGGCATTAGAAATGTCAAAGTCCTTATCCCGCTGTGCAGTTTTTTGTCTATGACCACAGTGGCAGAGTTTATGCCATCTTCCTGTTCAGTGCCTGGTTTTCTCTGTGGTACAGGTCTTCCAGAACCAGTGCTGAGCTCCAGCTAATCCATCTCCAGAGAATAAATACTCCTTGAAACCAAGCTCCTGGCTTTTGAAATAAATAAAAGTTAGATGTCAGTTACTGAAAAACAGGTGTAGAAATATTTAAACCCCTACATTTGAAGCACCAATACTTGAAAATATTGTCTGTTATTGGCCAAGATTAGTTAAGCTTTGATTGCTTTCTTTCTCCTCTTGCAAACATGGGATATTTATTCGTCATTTTTTCCAGATGGTTTTGCAGGTGTGGTGGTGGCTGCTTGCTGAAAGACACACAGACCTGTGGTGGCAAGGCCTGAAATACAGCCTGGGTATGAAATACAACCTGGGTATTCAACAGTGTGTTCTCCAAGCTTTAGGATTCCTCGTAGTACACTCAGAAACTCCATTTGAATTTAGCCATTGGCAAAAACATTTGCAGATGTGGAAATTGCATTTTAATTAGTTTGTATGACTACACAAGGTAGGTTTCTAGCAGGAGTTGCCATAATTACTCACAGCAAAATTGATCTAATAATGGCCATATGGGCATTTTTCTGCAATTATCATTATTATCTAATCAGCTTCTAAACACTGACATGGCTTCTGAACAGTCAAAGGTGACTTCTGGGGCCAGATTATTCTCTTGTTGAGAGATAAATGAATGATAGTGCACCAGTATATTCTTCCATAGACCATTTTGATCAACAGCAGACACTGGTCTCATTAGTGCTTTGAGCAATTGCTAGTTGAAAAGAAACAAACCCAAACCCAAGTGTTGCCCAACGTCTTTCATTGCTGATAGTCCTTTTTACTACTCAGTACAGCAGCAACAGCTGCCTCTTCCAGAGAGGGGCAGTTTCTCTGAACTGCGCTACACAGAGCCCAGGGCAGTGTGAGATGCAAGTCACTTCGGAATCTGGGTTCTCAGGTGAGCTGACAGTCCTTGATGTGGGTCAGGAAGGAAAAGGATGCTGCAGAGGGAGCTCAATGCACAGCATGTCACCTCTCCACATACAACTCCTGGAGATGATTCAGGCCCATGAAATTACCTGACAGCTGCCGATATAGTTAGCATATGATATGCCTCTAAGAAGAAATGTACCATCTCCCCAGAAACCAAATTAATACTGAGCTTCTTTTGCCTTTGATGTAAAGATGTCACTATTGCTTCAGAAAGTGCTGTGTTTTAAAATTTGTTTCAAACCCATGTTAAATTTTTATTGAGGAAAACATCCTTTTGATATAAGAGATGCAAAAAAGAAAAATTCTTATACTTTCCCCCTGATATTTGCTAAGGCTTAAAATACATCCTTTCTGAATTCAGTTTTATTTGTTATTTCTTAATGAAATAAATTCCATCTGTTGATCAAAATATCTTCTTTATTAAAATCCTTGTATGGACCTGAGATTTTCTTTGCTTCATTGAGATCTCTTAGCTTTCCTCAAAATCCTTGCAAGTTTTGGATTAATATTAAAAGACCTACTACAGAGGCAGCATTCCGTACTGGCTGCTGTTCCATAAATATGTAAAGAATTGTACTCTCCTATACTTTTCCTAAGCTACATTAACTTATACTCAAGAGACTGATTTCTTTTTTTACACCTTCAACATCTGCTCATCATTGAACTTCTACATTTTTTGTAGGTTTGGTTTCTTGCTGAGTGTATGCCTGGGACATAAAGCAAAAATTCACTTTTCTTTTTCCTGACAGTGTATCAGTGTACCTACCTGAAAAATCAAGTGAAAATACATCTGGGATTTTTTTTAACTGGTCTTGATATATTTTTAAATGTTTCCAACAAACAAAGCCAAAATAGTAGCTAAAAAGATGCTACCACATTAAAAAAAAGTAAAAAAGAAAAAAAAAGTGTTCCTTTTAGTGTTTTTTTTTTTTTTTTTAATTCCTTTTATATGCAACAATTCTATTTTTTTTCATCCTTACTGATGATGGCTGGCTATTTTTTTACTTCATTCCTTTTCTCAAAACCAAAAAAAAATAACCTAATCCAATGTGTCTGCTTGTAATTTTTAAGTTTTTTGCAGGCTAGTCTTCTGAAAATAGAAATATCTTCAGTGAGATTTATGAACACAGACTTACTATTTACATTTTTGCAAAACTGTAATTCAAATTCAAATGGAGACTGTAAATTCATCTCCTTAATTACAAAGGGCTGTTTGAGATGGGTTGGTATATTTTCTCATTCTCATTTATTCATTTCATATGAAGAGTCGAAACTACAAGCCTTATATTAGTAGCTCCCATGATAAACTGGGAGAGCTGGATCCTCTAAAGTCAGGGCCATCCAGCTGTCACTATTTTGATTTAAAAGACATAAAAGTTTTCTGCTGTGCCAGGGCTTAGTAACTTCAAAAGAATTTTACAAGCTAAAAAAGTCTCTTCAGTGTGACAAATATGTTGAAAGATAAAGAGATAACACACTAAAGTTCTAACGCTGCAAAATTTTACGTACATACTGTGAATAGTTTTATCAATTTCTTTGAGAATAAGTGGCCCATGGAGTTACTATATGTAGTGTTTTGCAGACCCTGTGCTACAGCTCTACTTTCTAGATGCTCATTTAGAGGGGTAAAATTTAATTTAATTTAAAATAATTTAAATACTATATTACTGTGACTTTAGTCTGGCCTAAACAGAGTACCTTTTGTATTTAATCAAGTACCTAAAAATTGTACAATAAATATAGGTGCCTTTAAGTGTCATTATGTGTCACTGTGCTCTGGTGTAATAGATCATGGTATTTTCAGAATTACAATCCTTCCAATAATGAGACAAAGGCATAAATAAAAAACTTAATCACTTCATATAAGCATTTGGATCTCAAATTAAGAAAAGATAGAAAACATATAGAGATTTGTTAAATCTGATAGACATGACAGAAGCAGCTTGCTTTTAAACATTTACTCTGTATATGCTTACAATAATTTATATTTGGAGGTGATATTTTGGCACATGACAACAAGAAGTCATGCTAAATTCAGGCAATTAACAGATTATCTTCTTTCAAGAGGACCACTTTACTAGAGAAAATGGAAATTACAAATGATAGTAAGAAGTCATCCAGCTACATAATTATTAAATCAGTTCCTGTCTTCCACTGTAGTGTAATTACAGCATAGGTATATGAATGTGTGGGGGGAGAAGCTATTACAAAACATAAGCCAAAGAAACCTCAAATCCATGATATCCTGGTACATTGGCATTATCTTTAAAAGCATTTAAAACAAACTTGGAAAAAGTCAGTGCTATAGAACTGCTTGAAGACCCAAATTGCATTAGTAGTTTATGCATTAGTAGTTTTCTCAAAGAAAATAAAAAACTTGAAAAAAATTTCAAAACTGTCTAAGGCTTTTTAATGGGCTGAACTGGGATTTAAACTGATTAAGACCTATAGGTAGACCTACAAGTGCTTGACAAAAGAGTGGCAGGCACATAGAGCACTACAGAAGACATTGAAATTCTCCTATTCAGTGCTTTTGGAGATCTTAGCATCACAGTAAAATGTTGACAATTATTAATTCCAGTTATTAATTTTCTCTTTTTATCTTTTCTTTGCCTTTGTTTCATGAGTTCTTTTACTCAGAGGTTGAATTAAAATGCTGGAGACCGAGAGTTCATCTTTGGACTTAGTTGTTTATTTTATCTTATCTGTGCTACAGCTGCACAGAGTGTGCCTCCAAGTTAACAAGGTGGAAAATGGTCGTGAGTTCTAACTTCCAAGGCCTTTTAAGGTCCAAATCACCCAATTATAAAATGCCAAGTAATTTGGTTTTATTATAATTCAATAACTAACTATTCATGATCTGCACTGCAGGTTTTTTGACCCAATACCAGAACACCCAGATTTGTGAAGAAGAAGGAGAAAAGAAGAACAACAAATCCACACCCCAAATCCTGCATATTGTTACATGTATCCCATAAACCTAATTTTCTACATCTCTACATATTCCACTCAGTGATATAACTTTTAATTACACAGCAACAACCTCATGTTATCACATAATTTAGGAAGCCTTTCCCAAGGCTTCAGGTCAAATACAGTGTGCTTCTGTGGATCACTGTCTGTCAGCACTGAAAGGCTGAAATTCTCAGAACTCAGGGTTCCAACAGAAAATCATAAGCTTCTTAAATGGCAAACAAATTAAATCCAATGATACACTATATTATTATCACAGATCATAGCATTGTACAAGCTGCTATGAAAAAAATTAACTCTATTCTATCCAAAACAGCCACACCCTTGTGCAGGATGAGCTGAGCATCTCATCCTCCTTATATAAACATTCTACAAAATTAGTTACAAAGGCAGGACCTTCAGAAACCTTACTGAAGAAAATGCAGTGCCTTGTGAAATGTATAGGTGGCATGTATCCAGACCTAGTCAGGAGTAGTGGTACCACCCTCAAAAAAGTTCAGATGTGCCTGGCTTTTAATAATTCTTACGCTAATAAGACAGGTTTTCAAAATACCATGGTCCTTTCAAAGATCTTTGCTTTGCTGCTGAAC
>NW_008246057.1:7352095-7359197 GCF_000691975.1 Corvus brachyrhynchos | reverse complement strand
TGCTTGAAGCTATTCAAGGATTAACTTCTGGAATGGGAATGATAAGGTCACCTTCTAGTCTCTGTCTCACATTTAAGTTCCACTAAAATATGTGTACATTCATCCTTGTAAATCACCTGGTTCGCAGTCATGCCTTACCTGGAGTACACAAGAAATCTAGCATGTCCACAATGTCAGGAGCTGCTGGTACAGGCAATCTCAGCACTTCTAAATTATATTGGGTGAACAATATCTGTTACTGAAAATGTTCTATCTGTAAAGTATTTACTCACCTCAGGAAGAAAGCCACAATGCTTGGTGGCTGCCTCAGGTAACTGATGGGAACACTTCCAGCTTCAGCAAAGAGCAGGTTTTATTTCTTTGCAGCATTAGATTCTTCATCATGTCTGCCAGCTGTTGCAGTGACCTAATACATTTCATCAGTAAAAACAAAGATGCAGCATCTCCTTATGCTATGAATTAAATGGTGATCACATTGTTTCCTAAAAGGTATTCATTCCTCTATTTTTGAGTTTTCCATATATAGAAATTTCTGTTCCATAAAGCATAATGAACAGGCTGCTAGGAGTTCTGTATACTAGAAAGCTGTGTGGTGAAATAACTGGGCAACAGAATTTGTGTGCGCCTTCCCATCTTTATGCATAGATTGATACAGCACATTTAAACATTTAAACATTTAAAGCCATATAAAAAAGCCTGCAATGCCAAATTATAATGCAAAACTATTAAGTGAAGATATAGAGATGAAAAAACAGGTGTGTAGAAGGCTCTGTTGATTTATAAAGAAGCTCTGCTTCACAGAGTGTTTCACTGGGACAGGACCAGTTGAATTAGTAAGTTTGAGAACTTTCAAAACACAGCTTTCTATCAGTAGGTTTTTCAGAGACAGGACGTCCAGATGGCACTCTGAAAACACAATGATGAATCAAGCTTTTAGAATGCAATATTCATCACTCTATTAGGTATAGCAAGTTTTGCCAACACCTGGTAATCAACAAATTATTCTTGCAGTAGAGCCATTAAATGGACTAAATAGAAACTGTGGGATACCTGTTAACAAGGTCTTCAGCTGCGGAGAACGTCTGGTTTTGTTTTCTTCCAAGGTTTATAAATCACAACACACAAACCCATCTGAATAATAATTTTGAAAGAAAATACTTCACAAGAATTATTTAATAGAATAATCTACTGAAGACAAAATTTCAGGGGAAAAAGTTGTTCTTTGCAGGGGCACATTTCAGGTGAATATTTCTGAACACAAATAGGAAGCAAGTAAGTGTTCAGTTCTTGCTTATATTTATCCTTATTAAAGAAAATGTCCCTTTGACTTCAAAATTCCCTTATTAATTTTTCTATTGTGATCTGTATGAGCATGATAGTTTATGTGAGTATTTCTATCAAATATAAAACAGTAAATAAGCTTTGGTACTGATATGAACAGGTTTTTTACCATTGTCAACTCTTGTGTCATAAAATAGTTTAAATTCATATTTTAGATTCATATTTTAATCTACTGTCTTTATAATTTTCTTTCAAAAATTAACTGAATATTATTTAGATCTCTTTTTATGGAATTTTATTTTAACCCCTTTGGTTAAAAATAGCATATTTCAAGTCAGATTGATCAGTTTATTGTAGTCACACAGTATAAAGAATACTTGTGAACAAAACTATTCGATGTTGTGGATTTTCTCAGTGTCTCATAATTGGATGTGAATTTCAGCTCTCAGAACTTTATCAAGATACCAATTTTCCATTACAGAAAAATAATTGCTGCTGTCAAGTGCTAAATTGCACCTCAGTTTGTAGACAAAGTACAGATAGCAATTTTATTTCCATCATATGAGCCTACGCAGACCCCATTTCAAGACCATCAGAGCAGGGTGTTCTCCCATCGGCGTAGACACACTTGAAGCATCCAGCATGTACGTGTTGGAATGCAAATGGCTCCGTGCAAGTTCATAGAGTCTACAAATCTAGTATATCCTCTGGACAGAGCAAATGTAACAGAAATATGATAAGAAGTAAAGAAGGAAGATGCAGCAGTGTGGACAGAAAAAAAAGAAAAAAAACCCATAACACCAAAACAAAAGCCCCACAAAAAAGCCCCAGCTAGGCATTACCAAGACAATAAACATGTGGTTGTGCTTTCCTTCCAGGGTTGTGGAAGAATAAACAGAGCATCCATATTCTTTTAACAGCTTCCCACTACTTAAAATTGATTTACTTGAAGGAGACAATCCACTAGGATTTTTTCTTATTAGACCAGATTTAACTAACACTTCTGAATTATTTTCTTCCATTTATGTCCAGCTATCCTTCTCTCTTTCTTAGGCACAGCTTTCTCAGTGGAGGAGAGACCCCGCATTTTGTTAAATCTTTTCCAGCTACATCTTTTTGTGCAAACTGTGGGATATGAATACACAGGAATTTTGAGCCTGAAAGAGATAAGTTTGGCCCACATGTAAAGCAAGTAAAGTACTATGGTTTGACACACTACTGTGGCTGTTGATTTCTGCTTTTCTTCTGGCTGGAGATTACAGCAAAAGGAATACCTGCTTATGCATAACACCTATGAGTTATTCCATAACTCACTGTTAGTCTGGTGTTCTTCATCTGCTTTTTAAATTAACATACTTTTAGAGAACTGTTTTGTTCTCCATAAAAGAAACATCCATTTCTTTAAAACGTCAGCAGCGATGAGGTTTCTATTTCTCTTCCTTTCAGCTAACTATGCTGTAACTGAAATCAGTTGAACAATTCCCGTAATTAAATGTAATTCTACCTATAAAGTGATGGAGTTTAAGACAAGCACTCTTTATAGACAATTAATACATTTTATCTTTGAACAAAATGAATCAATCTATAAATTATATTTATCTCAACTGATTGTTAAAGGAATTTAGATGTAAAACTATGGAAAAATATCTAAACTTCTAAAGTTTACTACTGCATAGTTTGCATCCAACCATAAATCTTTGGGATAGAGATTGAGCTAAAAAAGAAATAACAGAGTTAAAAAATATACTAAGAAAGAGTTTAATCAGATACTTCCAAATAATATAATTGAAAGGAACCCTCATATACCTTACTTCAGTTTTTTAATTCAACTTTTTAAAATTCAGCTCAAGGTAGCATATTAGAAACAGAATACATCTGTTTGCTTTCTAGTCCCCTGCTATTATGATTAGAACATTAGGCATGCAGAATTTTTCTTCTTGACAGGAGACTTATACACGATTATTTTAAACAGTCTGGAAGTAGTATTTCCCTTTACAGTAAAGTAAGAAAAGTTATAGTGGGTATAATTAACATACAAAGAGATGTAGAATTCCAGGAATGTGCTTCTAGCTCTCTTCTGCTAATTGAGGTAACAAAAATATTACACATATAAATAATTTATCCTGAATCAGATACGGTGACAAATATTTGCCACCAACTTCAGTTGAGCTATGTAACACATCCATAGGAATGCAATAATATTTCAATTTATGTAGATGCTAAGGAAGTCTCCACAGGTTAGTAATTCTCAAATTGCTAACTTACATTTTTCAAGGTTAGGAATTGCCCACTTCCCTCATATAATATTGCTGCTCAGCTTGAAGAATTTCATCTTCCTCTGCAGCATCTAGTGCTAACTGCTGCTAGACAGAATGTTGGACTGGTAGGGCATTGGTTTGTTCTTCTGTAGCCACCAATATGTTGAAGTACCACTGACTAAAATATGCAAGCAATCAATTCAATAAAACAGCTTAAGAAAAGAATTGCTGCATTTCTAATTGAAATAGACTTACTGGGAAAAGACATTTTAAATAAGCGTTTTCACACTCTCTTGCCTGCTAGTCCCTAACCTGACTGAGAGCTGAGAATGGCCCAATGTATAATGTAAATAAAGGGAGGAGGTATGGCAACAAACGATACTGCAGCATGTTTCATTTGTGTCTGTGAATCATTAAAAACACAATATTTCACCTGGTGTTTATTTCGACCAAGACTGAAAATCCTCCAGCTACTTGCTTTGTTGTTTCACTTATACAGCTCACTGATTCTTAAATTTTAGAGGATCAATCACTGAGGTATTGATTTAAAAGAGGTTTAAAAATCAAAGCTGAATGAATATATCTGACTTGTTCATAATGCATGGTCAGTGTTGGGGAAGAGAAATTGTGAAATAACGTGGTGGTGGAGAAACACTTGGACTGTGACTTGAATAAAACAGATTACACTGGCAACAAATCAATGATAGAGCGACGCATTCCATTTCATGCCTTTTGCAGAAGACAGACACAGAAAGGTAGTGTGGATGATACAATACCATCAACATTCCATTTTCTAAGCTGGGCAGGAGAATAAAATGCATGCATGCTCTGAAAGAAAATTACATGTTTATATATGGAACTGCAATAGTTATCTATCTTCAAAACCAAGTTTTGTTTGGAATTGTACACTGCTGCCCACTACATTTGATGAAGATGTATTTTCACAGCAGAAAGACTGTACAATAGTAAAATACTTGCCAGAATTAATTACCTACAGAAAATAAGAAATGGCCTGCTTCACTAGCAGGCTACATTTCTTTATTAAACAAGAAACAGGTCAGACTGATTTTTCTTTGTAATATTCCTTCTCTTTCTTTACTGTCACCCTGCCTCTTTAAAATTTGTACCAAGAAATCTTTGGGCAGGAATTTATGCAATAAGTAAGATATGGGTCAGAAATGAGGCAATAAACCATGAACATAACAGCTTAGAACACATGACCAGTTCCTGCTCTAAAGACATCTTCACCTACTCTGGATCCACGAGTGTGGTGAAATGAGAATAAGAAGAATCTGTGTGACAGAAAGAAGAAAAAGAGAAAGGTTCTAAACTCATTTAAGTTTGTTGCTGTCCCTGTAGAAGGAGTGCAGTAAATAAAAATGTAAGGATATGACTAAGCGTATCTTCTGTAAGTGTCATAAATTTACTATTTAAAGCATAATATTCTCTATAAAGAATAGAGAGACAAGCATTTCAGTGAATTGATTTTTTTTCATTTTGGTAGAGGAAGGTTTCCTACATGGCTTAGAGCACTGAAGAGAAATTAGCAATAATATATTGCTAAATAACATGTGCCATAAAGTTTGAGAAATGTTCAACAGCTAGGTATTTATAGGGAAGAGCTGACTTATATGTTTTCTTTACTTCGGTAAATGAGTAGAAGTGTCTAAACCATTTATGAAATGAAAGTATTTTCAATCTCAAAGAAAGAAAGAAAACGCTCTCCTGAAGTCCTCTGTATGCCAAGGATTTCCTTAAAAGAGTGGTAGGCATAAGGGTAGCCTTTACTGCAAAAATTAATCTGAGGTGAGCTTTCAGAATCTGCTAAAACATGGTTTAGCGACAAATTGAGGAGTTACAAAAATATATAAATATACCATTCAAGAAAAATCTCTTTTGTATTTTTTGGGGTTATGTGATTCCTTTGCTTTAGTTTGGTTTTGTTGCTGTTTAGTTTTGTTCGGGATCTTTGGTTTTCTTTGTGTGTCTGTGTATATGCGTGTGTTTCCTTTTTTTCCTTGAGCAAGAGGAAAGGAAAGAAAATGTCTCAATTAGTAAAAATAGCAGCTTGGAATGAAGAGCATGGCACACAACCTAATTTCATTCTGACCCAAAGGCAGCAACATCTGGAGAATACCTTTTCCATCAGAGATATTTCCTCTCAGACACTTATAACCTTGAAAGGGAAAGGAAAAATCCTAAACTGCTATAAAGCTTCAGTTCAACTAAAATGGTGGGAATAAGGCTTGGAATGTTCATTGTCTGTTTTACAAAGAACAGACATTAGTATTTGTCCCTGATTCCTCAGTGATGTCTTTGAAAAACTACAAACCAAGAGTTAAAACTTTGCTACATTTTGCTACTTTCGATTTACACTGTCTATAACAAGAATAAAATAAGAACTCCTATGAAATTATAGGCATTTTTACTTAACACATTGTTACACAATGTGGGGAAAAAAGTTCATTTCTAAGCAATGCATATATCAAATACAATATCTTAAAATTCTTCCAGTTCAGTAATTTTATCTGTATTACTCTAAACTGAAATTCCTCAAGGGGAAGCAAGAGAGTGTTGCTGTAAAATCAAGGCTTTTCAGTTCAGGAAGACAAATCCCAAAGTCAAAAACTTTCCTTGAGAATTTTGTATTTTCTGATGATGTGGACATCTCGACTAGTGGGAGAACAGTTTCTGATACCGCATGTTGCTGGATGAGCTTCCAAGTGGCTACATGCCAGCTACAGGAAGAAGCTTACAAAATAATAAAAAATAAATAATAAAGTAGCCTAGGCATCTCATATGCTTGAAGCTTGGCCAAACTGTAAGGAACTGCAAATACAGTCTTGTAATGGGAAAATGTCAGACAAACCTAACTACAGGTATGACCACCTGTGTCCTCGAGAAGAATAAGAACATAAATGAAAGCTACTGCTTCAGTTTTCAACTAGAAATATTCCCTATTGAATAATATTATATAACACTGCTTATTATTTCTTCTTCACATGGAACTCAGTATAACAATTTGGCTGACATTTTCTGTGTTATTAAATTTGACAGTTTGCAGGGACTGTCAATGAGTAAATGCTATACTTGCTCGCAAGTCCATACAGGGATCTGAAACAGGATTGCCAGCCTTAGCCTGAGAAGTAGGGGCTACATGGCAATGAGGTGCTGGTTGTACTTTGGTAGCATGTGGGAAAATCTGCCATTCTTCAGGAAGTCCTCGTGGTTATAATGTCTTTTTTTCCCCTCCAGCTATAAATTAAGTCCTCACAGAACTAGTCAAGGCAGAAAAACCTCTAGACCTGCTTTTCTGTGAGCTGTGTAAACCCCAGGTGATCACATCAACAGAGAGAAAAATTCCCTCTTGGTCCTTTAGGATATTTGAAAAGTTTTAACACTGATACTATAAAAGAGGACTGTTGCCATTCTTTTTAATAAGAAATAGGACCACTGTGGACTTTTGATAATCTAAATAAAAACTAACATTAGAGAATTGGTAATAATATTCTTATAACTGTGGTGAAACTCTTATCACTTCCATCTTGTTCCACTGGGTAACT
>NW_008246057.1:7346069-7352079 GCF_000691975.1 Corvus brachyrhynchos | reverse complement strand
TCTTTCCCTGTCATTGCAACAATTTCCACCCTTCTCCCATACTGCACCTTTATTTTTTATTCCTGGTACACGCTAATTTTATCACTTTTCTGATTTACATCGTATTAACCGTTAGACTACACAAAGCATATTTAAAAATTAAGATGTACTTCTCTTTTTTTTACTATTTAGTCTTTTTACTATCAGTGTAGCAATTTACTTATTACAAGTAGAAGAAAATTATAAATATTAAATACCTTTAAATGATATTTTAATGTAGTTAATTTGTAAAATATTCACAGAGTTAATTCTACAGTCAAAAGGCTTGATCCAAAACCACTTTTCTCATTTCTCTATTATTCTTTTGGTGTATTCTCTAATTTGTATTTGATTGCATTTACTTTTACTATCAGAGGCATTCAGAGGAACACAGAAAATAGATAAACAATTATTGTTCAGAAGGACTTTTGCCATTAACTAATGGTTTCCCCCTGCTCTTCTGACAGAAGTAGCAATGCCAACAGTAGGGAAAAGAGTGCTAAGAATAGAAGGGAAGTCATTGCAAGTTACACTTCTCAAACTTGTAAGTGAAAAATGGAGTGACTATATTGGAATTCAATGCAGTACCTAAATAACACGTAACTACTTTGCATTTCAAGGATGTTTCTGTTGGGGTCATGAAGGTGCAAGCATTTATCACATGGACAGGAAGAGTTAACCTTTGGAAGAAAAAACCAGCCAAATGCTTTCAAGAGCTCATATTTCTAAGTAAGGTACACTAACCACTCTGTGAGTGAGAGAGAAGTCCAAAAGAGAGAGGAAAGTGCACTTGGGAGTCAGGGGCAGACTGAATAAGACCAGAAGAGAATGCAAAAGTGAGACCTGTTTGAGGACAAGAAAAGAAAAATCCATTGCCAGTGACACAGAAATAGCCAAGGTTTCTGATAAGGCTGTGTGCCATAACACTCTGCATCACATTTGCTGAACTCTTAAGCTCCTGATGTCCACAGTTGAATCTGTCCAAACAAGAGATAAGGGAGCGAGGAAAAGGTCTGCAGAAGTCCACAAAGAGTAGGGAGTCAACTGAAAAAGTTAAGAAAACAGTATTTCTTAATATCTTAACCCATTCTGGTTTTGCCACCTTGAATCTTTCCCTGAAGAGAAGTGGCTAAGTCCTTTCTTCCACAAGGTAAGATAGATCCTATTTCTACCAAAAAATAGCTGAATGGGCGTTTGCTATGTAAGACCACAGCAGTGAGAACATTCAGCCTCTAACGGCCTTCAAAGATTACTGCTCCATACGGTGCTGAACAATCCAGCCACTCTCTGCTCTGTACTGAAAAGATCTCATCAGAAGAATATATTCAGTCCTACATCTATGCTGAATGTCAAGTGTTTGGAGAGTCACAAGATATGGGAATCTAAAAATGTGTGACTTCTGACAATAGAAGTCCTTTGCTGGTTTGCATCAGAGAAACAGATGTACACATGGGCACTGAGAGGAAGCAGAAGGTAGGAGGGGTTGGGACTTCCTTCTACAGGGAAGTAAGAATGGCAGCAGAAATGGTTCTGAGGGTAGTAGAGTTTGGAGGCTGAAGTTGCAGGGAAGGTGGTGAAAATGCGTGTGGAAGAACAGTGTGATGAACACAGCTCACAGACCTCCCCTTCTGAAAGCAGCATGACTGGATATAGACAACAAATGGAACCCAGGGAACAAACAGGAATTAGAAGCTGTGTAGAGTGGTAGACCTATGATCTTAAGGGGTTTACAGAGACATACGGGTGCTGCCATGGACATATAGAGGGACAGGTCCTGGATCCCTGTCCCTTAGGGAGCAACACCTGTCTTGGTAGTGCTCTGACATTGGCGTTAACATGATGGAAAAGTAAAGATGCAAAAAAGGGAAGGACGAGAAAGAGCAGAATGAGGAAGCGAGAGATGTTGGTATGGAGAGAGTATAGAGAAAAAAAATTAAGGGTGAAAACAGGAAAATTTCAGAAAAAGACAAACAAAAGAAGATAATAGAAGTTTTGATTAGTTCATTTAGCACACTACGAATGCAAGATTCTGTTCTGTTAACAAACTGCTGATCTGATGATATAGCAGCAAGGCTGGAAGCTGAAGATATGGCAGGTAGCAAACACCTCAGTTTAATCTTTAAACATGTCACCAAATGGAAGAGTCAATTTATGCACTCTTAAATATAATTTCTCATATAAATAAAAATAACTTTTGAGTTTATGTCTGAATATATGACTCTTGGCTTATGCTCAAACTTCTTTTTCAGTGTCAGCTGTGATCATATACTTCTTCTCCTCTCATATGGGAGCAAGTTAGAACTCCCTCTTTTTTTTGTACTGTAAAAGAGGATATGATTTTCTTAGGTCCTTTCTAAATATAAACGTCTTAAAAACAGTTCCCTGGTTTTTATTTGTAAGATAAATAAACAGATATCCAGGATGTCAAGTTATTATACACAGAGTCACAGCAGTATTTGATTATTAATCTTTGCCACAACAAATCAAATTCCTCTACAGATAGCCATGTGTGTTGCAAATGTATACTCTGGCTTGACTTAATAATCATAGATGCATTATTTCTTTATCCAGAACTTCAAGCTGTGAATATTTGTTCTGAAAAGGCAAGAACTCTACAAGGAATTTAGCTTATACTATTTGAAAGGTATCAACTGTTTAAATGACATTTTCACCTTCAGCAAATACATCTTTGCCTGCTAGAAATAGTGATGCTATCACGCTGCAGGCAATCTATGATACAGTCATGTCACAAATAGGTGTCAACTCTCATTACATTCTCAACTATAAATTCCACTTATCAGTTCCCACATAGTTGCAGATGTTTTAACAATCCCATTTTACCATGATTGCACCAAGGCTCAACCTCAAATGCTTCATGATATATTTGTAGGAGCTACGGTAGATTACCAGATTTGGGAGCACTATGTGTACTTTGTAGCCACCTGGAAATTTTTATTTTCAAAAAATATTCAATTTACTTGTAATTTTTTGTCTGAATACCTGGATAAACGAGAGTAATAATTTGTAATGTTTCTTTGGAGTCTGGTTTACTTCATTACAAAGAAATAACTTGTTATTTGAAATTCAGATCTGACTTTTCCTTTTCTGAAATATTTTTTTCAGGAAAATTATCAGTCAGCTCATGCTATGATGATTAGTAAAGTTTCTGGCTAATGCCTAAACCCATAAAACTTATTATAATTTTTTAAAAAAATAATTATTTTGGAAAATAATAATTATAACAGGGGTTTTGTACATGTAACTTTTAAAATTAGAACCACATTGGTAGGAGAAAGGAAATGATCTGCTAAATGCATCCATGCATTTCTGTTTCCCATATAGATGGTTTCTGATGCAAAGATAGCTTCCATTTTTATTAGCTAACTGAATTTTGAGAACTCCTCAGTATTTTAATGCACTACTACATAGAAACAAGCCAGACAGTGACTCACTGTGGTTCTAAAATATATCACTTTACTACTAAATTATATTAATTTTATAGAGTACTATCTAACACCTGAAAATTGAAAATCAGCAAGCAATACATAAAATACTGAAAATAAGCATAATTGTACATGCCAGAGAAAATTTTGGAAAAGTAAATCTTGCCTTTAGTTAGTGAGATGACACTCTGTTGAATGTCATGTGTCTAAGAGAGGAAATTAAAAGACAAATCTGAAAGACACCCCTTTACCACCCCTTTACAGATCATAGTTTGTTTTTCTAACAGCCACATTGCAGGGTCACTCCATTTTGTATTAACTTACCTGCAAAATATTTCTCAGCTCAATAACTTTTATTTATGCCTTTCTAGGCATTGTGTATTTATCTTGATATATTTCTAGTATCTAACATTTGTAGTTAAAAAAGTACACCCAATATTATAATACTTTATCCTTTACAATTAACTTTATCACTAACTCAAATTTTAATAATATAAAGTGGATGGGAAGAGTGAGAGGAAGTCTAACTTAAACTTCTACTTTTCTTAGAAAGTCAATAGAGAGAAAAATGAAATTCTGAATAGTTGGAGAGATAAGAGAGTTGTATACCTGTTTTATAGGGTGAAAAGAAGCAATTGAAAGTGATAAATTCCATTCTTCCCATAGGATGCAACTTGCTCGACCCTTCCCTGAACAAACTCTACAGTAGTTGTTACTTATTACTTAATAATCCAACAGTGGTGTTGCATGAAACAACCTAGAATTTTCTTATTTTGGGGTGACTGAATGCAACTTTTCCACAGAGCAGCAAAATAAAAAATAAAACAAACACAAAAGAGAAAACAGGTGTCTTTGGCCAGTGCATCTTGTTCTGAACCACAATGTAGCCTTCAAGGAAGAATCTCAGTTAAAAAGACCAGCAGACAAAAAGTTTTGTTTGGGGTTCTTTTCAAATATTTTGTGGAGAAAACCTCTCATCTGACAGGTGCTAGGTCCAGCTAAATCTGTAGGCATTTCACATTTTGACTGAATGAAAAGAAAAATACTATTTGGAACAAGGAGTAGAACTCCTGCTTGGCCTAAAGGGTCTGCTCATGTCCTCAGCTGTTTCTGCCTTGACTTTTTATTGCCCCTGACCCAGCACAGTCATAGAGTTACACAAAGCAGCACAAGGTGACATTAATCCCTTTCACTATCTACAAGAACCAGAGGGAAAAAAGTCACTTTAACAGTATCACTCTTCACAGGTAGTAAAGTAGCTTGAGTGTAGTAAAAAGTGTGTCATCTCTTTCAAGACAGTCAATGTCACCTCCAGGAAGATTCCAGGTCATGGCTGTTTGAGGAGAGTGAGAAAACCTGAAGGATATTGCTGAACCAATACCTGTGCATATTCTACCATCAAACGAGAATACTCAAGAAATTACATTTTTGCAATATATCCAGATACGGTAGAATTCAGAGTTTCCAAAGCTGTAGCATGATATATAACATGCTTCTATAATGTACCAAGATTATCATTAACACTTTATTACTGCAATATTGCTTTTTTCAGGTCACAATGATTATTTGACCTTGAAAAAAATGAATTCATTTAAGATAACTTTAAAAACACTCAGCATTGCATGTGTGAACAAAACATTGATGATCACCTGCATCTAAGTTTTAAAGAGTTCTAAAGAGTGGTTTATGATTAATAATGTCAAATGTGATGACTGTGATTAACACTAACAGGTACCATTTGCTCATATAATAGGTAGTAAAATTATTGTGTGCTAAATCAGACATCTTTAGTGATCAGACAAGTTAAATTTAGACTAGAACCCAGCACAGAAGTTTTAGACAAAAACCGAGTTTTAAATTAATAGCAGTGAAATTTCAGACTGTCTCTAATTATTTTCAGAAGACTTCTTGCTCAAAAAACAAGAAGGGTAAAATTATTAACAGATAATGCTAATTCTTCCTTTCTTCCCTGAGTGAGGTGACAAATTCCTGAAAGATCAGGACACATCTGCAGTGGAACAAAAAAGTAATACCCTATTACTTTACAGCAACAGCTTTGATTATAATTTTAATTCATTCTTCCAAAACCCAAAAACCTTCATAAGGCACACATTCAAAGTTCCAATATATAATTTTTCTAATTTTTATAATTAACATATTTTCTCATAACTTAATTTTCCTGCACTTAAACATTAAAATACCAATCTTGAAAAAAAGTTGTAAAGTATTGATAGGAAAAAAATAGAAAAAAAAAGAAGAAAAAGGTGATAGAAAAAAAAAACCAGAAAAAAAAATAAAATAACCAAGTTGTGATTCTCATTTTTCTTTTGTTATTCAGAAATTCACTAGAAGTCTCTTGGTGCTTTAAGGGGATGAGTTTAATGTATATGCAACTCCCAGAGATAACAGTCCTTGTTTCAGAGAGATTTGCTAATGAAGACTTCAGGATTTGCTTCATGAGCTGCATCTGTTTATGTGAGGGGAAGGAAATATTTCTCCCTTCATAGGCCTGTGCAGAGGCAAGAGCCTTACATTGCACAAGAGTAGGA
>NW_008246057.1:7235889-7345856 GCF_000691975.1 Corvus brachyrhynchos | reverse complement strand
AATGCATCTCCTCCCCATCAGGAAAAGGAACTTTTACCATAATAGATACTGGAGGCTTGTAAAAGACACTGGAGGCTTGTGATTTCTGACAGCAGAGTTGTCCTCTGCAGGTGCTCATTTGTAGACAAGCTTCAGATGTGGCAACAGATGATGGGACAGAAGGTCTGTTGGGAAGCCTGTCTACCTGGGCCAGTTTTGCCTAATCCCTGTCTGGGGCAGTGAAGAAAGCAAAGCACAATGGTAGTCAAATATCCCCTTCTGCAGGGGAAGAAGGCTCCCTAACTCTTCTCTTTTGCAGCTTGCCAAAGATTAACACAGAAATATCACACGGGCATAGAGGGAAAACAAAAGCTTGCCAGAAGGATATAAAGGACAAAAAGGAGGACACAAAGAGGTATGTTAGCTATAAAAATGAAGTCCAATAAAAATATTTGTACAATTAAGTCCAATGACATCCAGTAATAAATTGTCCTGCTTTCAAGAAAGGTGGTGAACTAGTGCCAAAGGATATAGAAAATAGAGAGATATTCAGTATGCTGTTTACCGGTTTTTAAGTGCAAGGTGTGCTCAGACTGTCAGTCAGTGACAAGAGATGCTCCATGAGGAAAGACCAGCTGATAACCAAGGACATGGGCAAGACAGCACCTTCACTGATGGGGCGCAGCTCAGCACAACCAAGCAGAGCCGGACCTGTGACGGACAAGTTCTGGTCTCAGTTTGATAATCATCAGACAGAGCATGGCAAGATAAGAGTCAGCTTCAAGTTCAACCCAAAACTGCAGACCAGTTTGCAAATCAGAGCCACTAGGCAACAGGGCTGAACACACCTGCAGTACAGCCCTGGCAAACACTGGGGGTTCAGGGCTGAGCCTGAGTGGTAAAGACTGGTGTCCCAGCTGAGACTGGTCTGAACAATAAACCCTAATCTTTCACTCCAGGCTTGACACAGGCATTCCAGACCGCCATGCTTAGGAACAACATCTGGGTGAGAAAAGTACAGCCCCCAGTAAAAGATGACCAAATTAAGGGCTACTTACACTGGACACACACACGTTCATTAGACTGGGCGGGGTGTGGTTACCAATGCTGTGTGGTTAACGTAACTTTGATGCCACATCTCTAACTTTTGAGAACAGTCTAAGGGATAGACTGCAGACTAAGGTGTACAGCAAAGGAAAAGAGACAATGTTTCCAAGATGCAGCAGGGGAAACTACAAAGTGCATTTCATGAAAACAAAACCTTCATTACTGGAATGGCAAACCCAGAGAGCTTGTCAAATCTCTAACCTTGGGGAGGACCTCAAATGACTTGGACTAACTCTGAAACTAACTCTGTTTTGAGCAGGAGAATAGACAAAATGACCCCTAGAAATCCTTTCCAAGCTCATTGTTCTATGATTCTAGTACAGAAGGATTTCATTGATTTTCTGGCAAACATTTATATTATAGCTTTCTTTTCACAATACTTATCCCACCACAATAACTGAGAAAAAAAAATACTCGTAAAAGTTAGTTAGCTTATTTCTTCATGTATTTATTTAAAAGTGCAGAAAAAATACTAATCTATAATTTTAATTTCGTTGAGCATATCCAAATCTTGTCAGGAATGAGCAATAGTGCACTACAGGCTAAGAAAATACTATTGCTCATTATCTAACTACTTGAATTGGAACAAATATTTTAAAGTTCAAATAAAAATGGTGACAAGACAGTTAAATAAAATGCTTTTTGCATCTGTAGGGTCTCCACAGTTAGTCTTATTATTTTGGTCCTGAAGTTCTGTTTCAAAAGATACTCTAAAATAAAAAAAATTTTGAATTTAGCATCTGTAGGAAGGTAAAGTATGAATAGACTGATCTCCATTTAGAAAGACTTCTGATATTTTTTAGGCTTTTTGCTTTTTAATTCATAAAACTAGAATAAAACGGAAATAAATTCATTCAGATACGTGCATTCTTCTTCATAATCACTTCATGGTTTAAACTTTTACTGAAAGGTTTCATAAACTTTTCTTCTAATTTTGTGTGCTAAAGACAAGTTAGGAATTTTAGTAGGAGACATAATCTGAAATCCTTAGCTTTTTGCTATCAGTCTGTGTTTCCAGAAACCTTATCTCTAAACTGTCTTCCCAGATATTGCACTTTGAGATAGATTCCACACTGGTTAATAAATATGAAATTTTCTGCAAAAGTATCTCTTGACTTCTTGAAAATTTAAGGAATATTGGATTTTTGAAATGTCTATAGATATCTCATTAATTAACTCTTTTTATGCAGGGATTGATGTCAGAACATTGACAGGACCAGAAGGTCTGTGTGAAAAGAACAATTCTTTTTTTATTTCTTGCTGAAGAAGAAAACAGGTGAATAAAACTAGTAGGTTCATCCAAATAATAGTGTGAATTTTTTTCACTTTATTTTGATCCACTGGTGATGGTGTGTTGATTAATACAGCACCTAAAACAACTTTCAGAGACGTGGAGGTTGTCAGAATATCTCTATCTTCCTTACATGCTCTTTTCAAGAGCAAATCTGAACTGACAAAGATTGATAAGTTTCTTTGCTAGCTTTTTTTTTTCTTTATATCAGTCATATGGCACTTGAAAAAACAACTACAAAGGAAAATTGTTTAAAGATTAAATACTATGCAAAGAGATGAATCACTGAATGTATTTACTGTTTTTAATAGTATATATCTATAATTCACCCATGATCATAGGTAATTTTTGCATTCTATCACATTTGTATTTTGATTTGAATATATAAAATAATATATATAAAAGCAAATGTTTCATAAGTGAAAAAATATCTTCACTATTCAGAAAGTAGGAAAACCTCATGAGAAAAATCTATAAACTCATAGAGAAAGAAATACATTTTATATGAACCTTCTGTATTCATAGTGGTTGAAATGCAGCTATTCTAATGTCATAGATAGATATATTAAATTGATATGAATATGAAATATTAGTGGAACAAAAATACTCTCTGCAGAGCAAACAAATCTTGTCTTTAAACAGTCAGATCAAGATAGGCAGATTCCTTATACTGGGTTAACTGTATAATGGTAATTAACTCTCCACCTAGCAAATTTCCTAGAAAAAATATTTTAACCTATTCAGTCTTATCTAATTTAGATTTTTTAGCTGCTTGGGAGATATAGAAAATGACAGTACTGTTTTAAATTAACCGAAGGAAGCTTACTAGTGGATTAGGTATGGACACACAAATAACAATTGTTTTTTTAGAAAAGGTCTGAATCAGCAAGCTGTCTTATAATGCATTGCTGGGGCCAATATGAAAACACATTCATCATGGGAATTTAGAAACCATTAAATATTACAACTGTCCCCACTCTGTCATGACTGTACCAGCACCTGCTGCAAAACTACTTTGTTCTAATCTGCAATGAAAATGCAGTTTTATCAGATCTCACCAGATTGATTTATATAGTACACACCCACAGAAATAGTTGTACATTAGAGTACATCAAACACTATGTCAAAAAAAAGGGGGAATAAATTTTCCTATAGAATAATTTTTAACACTGCTTTCTGGGTAGAAATGTACTTCCTGTTAATGTGCAATATTTTGAACTGAGGCGTAAGCTAATATAAAGGGACAGAAATCCATTTTCCTTATATACAAATCAGAAATGTCAGATGTATGAGCCTTTAGCTGAGCCAGCATACTGTTAGAATCAATCACGATGATGTCCCTACAATCTCTCTTCTACTGTAAACATAAATCCCAGCCAAATACACTTCCCTCTTGCCTACTCAGCAATGCTACTGAAAATGACATTCCTCCCATAGCCAGAATAGCAATAATTTAATTTTTTTAGTGAAATTTTCCAGCTGTGTTATAGCCTGATTTGAGTTACTCATCAGACACATTGTGTTTCATTTACAGTTCCATAGTTGCCATCATCTAGCTTCAGACTTCAGAGCTCCATGGTCAATTCATGTGAAATTTATTTTTTGCCAACTCACTCCTCAGTAGCTGGGAAGTGTTGCAGAAAGGAAGAAACTCTGAGAATTAGTCTTCTTTGCTTGAACATTCATGTTGTACTAATTTTTTTTAATATTTTGGGTTTTGTGTGTTTGGGATTTAATAAGAGCCAAAAGGATAAGCACTGCTGACCTTGCTAAAATATCAGGGTTTTGAATTTGAAATTGTTTTCTAATCACTTTGCCTTCTGTAAATATCCTGGGTAAACTAGGTTTCAATCTTCTTACTTGTTTGGCTACTGCATAGTTTGGCTACTGCATACTCTTGATTCAAGTTTCTAAGAATGATTTTTGTTGTTCAGCTCAATCAGGATAATTTTAAAAAATTCTAAGACAGCGAAATCTTTTCTAATTCCTCATTTTTTTTCTTTTCATTTTACCTCAAATTTGTCTTAAAAGTATTTTCTTATTTTCTGAGAATTCTACTTCCTGTATTCCTATAAACAAGGAAGCAACAGACATATCAGAGCAGTTTAAAATCAGCTCTAGCTTTCAAAAGTGAGAGTTGCTTTCTCTAATGGCATTAGCATGGATTTTTTCTTTAAAATGCTAATTTTAATGGAAGAATTTTTTTTTAAGGCTTTTTCTCCTAATGTCATTATGAATATAGCTTTCCTGAATGAATCTACTTTTCTGTGTATTTTTTGCTCTTTTTTTTAAGCAGGTAGGTTACACATTCAAGGGTTACACATTCAAGATTTACACATTCAACATTTTGCCCAAAACAATAGACTCAACAACAGGAACAGGTCAGGAACAAGCATGAACTACTTTTGTTACTAATCTTATCGCATTTACATTAAGTCTTTTGCAACTTGGGAAATAATAGAACATTTCAAAAAATTAAATGCAACTTTTAGGAATGGTTATATGAAATAAGAACAAATATCCATTTAATAAAGTACCATGTGCTTACTGCTGCTAATGGAAACATAGTTAGAAAATTAATATAAAAATGGGTTGTGTAAAGAGTAACCTTCTCCCCAGCATACTCTTTCTCAGCTTCCAACAGCTTGCAGTATTGGCATCTCCTTAGTTAAAATTCCTATTTATAACTTGGCTTTTAAAAGGTCTGTTAGGACTTTTAAGCCATAGATATCTCTAATTGCTTTTTGATTTAATTTGTACTTTTGACTTTTATCCTGTGGCAATTTAATTCTGCAGTTTAATTTAGATTATAATAGCAGGTTGTGTCACAGCAAAATATTCCCTAAATCCCTTTCTGAGATCTCCCTCAGCATGTTTTACTCACCTATAAAGAGATGGTAGATGTAATCAGATAACACGAGTTTCCTTTTTCCGGTAGATTTGGTACATCAAAAACCTGACCCTTTAATTTAACCCATTTATAAAAAATATTTTGTGTCTGAATATAATCAGGACTAGATGAAAATATTTCGAAATAGAGCTGGTCAGAATTTAAATGATGAAAAAATTTCATAGTAGGGAATCTTAACTCCAGAATGGAATAATTGATTTTGATCTGGAAAGGGAAAGAAGAAAACTGTAGCAAAATATTGAGAACAGACACTTGAAATAAGCATGAGTGTCTAATACCTTGCTCCGAATCAAGGTAAAGATTGAAGGAAAGTCTCAGCCTAGGTAAGTATAACAACCATAAAGAAACTTCTGTTTAATATATTTACTAACTTATTTTTTATTTTATAGATTTCCAAAGGTCTTAGGTCAGTCCCTGATTATATTTGTAGAGATTCAGATATAATCTTTCTATTTCAGTGGTTTCAAGAATTTTAAAATCAAACTCTATATTGACAGCTTGCTAGTAAAAAATATAGACTGAAGATGTTACCTATTAAAGACTTCTTAATAATTAAAAAAATACATTGAATTCATGCTCATTCAAATAATTATTTTTAAAACCAAAAAGTAGTGAGACAGTGTATGAAACTTTATAATGAAACAGATTTTTTTTTTCTTTTTTAGGTCCAATATCATAGATTTAATCACAAAATTAACTGTTGGGGCATGCTGGTGATCTTTTTGTGTTTTCCACATTTTTTATGTTGTCCCTTTCATGTTAAAATAACTTTTCCAGAGTCAAATTATTTTCTCAGTAGTTTTAAGCTCTAAGTTCTGGGGTTTTTTTCTGACATATCAACAGTTTTTAAGGAAAGAAAACAAGTTTTATGAGAATTTTCACTAGATTGAGTTTTTTTTCTGTGACAAAAAGAAAATTCCACATGAAATCACTACAGTAACTGCTTATATAAAAGAAAAGTTTAAGAGACTTTATTTACACCTTGGTTTTGCTGGGTTTATAGGTAGTATACTTTACTATACATTTCTAATATAGATCAGAAACAGATTTGTTTGTTCCTGTTTTCTATAGTCTATCTAGAGCCCAGTAGCAATGAATTTTTTTCACTCCTAGACCAGGGCTCTGAAAAGCATCAGTCTCAGGGCTGGCCTGGGCTCACCTAAGCCAAACCTGGGCTTTTTTCAGCTGCTACCTCAGGGCCAGATACCTGCTGTGTTCTCTGCCTGAGCCTGAGGCTGAGCTCTGCCAGTGCCTCCGAGGGAAGGTTCTGGCAGACCCAGGGGATCCTTGCCCAAATAAGATGAGCCTCTGTGGCTGAGCCTGGGGAGGCTGCAGGGCCACGCTCATGCTCAGCTGGGAGCAGCCAGAGGGCAGGAGCCATAGTAAGGAAATACAGAAATAAACCCAAGCACATCCAGACACTGATGGGACCTTGATCAGCAACACCGCATTTCTCCCAGGAAGGGAGGAACTCAGGATGCTGATGACTCGCCATGACAGCACAGCACCACTTGGCTGGGGATCCTGGAAGGGCATTGGGAAGGTGAGCACAGCATCAGCAAAAAAGGATATATTTTAGAAAGGTTCTTTTTTAAAGAATTTTAAGGGTAATAATATTATCTAGTTTTTCCTGTACTAATTTGTACTATAATGGTTACTATCATTGTAGCTGGACTGTTGCTTTTCATTTGGATTTAAAGTTTTTTAATTAGGCTAACAATAAGTTGGCTCTATACATGTGCTTTTTCTTACCCCCGCAACACAGTTTTGAATGTAAACCAACTCCTTAAAAAAAGTGGGAACAACTTGGGAAATCAGACAGTCGGCTCAGATGTATTCCAGAATTCAATAAAATATACAGAGACTCTGACAGTATACTCTTAATATAATTAAAACTAATTCTGTTGTGGTTTACCATATTTCTAGTACTGTAGACCTCAAAATAATTGAATCTCAGAGAAGGTGATCTCTACTTCAAAATGAGGAAAATGTCTCTAAACATGGGATTAATTATCTCTCTTCTTCTCATTTCTTTGAGGACTTTGCTTAAAAGTTACTTTTAAACAACTTAGACATGGAAGAAGTTTGGAGGATATTGGTATTTTTGTAATAGATTTTATTGTGCTTTTAGCTACCAGAGACTTTGAGATGAGCTCTCTGCAAGGAAGGAATTTTCACTTATGGAAAACAACCAGGCATGAAATCTGATCAAATTTTATTTTTGTTTCACCTTCTGGTGTGAGAAAGACACAGAAAAAGGGCAGTAAACACGGGAAAATGTTTATCTTTAAATAGTAATTTGAAGAAGCATATCCTAATGGTAATGAAAACTGTGAAAGATCTTTATCTGCTGTGGCATTGCAGGATGTCAATAAGAAATGAATGAACAACAGTTGCTGCTTTTAAAAATATGGAATTTTATAAACCTCGTCACTGTGTCTTATCAGAAAATGCATCTGATGAAAAATACAGCATGCCTCTCAAAGTTTCTATTTGTTGAAAATATTTTTTGTTGTAATGGAAAACAATCCTGAACTGCCGGCATAAACTGCTGGCTGCTACATCAATTTCTAAATGGAAACCTAGAAATATTTCCAGTAAGAATTTACTAGACAATGTCACACAGAAGAATATATAAGTGGCTTATTATGGCAATTAGTAGAGGTACTGATCAGGAAGAACAATATGCAATGAAAATATTAATGAGCACATGAATTCAATGAGCTGATTATCTTACAGATCATACTGATGCCTTTTCCTGGTCTTAAAATCAAGAATCAAACAGAAGGGAAAAAGGGATTTTATCTCGGTATTTATTTTAAAGATCCTTAGGTGCACTACGTCCAGGTGGAATGCACTGAAATGCACACCACAATGCACACACACGATAGATCGGGTATATCATTATAGGTGTTACTGATTAGCATATCTATCAAAGATTCCCCAATGAGAGGCTCGAGTGAGTCCCCCTCCCTGAGGAACATTCCCCTGGATGGTTCTATCTTGGTTTACAAAATGTGTTCTGGAGTTCTTGGTATGTGGGGCTTTCTGATCCCTAACAAGATTTCTAAGACGTGTAGTCTCCTAGCTTGACAAATAAGTCCAAGAACGTGGGCTAAAAACCACCAAGAATACAAAAAGCTATAAAAAGGTATGTAAAAGGGGCATAAAAGAAAAGGCAAAAAATCATCATGACAGTAATATAAATCCCAAGACTATGTAGAAGGTTGAGCCTTCTAATTGCTATGTTAAATTTATTTCTAATTTATCTTCTACAGAATAGCATAATAGAAATCTTAGGTTTCAATTTTCCTTTCCTTTGAAGAATTTTTCTGCTGAAACATTCTCCAGCCTTGCCAAAATACACAGCATCAAGGATATTCTAACAGTATTAGCCCATAACATGCTGCTTTGTTTGGATTCTGGGAAGAGAATTTTCAAAATAATTCTTGACATTTTTTCAAAATAATTTTTGTCTCAAAAATTATTTGATGATTCAAAATGAAAAAAAAAGACATTTAGGAGAACATGAATACAATCCAACAGACTGGGATGGGCATTTTCAATTTAAACTTGTTAAAAAGCTTCTGCTTGCTCACCATATTGAACACTGAGTGTGTGCTTTCTCCTCACAAAGGTGACCGCATGAGGCAGTGCTAGAACTACATTTCTGTTTTGTTGTTGGATAAGTTAATTCTGCACCTTTAAAGTTGTTACCTCAAACTTTACTCTTCAAACTTTTGAGAAAACATTGTCCTCCATACAGGGAAGTCTCATGAAAAAAACTGCTCTTCTAGGGAAAAAAAGTCGGGAATACAATCACTATCCTAGAGCTCAATCATGTGATGTGTTCCTGAGGTGGTATCTCACTGCTTTTTCCATTAAGTGGTTGAACAACTTGCATAAATCCCAGTAACTTTGTATATAGATGTAGTCTACATACTAAGAAATAGGGGACTTAATCTTACCCAAGAGAATTTATACAGCAACTGGTGTCAGGAATAACATTTAAGAATAGTTTGATTATGAATTGGAAGAAGACGGAGATGTTATAATAAAGGGAGATGGCAATCAATGGAATCAGTATGAGAATATCAAGGAGTACTAGTTACTTTGCTTTTTTTAAAATTCTGGTGCAATCTTCAGACTCTGCCGTCCAATTCTTACAGTGTTCTTTTTTTAAATCCTATATGCTTATGAGGAAGATAACAAACAAGGCAATTCAACTCTTTTTTTCTTGTAAACACAGTTTCAGGGTCAAGAGATAGTGCTCCAGAAAAAAGCATATGAGGATTTAGTTTGCTACCAAAGATGGATTCTAAACATTTCTTCCTCATATATAATGTTTTTTTAAATACCCAATTGGCATGCTTTGCTTTCTCTTTCATGAAACTTTAGAGTCTGACAATGACTAGTCTAAATCAAAGTAATTCTTCTATTTATGAATTTTCTACTACAAGAAAAAAAAAAATCTCAAAGATAACTGCTGAACATCAGTTACAACTATTTACCTATTTTCAGGGACTCACAAAAATTCAAGTGAAGATCCAGTCTCTTTATATATATAAATATCATAAAAGGATATTACCAGAGTCTAGTCACAATATAGACCAAGATGAATAGAAATGTGTAGCTTTTTGTTTTCTATCTTCTGAATGTAAAGTGGGTTGTTTTTTAAAAAATAATATATGACATTCTGCCAACCTCAGAAGAAGGAAGGAGTCACTGAACTAGACATTAGGAATCATTAGCATAGTTCACTGTCACAAATCTGAAGTTGCTTTAAACATACAAGTTATTTTCAGGAACAATCCAAGGAGACCCTTAAAACTAGGGCAAAATTAATGATGTTACACAGAACAGCAGAAGTAATTATGTCCTGTGGCTCAGCATGATTACAGTTCCTCAGTGCCTTCACAGCTTTATACAAATTATATAGCAACACTTGGCAGTGGAGAACATATAGCAGCACATCTTAAAGGTCTGTTTAAAAGTAATTGGCAACACTGATTCACGTGCAGGCTCTGAAAACTATTATATCTTTCAAAAGATTAAAAGCTAGCTAATCTTTGTTTTACACAAGCTTCAGAATATTCTTTTAGGCATAGCTCTGAAGAAAAAGAAATTTATGCACTTTTGATATCCATCCTATCTCCTAAAATCTGAGAGAGTATATTTAGGAGTAGACTTAGCATAGTGTAGTGCTAGGAAGTAGAATACCTTAGTGGTGAGCACTGAGACTCAGAAGTGAATTTATTTTTTGAATTGGCTTAGAAAGTCATTAGTCTGTCTGCTAACACCCCCTTGGGTACCACAGGTACCAAACAGCTTTAATTTTCAGTCCTCATGATCCTTCACTGAGCTTTAATTTTCAGTCCTCATGATCCTGCACTGTCAGTGTATTGTCATTGCTGTTTCACCTTCAGTCCCACAATACACATGCAAGATTACTCCAAGGTGTCTTTCCTGAAAGACTTCTATTCTAGGAGATATTTTAAACTAAAAGATTCTCTAAATATCTCAGGCAAAAAGAGATATCAGAAAAGGGACTCAGGCCTTTGTGGCAACATACCTCAAGCTATATACTGGAGTGAGAAGACATCTGCAAAAATTTAGTCAGATCTTGTGGTAATGGTTCAAAACTCCATGATTCCTTTCCTGCAGGTCAAAACCTGCAGCATTATATTAGAACAGAGCCATATGTGATTTCTCATTCTTCCTTTCCAGCTTCAATATTTTCACACTTCTATTTGCACAAGAGAAATAGCTAATGCATGTAGTCAAATTAGATTATGGTTTTATGGTTAGATAATTCTCCAGAAAGGAGAAAGCCAGGTTTGATTTCCTTCAGGTTGAAAAGGAAATAAGATGTTTTAACCCCCATGCAACTATGTAAGAACTGAACATTAAACCTTCTCCTGTGTACCTGAATAAAAACAACTTTTGTCCATGTACTCCATGTCTGAAATGTAATTATTCAATATGCCTGATCAATCAAGTCACTAAGACATTTTAGGGCAGAATTTTAACAGAGACCATGTTTTCGGCAGATTTTGCCCACAGCTGCTTTTCACTGCTGAACACTCCCATCAGCGATATGAGTTCATTCTTCTGGTGCTATATGATGATCCACACAGGACAATTTGCCTGGATTAAAAATTGTTAGGATGGCAGTGTTTTATTTGATTTAATTCTAAGACAGAGCAGTACAGTAGTGGCCGTAGTGTGTGCCTATCCTACAGACTTAGGAATGGATGATCAAATTAACAAAACGTCTCCTCTGTCACAGGTTAGATGGTATTTAGAGAGTTCTAGCCTTCCTTATACTTCTTGTGTTGCAAAATGGGGAAAAGAAAACCATCTTTGTATATTATGTTTATTTAAATTGAAGTTCTGTCAGCAGCTAAAATTAAATATTGCTCTTTGCCAATATAAAAATACAGTGTCTCTTATTAATATATATGTTGATCAGGTCATAAAATAAATGGACTAATTCACAGTCAACAAGGACAAATTCCTAAAGGAAATCAATGATTTTCAATTTGAAGGAGTAAACAAACATGTTCCTGTACTTTGGGCCATTAACCTGAAGGGACACTATAAACTAATTTACTGTGGAGTTTATTAAATTAACAAATTAAAAATATGCATTTCCTTCACTGTATTATGTTGTTTGAAACAAGTTCCAAGAGCTATCATGACAGCTTTGAAGTTTAGCCTTTTTGTGGTCATTTTTCAATTATGACACAATCTTTTTGTAAAATTATTTCAACTCTCTGCAGACAGTATTTTAGCCTTAGAAAAATATATTCTAAGGCAAAGCTGCATTGTGATCATTGGTCCTAAGTGAGATTTGGATCTACATTCACATAATCTAAACACAACATGAGTTATTGCATTCTGTATTTCCATGCATGTTCAATCGAATCATAGAATCACATAATGGTTTGGGTTGGAAGGAAATTTAAAGATTATCTAGTTTCAACTCTCCTGCAATGGGCAAGGATGCCTTTCACTAAACTAGATAGCTGAGAGCTCCATCCAACCTGACCTTGAACACTTCCAGGGATGGAGCATCCACAGTCTCTCTGGGCAATATGTTCCAGTGTCTTGCCACCCTCACAGTAAAAAAATTTCTTGTTAGTATCTAACCTAAACCTACTCTTTTTCTGTTTAAATAGGCCCTCTTCAGATACTAGAAGTCTTTTACGAGGTCTTCACAAAACCTTCACTTCTCCAAGATGAACAGTCCCAACTTTCTCAGCCAGTCTAAATATTGATGCTTAGTGTCAGAAACAATAAACACTTCCATGGATGCAATATTTAGCAACTTCAGAAAATACTTGGGGGTTAGTGCTTAGAGGCTGCAGGATGGCAGAACCAGTGCAATGTGTCATTTCTGAGTGTAATCAAAAACATTTTTTTATCTTAAGTTTACAATTCCTTAAACAGTCCTCTGTGGGCTACTGTATAGAACTCAGAACAACAGCAGCTTGCCAGTAGGCACATGGAGCAGCACAAATACAATTCCTAATAAAAATACAGGAGATATAAACCAGGTCTCTCTGAGCTCATGACAGGCTCAAATGACAGAGCATTTTAAGAACTGAGAGTTGTTAAATAGTTCTGACTGAAAACCAAAATCACCCCAGTTTTCCATTTTACACCTTAACTGTCTTTGGCATGACTAGAAGTCATGTACTTTCTTGGTACTTTTCTAATGCTCACTAATCTGGTTTGGATTGCATTTACAAGTAAATGTGAATATTTAATGAGAAAATTTATGTTAATCTGTGCCCATTTTCCCTTTAAAACAATATGCAAAATACTGTTTTCATATTTCAAGATTCTGATGCAATGTATCATTTTTTAATTAAAGTGGGAAGAAATCTTTATGAATAAACTTTCCAAAGGTGCTCAGTGAAAGCACGTTTATAGCTTTTTTTGAAACCAGGTAACAGTACTTATCTTGTCATTATATATTCGTGAAGTAACAGACTTTGCTCTGACAAACATATTTCTTCAATCAGAAAAGAGCATTTCACAAGACAGGTATATAATAAGTGGCTCAACAGATGCTGCTCCATGTAGACTTTCCAGTGCCATATAGGATTGTTACTTTATTTTGTTAAAGCTAGCAAATTGCTTTGCTAAAAACAAATTAGAGCAGGCATTACAGAGTTTCCTCTTCAATTTGCTGACTGCATGAAAGAGAAATGCGTTATAGCAAAATCACCTTATGTGCATGTGCATACAATTTTATAATCGCATTTACAGTGTATCTCAGAAACACAGAGGTCAGTATACATTCAAGTAATGATCTATTTCTACTGGGACTTGGATCCTAGAGAATTTTAAGAAGTGTCTCTGTTTATTAAGATTTGCACTTATTAAAAAATAATGCCTTTAAAATTATATAGTCAGAAATATTTCTGTGAAGAAAATCACAATAAAATCTAACTTTTCCATAAAAATGGAAAACCATACAAATAAACATATGTGGACAGGAATGTGATTTTACATTTTAAGTAGAAAGACTTCCAACATGGGAATGACCACAGTTCTCTTAACATTTCTACGCAAAATGGTATATATAAAATACCACAAACCTAAATCCATATTAAATATATTATTACATTGTTTTCTGTACATGTTTCTTCAGGGTATAAATTTTGATTTATGTTTTTCTCATGAATTTTTTCTTAAAGTTCTTTAATTTTTGATTATTGTAAATGTGAACAGAACATTAGATTTCCATACTAACCCCAGATAACAGGGTAAACCATCCTTTATATAATTCCATTTTGTTCATTAAATGACTGATTGACCTCCTAGAAAACAATGTTACAGAGAAATTTTGCTTTTGAAGCTACACTGCAATTATCAAACCATTATGGTTTTCATTATAATATTTACAATGAGTCCAGTAATATTCCAATCCTTCAGAAATTAATGTAAAAAAATAGATAAAATATCTTGTCATATAAGAGGTCTTGAATTTCAGTGGTTTTTTGCCACTGGAGATTGTGAAGGCAGATAGAATTCTATGGTTCAAAAAAAGATTAGGCAAATTCATGGATGACAGGTCTGTAAACAAACCCTCAAGGGATTAGGTAGGAATGTTCTCACATGAGCAGTTGACAATACAGGAAATACCCTGGAGAAATGGACTACATAAAGTGTCCAGCTTTTTTTGTCTTTCCTAAGTATTATATTTTTGTCCCTGTATGTGGCAAGCAGCTCAACATAGTAGAGCAACTTTATGTCCTATGAGCAAAAAGATAAGGAAAGAAACCCTCCCCCTCCCCACCCCGAAAATGGCCCAGTGGGGTATGAGTGCTTCTATGTTACAGACTGGTTGTAAAGTCAGCACACAGCTCGTAATATTTCTAATCACAATTTAAAAAAAAAAAATCACAATCTTCTGGCCACCAACCCTGCCCACAACAGGTAGTTGTGACAGGCAGTGGTAAATCAATATATCAGTATTTACCAGATCAGAATATGAGCGATATCAGCATATTATAGTGAATAAAACATGTATAATTTTTATTAAACTTTCAGGATTTAGAGAGATTAAATATGTACAAGGTTGGGGTTTTTTCTAAGGCACTTTTTACATGAATATAGCATATTCAATTTGTTTACATTTTCAGTATTTATCACTAAAAAACGTTATTTCTAATTTGGAAATGTTTTTAACTGTTGCTTTATTTCTACTTACAGAGATTTGTTCTCCATTCTTTTAAAACTGTTAAACTTCTCAGCTTGCCACTAAATCTCAAATAAAAGACCATAATATATTACCATCAAATTACCCAGAAAATAAGAAGTATGCAAGTTCAAATGATGGAGGCTGCAAACAATTACAAATAGGCTTACCCTCTTATAAATAAAACATTAGAGTTTAAGAAGAGTAACAGCACAAATAACAGGTCATTGTGGCCAAGTTTTTGAAACCTGGTGACCTTAAGTTAGTGGTAAAGTAGGTGCTGTACTGTACCGAGCACTGAAACAAACAAAACAGTCTGTCTTCCTAAGTGCCAGAGAGCCACAACTTCTCTTTGGTTCATAACATCTGCAAAAGTTTGACACCATGAATATTTAGTCCACAGCTGAAAACTGGTTTCCTTTCTATGGAAACCTTATTTTGCTAAGTTTGAAATGAAGAACACGGTTCTGCCTAGAGTGCTGGAACCAAGCCTACAAGACTCTGACTAAGATCACTCTCATAAGAGAGAAATAAACCTGGATATTGAAGAACCTAATACATGCTCTTACTGTTTTATTTTTCCCTTTTCAAAATAACTCTCAGTAGACTCCATCTCCAAAGAATTAATCAAAGTGTGTTTCAACTTTCAAATGCGGTTGAAATCTGCTTAACCATATAAAAAGCTGGGTTTTATTGGATGCATTTACATTAAGACATCAGATGAGAGTTTATCATTTTCCTAAGATCTTTGAAATTACAGTTTCTCATTCTGTATACGCATCATTCAGACAGCAAATTTTCTTCAGGAAAATTGCTTTAGAGTGCTTTTTATATTTTTTCCTTTTTTTTTTTTTTTTTTAAGCATAAGCATGTTTTCACCTATCAGCATGTCTTTTCTCCATCAAAAAGTGCTAATAAAATCCCTCATGATGCCAGAGTCTTATAATGCAGATTATTTGTATCATCCTCATCTATCAATATTTTAAAATATTTTTACTATCATTGTTTGGCAAAAAAAAGTATCTCTCCATGCTATGTTTCTGCTCATGTGTTTTGTCAACTTAATATTTTATTTTCTTTTGGGTTGAAAAAAAAAAGGTAAAGCTATTAAAAATAACCTTTTAATTTCTGGCAGAGAAAACCATAATTTACATGAATATTAATATTTTAAGATATTTTTGAGCTACTAGAGTAATTCCATTGTAAACATATATATTATTCCTCTTAACTCAGTCATAATTTAAAAGGTCCCAGAAATACTGTTGATTCAGAATTTACGCACATAAATAAGAAAATTTAAATACTTTAAACTGATTAACGGATTTTAATATCTTCAGACCCTTGACATCAACTGCTTGTGCCATAACAAACTCATAAACACAACGGAAGCTGACCAGACAAAGCAGACATTTTTCTATAGGGCTCATATTCCATGTCCCTGATGTTTAGCAATGCCTTCCTCCTTTCTTCTCATGCTGAAGCAGTTCAGCTGCATGACATCTCATGTTAAAAACAAAACAAATCACATTCAAGCTGTTTATTTGCAGCTCCGTAACCTTTCCCTGAAGCTGCTGAGGCAGCATGTTTCAACAACGCTCTAGCAGTATTTCCCTTGTTGTTCCCAGCCTATTGTGTTCTTGTTGTCATTCTCATGGCCTGATAGCTGCAAACCCCAGATTTTGCTGTTTTCGTGGGGTTTCATGGGAGACTATTATCAGGGATGGGAGAACTATCTTACCCACCTCTCCTTAGCTTTTGCTTTGTAGTTTTTAGTTTAAAGTAGAGGAAACAAAGATGGGGCATAACAAAATAATATTAATGTAAATACTTGACAAATATTGCTTTTTATGTGCAGACACGTTTAAAAACCAATGTGTAACATTTGCCCTTGTTTGCACAGTCCTGTTGGCACCAAGAAGATCAGAAACAAGAGCAACCAAGGGCAGGGAAGAGAGTGAGGACAGTCCTGATGAAAAGTACTCAGTACTAGCAGAAAGCATGATGACAAACACTCATGACTGGTTGCAATGGAGAAAGTGCTGTCACTTTTCTTTCCAGATGGCCAGAAATCAGTTTTTCCTTTCCTTTTTGTGTTTCTCTCTTCCTTTTTCCCATATTTTTTCCCAAAAGCTACTCAAACTGTTGAATTCTGTGTACGTTATAAACTAGAGAACCCAATGGTAAATCTTTGTGCACTTAAACCTACCTCAGCATTTTTCATGAATCTCCATCCTTCAGAAACTGACTCATAAGTGACTAGCTGATCAATTTTAGAAGTGATGTCAGCAAGCACTATTTATCTTCTTGACACCAAGTTGGGACAGTGGAATAGCCTGTACTGAAGAAGCAGCCACGTTCATTAGGTATCCTCATCACAACATAAAGGAAGAGGCCAAGCTAAGAGACACGGCTGTATGCCCTCTAGCAAAAAAAATCCAAAAAGGTGATAGGGAGGAAAAGTTTCTAAATATGTTCAGTACATTACCAGATATTCAAAAATATATGGCAAACATGAAATTAATAGTTCTAAATATGGTGTGATCCTTGTTCACTGAGTAAATTTTATAATGTACTATTGCATGAAGTGGTAACACCCTTGAAAATGTTTTAAACTGCACAGCTGCCACCAACATCAAAAGAACATAATAATAAAGGAAAACAATATAAATACACATATAAATTCAGAGAAACCCAGAAGGAGCAGGGACAAATTCAATCACTAGATGTGAGCAAGTAGAGGGTAAAAAGGAAGAAGACAGTCAGCTATAAAGACCAGAAAAGATAAAAAACCCACTGAAATTATCACAACTATGTTTCATATATATTCAGAGTCTGAATTTATTTTTAAAAAAAGAAGCAGGGAGAAAAGTAAGAATAAAGGCAGAGGAAAGAAGAGGAGGAGCTGTTCCACATGAAGAAAAAGAGAGGGTGTGTTATGAAAACCTTCAGAGTCAGGCAGAAGCGAAGGGGAAGGAATGAGAGCTTTTGGAGAGAGATGAAAGACAGAAACAGCTAAAGATTAACACAGAAGTTCTTTTATGGAACTGGGTTTTAAATTTTTCTTTCACAACTGTATTTCTGAACTCCTGATAAAGACCCTGCCCTTTAATTCTATTCACATTAAACTGTGCGGAACGGCTTTTGTTTTTTTTCTTAATTTGCTCAGAAATACAAGAATCCCAGAGGCTGAAAAAGAATAAATACTCATCTACAGAAAGATCGGGAAAGTAACAAAATATTTTCCACCAATACTGAGTTAGAAGTGCAGAAAATCTGAGCCTTTGCCTTTTACAAAAAATGGAGAAAAAGGGTTCCCAAGTAACAGAGAGATACCACCTGCAACAGCCCCATGTCAAACAGGGGCCTAACTGTCTGAATGGCAAGAAATTTGGATTTCTTTACTTAGACCTCTGTTTCTCATTTCATGTTTCTGACTGCACACAGTACTGGTAATAATATTGAATGTCAGTGTTCCAGGAGGGTTATGCAACCACATTGTGCAAGCAACATTCAAACACAAATCCAGTTCTCAAGACAAAGCAGAATAGCAGAAGTGTAGCATTCATGTAAATCAGATCCTGGTTTAAGAGCAGGAAATTAGGGAATTTCATTCCAGTGTCTTACTGACGAAGCTGTATATCTCATTTACGAATGACCAGCACAATGTGAAGTTACTCATAATGGGGATGAAACAATGCGAAGGCCATGCAAGGGCATGGAAGTTTGTATTACCTGTGGACATGTAGGTAACACAGTTACCTATTGAATCAAGATGTGCAACTTGGCTTCTGTTAAACAACACATGAGAATTCAGTTTCCTGGAGCAGGTTCAGGATATGACCACTATTTTATCGGGTACTTCTCCTCAACCAGACCAGATTCCCCTCAGCAGACACATATGCACAAGGAAAATGAGAAGATCCTTCTGCTTTGGGACAAAAAACCAGGGAGCTACTATAATACATTCAGCAAGATCACATATAACACAATAGATCTTTCATGAGTGGTGGTCTTTGCATTTCTAATGCAGCTGATAAAACTATAGCAATTTACATCAGTTGGGTTTCCGATCTGTTCTCCATAACTGCCTCAAAGTCAGTCAGGGAATGGTAACTTTTTACTTTTGTTTCATCTATGCTCATGTATGTGTTGTCTCTCCCAGTTTAATTTGGTATTCTTTGAATTTTTTTTAAAGTCTTGTCCAGTACTGGACACCATTGGCTCAGATTAAATAGCTAACATTAGTTATTGTCTAAGAATGAAAAATTAAAACATTGCAGCCATGATGTATTTATAAAGGATGCCATTAAAAATCTTTACCTCACCATGAAACTTCCATATTAGTGGAAGAAATCTTGATGTGTACTGGCCTACATCTGTCTGTTCACACAGTCAGCTGCAAGAATATTTTCAAAAACTAGCATTGTGTCAGTAGAGAGTAGAATGCTTTCATGACTCCGGCAAAGATCACTGCAGGGGCCGCTTTGGTACACCAAGCTGGAGAGAGGCTGCTGTGATAAAGTATCAGAGTTGGAATTAAAGAGGACCATCACAGAAAAAAGTTAATATGAATACGACATAAAACTATTTAAGGAGAGAGAAAAGAACAGAAGGAGTGCACGCAGTGCTATCATATCAAGGACTTAATTACCTGACTATTCAGAAACTTTCTCTCCAAAGTGCTGTGCCCTACAGCAAAAGGAATTATAAAAGGAAGTGAGATAAGGGATAGAAATGAGATTGCCATTGTCTGAAACTTCAAATATTTCCATTTTAAAAAGTCAAAGAAGACCTTAGAGTCCAAGATAGAGGAAAAGTTGCCAAATACTACAGGAGAACTTGCAAGATAAAATTATCTAAATATTTTGGCCCTTCCAGCATGAAGGCAGATTATAATAAGGAAACATGACATTAGGGTAGTATATGAGTGGAATTAGTAAAGAGTCATCATTACAGAAAGTAGCAATATGCAAAGCTGCATCAGCAGTAGGCCTGATAATCTGGAGTATGTGATCCTCAGCTTTATTCAGATGAAATGCCATGGGTTACCTCTGTCCTGCAAAGGAACCATAAAACTCCTGAATAAAATCAAACTTTTATTCATTTGAAACTTTGATTTTTTCTAATTCTTTAATGTCTTGAAATCATATAAAACACCTACTAGACAAAATGAATTCTTTTTTTTTTTAATAATTCAACAGTAAGCCTGCTCCCTCCCCATTCTGCAAAACCTAAATGCCATTTCAGCACCACATTTCTGTTTCTCCAGTCAGCTGTTTCTGCCCAGTGGCCCATGGTGCATGCACCCTTTGCTCTTACAGTAGTTTGGCTGCTGGAATTCAGGCACCAGGTGAGAGGCTCCCAGATGTCATGGGTCAGCCACGTCCAGGGCTGACCTGTGGCCCAGGGGAGACACTTTCAGCTGAGGCTCTTGCCTTGGACCCACCTGATCTACAGCTCCTGCTGCCCTGCAGATGAATGCCTGCCCACAGGTGCTGTTAGGCCCAGATGCAGGACAACATCCCTGGTCTTGGCCGTTCTCAGTGAGGTCTCAGATCTGTCTCACCACCATGGACTGGCCAAGTGATCCAAACTTTCAGTTCATCCTGGTGGCCATACTCAGCCTTTCCTGTTTCTTCTGAAACCTCAATTGCTTTAGTAAAATCTGTTTAATTCTTTATTTTGATTGTTCTCAAAGTGTTCCTGAAATTTGGCTTCTTCAGCCCAACTTCTTTCCTGTAGGCCAACTGAGGAAAAAAAAAAAAATGCAGTCCTATGGCTGCTAAATCTAAGTGTACATTCCTGTACTGATAATCCCTTTCTTCTAATTTTATAGTTTATATGCTAATAATACTTAATGGATCTAACGAGATGCTTGCAAACCTGTATGAAAGGAATGGTATTTGGGAATCCAGACCTAACTTTGAACATATACTACTTGGTGGTATGAGCTATTAGTGAATTGCCTGTGGGGGATGCTTGCTTCTTTTGTCTTGGCTACGTGAAAATCAGTGTGATGATCTTAAACACAAAGATCTAGAGTTGGTCAAGAGAAATTTTCTTTCTTTTTTTTTTTTTTTTGTCTTAGAGCATCCATTGATTTTGGTTTCAGTATAAGTCTTAAAATTATTTATAATGTATTTGTCTTTTTTTTTTAATCAAAGTAATTTGTCCCACCTGTCATGGTAAACTACCAAGTATTTTTTTTCTGCTCTGTAGGCTCTGCTGCCTACAGTTTAAATGGTCAGAGGACACTGACTGAGGCATCTCTTTATACAGTCAGGACCTCTTTATAAAAACTGCCATAAGAAACAAGATATACAGGCCTGCAACTAAACTTAATGTCAGTCATGCTCATAACACATTGTATAATTGTAAGGCTTAGACAAATACTGCTGCAGCATCCTGTCTATCCATCAGCAAAAAACCCACATATATATAACTCCTATGCATGGCTGCGCACATTTCAAGTGCAGTACTATGTGTGAGGAAGGATAACAGATTTCCAGAAGAAGCATAAAACTTTCACGAAGTTAACAGTGATATTCAGAAATGTGGCCAGCACACATAAATCATAATTTTGATCATAATTTGAAAATCTCCCACAGGTAAGTAAGCATATGTTGTTGTAGAGCCCAGTGTTCTCCCTTCTTTTTTTTCCCATCCCACTCTGTTTTCCATGAGAAAAGGGGAGTGGAAGGGATGCAAACATTCTTCTAGCTATGACTGAGGTGCTTTGTATAAGTTCCTTGTCATTATTTAATTTCTTGATTAAGGGAATACAGATTCAATACGAAAATAAGTGATGTTGAAACACAAAGAAAACAACAAATTTTGGCGAAACATTTATGTCAATTATAACCTCAAAAATTTGTGATGTTATGAACTAAAATATGTAGGTCATATTCTCCTTTTGTTACATCATGATCATGTTGCAGGAAGAATATGAAGGTAAAACTTGTATTGAAATACAAATGTGTACCAACAGGAAGTTTCCTGTTTCAAATAGTGATCAGTAGAAATTACCTGAGAGGGGGCAGGGAGGGGAGGAATTAAGATTCAGGATTAAATATATGAAGCTAACAACAAGTCTAAAATACCCTTTCTTGCTGGAGAGATCTTCTATTAAAAAATAGAATATGGCCCATTAATCCATTAAACTTTTTCAAGACACAATCTTTGTTATATCACTGAAAAAACTTTTGTCTACAAAAGGTAGCCATTCCCTAGGTTTGGGGCACCACAATAGCCATTCTAATCCTTCATATATAGAGATCTGTGATCTTCATGTGGTGACTAGTGGTGTCCTCCAGGGATCAGTGTTGGGCCCAGCCCTGTTTAATATCTTTATGAATGATCTGGATGAGGGGAATCGAGTCTACCATTAACAATTTTGTAGATGACACCAAGTTGGACCGAAGTGTTGATCTGCTGGAGGGTAGGAGGGCTCTGCAGACGGACCTGGACAGGCTGCATCGATGGGCCAAATCCAACAATATGAGGTTTAACAAGACCGAGAGCTGGGTCCTGCACTTTGGGCACAACAACCCCATGCAGTGCTACAGGCTGGGGACAAGAGTGACTGGAAAGAGGCCCAGTGGGAAAGGACCTGGGGGTGCTGGTCAACAGCTGGATGAACCTGAGCAAGCAGTGAGCCCAGGTGGCCAAGAAGGCCAATGGCCTCCTGGCCCGTATGAGGAATAGTGTGGCCAACAGGACCAGGGCACTGATTGTCCCCCTGTATGTGGCACTGGTGAGGCCATACCTCAAGTGCTGTGTCCAGTTCTGGGCCCCTCAGCTCAGGGAGGACATTGAAGTGCTGGAATAGATCCAGAGAATGGTAACAAACCTGTTGAAGGGACAGGAGCACAAGTCCTGTGAAGAGTGGCTGAGCAAGATGAGGTTGTTTAGCCTGGAGAAGTGGAGATTCAGGGGTGACCTTGTCACTCTCTACAACTACCTGAAAGGAGGCTGTAACCAGGTGGGGGTTGGCCTTTTCTCCCAGGTAACAAATGATAGGACAAGAGGAAATGACCTGAACCTTCTACAGGGGAGGTTTAAGTTGGACATTACAAAGAATTTCTCTGTGGGAAGGGTGATTAGGTATTGGAATGAGCTGCCCAGGGAGATGGTGGAGTCGCCATCCCTGAATGGGTTTAACACGATCATGATGTAGCAAAAAAACATACAGTCTTTCGGGTGTGCAACCCAGATCCAGTTAACACGTCCAATATTTTTTCATAGCAGTATTTCTTCCTGTCTAGAATACAGAATGTTCCCCATCCCTGGACATGGCACTTAGTGATCTAGCTGACATGGGTCATAGATCGGACTTCGTGATGTCAGAGGTCTTTTCCAGTCTAATTGATTCTGTAATCTTCTCTGCTTTGACAGTATCTAGAATTTAATTTCTAGACATCAGCTGACTTCAATGAATACTATTAACTAGTTGTTTAATTCAATCATATTTTGACAAGGCTGTCTCTTCAACGTACTTAATAAGAAGATTATTATCAAAAGATATTTCTCCCCAGGATAATTGCAATCATTTTATATTTTAAATAAAATGCTGTTATTTTTCATTGTTTATTGGCTATTTTTTTCCCGCTGATTGACTTTTTATTTTTTCTAATTGATTTTATTTTTTAATTTCACCAGTAATTGCCATTGAAATTTTCTAAGAGCCTACAAAAGAAAAAAACTGTTATTAAATGAACGCTAATTCTTCAAATGGCTGTTTAATATTATAAATTAATTTAACTTTATACTATATTGTAAACTGCCTAGGCTTGCTGATCATTACATGCAGCAAGTGCCATGAAAGCCTCAGCCTGTTTATGAATCCATCTGGCAATCAGAACACTCAGCTAAGCAAGAAAAAAACAATAAGGAAATATCTCTCCAAAATTACTTCCTTTCTTCTTTCTCCTACAATCATTTCTTTTTTCTTCCTAGAGACATGATACTGTCTCCATACATGTACTGTAGACAATAGTCATTTGACATCTTCACACCTTAAAGTCTAATCAGCTTTGTGTTATTATAACCCCTGCATAACAGATAAAATATTCTAAAAATGCAAACTCAAACCCATTTTGCTGTGTAATTACAAAGGCTGTAGTGAATGAAGACAAATGGTAAGAAAAATAGAAATAGGATCTCATTCACAACAAGCTAGTTCCTAGGGAATATTAGTAATTTAAGAAGAAAGAAAACAGTGCATTTGAATTCTTATCCATTGAGCACAATTATACATTCTGTTTTCTCAGCATGAATTTCTTTGTCAGAAGGCTGCCTAGAATTGACTGTACAGGATTCCTCTGAAGACTAGCACAACAAAGCACAGACAAGTAGAGCATTTTAACAAAGTCCATACTGTCAACCTCAGTGTAAGCTGAAAAAAAATTAAAACATCTACATACAAAAATTTATCATCATTCTTACTAATGAGAAGTAAATAAGAATTCATCCTTTACAAGTATAGAGAGAAGCATGCAGTGAAAATTGTGTAAGGTTTAGAGGAAAACTAGAAGCTTGAATAATCCAACTTTAAGTATATTTTTATTCAGACTGGGTAGAAAATCACCACCACTACATGAAGCAACTTTTGCACTAGATCAATGGGTTATGTCCAACTGTCAACGGTTTCAGGAGAAAAAAACTCTACTATGTAGAAATAAAGAGTACAATGGATTTGTCTCTATAAGGCAGTGATTAAGGACTGACTTAATGCAGAGCAGTGAGTGTGGAAGACCATATCCAATTCCTCCTTTAAATGGTGCTAGGCTTGAATGCAGATTTCATACAATACAATAAAAATTCTGAATTTCTGTCTTTCACATTGTTTCTTAGGTTTTTAAATTTTGCCCATGAAAAGACTGTATCGAAATATGTCCTTAGAAAAATGAGAGGAAGTCAGAAAAGTCTCTATTTCTCTGCCTTAATTCCATGTCTCAGAGCTCTCCTTCAGTTAGAAATTCTGTACTCAGCTGTGACTGCTGAAAGTACTGTTACTGTGCTGGCCCATAAATATTTGGCAGAAGCATACAATGCAGGAAATTAGCAGCAATCCATTTTTATATCAGTTGGCAAAATGTGCCAACCATGTGGCCCTAAAAATAATATAATTCCCCCATTAATACTGCATCAGACATTTCAGAGAAGAACTGGGACTCTGAGGTTTAATCTTTAAAAATGTCCTTAAAGTTAAGAGCAGTTTCTTCACTGTCCACTTGCTGTAAAAGAATTTATATAAACTGTACACATTAGACCACTTTAGAGAAAGCAAAAATAGGCTGAAGACAGTATTAAAATCTTTAAAAGGAAGAGACAATCTTGTTAACTCTACAATGGAGAGAAACATTAATTCTAAAAAAGTGAAATCAGTTAAAAATTTTTAATTTAACTACAAAAAATTGCTTATATGTTGTTTATGTAATAAAATTGCATAAACTCTACTTTTTCACAAAGGAGTAGAAATGAAGATGTGAGTGTACAACAATTTAACATCCATTTTTCTTCTTTTACCTGAAACATTTAGATGTGGTCTAATAATAATTATATTGCCAGGATTTTAATTATACTATCATTATAAATATGTGTAAAGAAAAGGAATTAGAGCTTTTCATACGTAATCTTTGCTTTACATGCCTATACAGATACTTCTGTTTGTCCATATGGTATGCTTTCTTTTTGCCCATAAACAAGATTTTGACCATAAAAAATACACAAGTTCATTTGCAATTAGATATTGCTGAAGTATAATTAAAAGTTTGTGCCAGCTGGAGACATCAGTTGCTTTGGTTTTTAATAGTGTCTGATAGCAAAGAATTTTCTTATTTGCTTTAACTTTGTAATCTGTGTAGTCCACACTTGGTTTATAGCCAAGTAACTATGATGTGGCTATTGAGGAATACTTTTAATTATTTTTCTTGCTGTAATACTGAAGAGTTGTAACCATGGACTGAGGACCCATTGAATACATAGGTTGCAAAGACATAACGAAATTATTCTTTCCCAAGAGAATTCATGGAACAAATCAGGGGATGGATTCAGGGATGCAGGAAATCAAGAGAGTATCAGGCTAACAATGGCAGTACTGGTGAGTGAGACAGGAAATGTCTTGCTGGGGATGCTTAAGAGAATATCTGATCCGTTAGGAGAGTGGTAGTTGGTGTAGTATGCTGGACAGCTGCCTTAGAAACACAATCTATTTTTCAGTGTTAGGGAAAAAACTTCTTGATTCTAAATATAACCTCTTTGAGAGCCTAGATGCTTCTCTGTGCAAGATTACCTGCCAAAACTGTGTGTTAGTGAGGTCACAGAAAAAGAGAGATAAAATTTAGACAAAATTGCAGCAAAGAAAGATCCAGTTTCAAAATGATGCCTTTCTTATTGACTGGGCTATTAGATAGCTCAGTATTTTTGTTCACACTGAATAAGAGAAAGACAGGATGGAGAAGTTATTTCTAAACATATTGGGTTTTGGTTATATTCAAGTGTTTGCATTATTTTTCTTTATACTTTTTCAATACATGGACTTATCACAGAGTGCCAAAATCTGTTCTGCCAAAAGAGGGAGTGAGACAATTTGACTATTGAATTTTACATATATTTGAATGGTTTTTACAATATGTTACCAAGTCCTTGTTTTGTTTGCAGTGTTTCAAAAGCATCTGATACTGTTTGCAATTAAATAGCTGAGAACCATAAATGCCTTGACTTTTCTTCTTTCATAAAGAAAAATGTGAACATGAGGAATTAGAAAGCAAATATTCTCTTAACAATTTCTATGGCAAGCAAGAAGATCCCAAAGTGTATATAAGCACTTTAAACTTCTCAGGAGCAATAATCTGATAATTTATGATATTTTAAGTATTAGGGATTTTTTTTTTCTACCTTCCATTTTAGAATAAATGTCAAAGTAGATCCTTCTTGATTTATATATCTGTAAAAGGTAAAGGTAAATAAAAAAAGATAAAGGTAAATTGATTCACAATTCAGACAGTGTTAAAATAAATTTGAATGAAATCTAGAAAATCTGTATCTAGAAATTAATCTATTTCCCTAGTAAAAAGAGTATTTAACACAGCACAGATTATTGTCAGATACCCTATCTATTCACTCTGCAGGCTAACATCTGGATAAAAACATCCAGTTAGACGTTAAGGATTCTAGTTTATATTAAGGTCTGTTCTAAATACCCTAGGAGGTAATTTCTTTCCTTTTAAAGATATTAAACATCTCTCACAGTAGTTACACAACATCACAAATACAAAAATTTTAACAATCCACTGCAAATTTCGAAAAGGAGACTTTTATAGAAGATAGATTTCACTGCAGAATTCATTTCTGAAAAAACTGAAAGTGAGGGGAAACACTGTCCCACTGGAAAAAGGTAAAACATTAATGTATTTGATATATTTTTCTGCTTTCAGACAAGTGCATACAACTCTGGAACTGATCCATTCATTCAGATGAAAAATACCAAATCCCATAAAATATGTATAGGATATATAAATATGCTATTTTAAAACGCTAGAAAAGAAGAATGAGAGATAGGAGAGTACAGGACAGAGCAACACTACTGTGTGCTTTTTGATGTTCACAGAGCACAACACTGGGAACATGTAAGTCTTAAACAAGCAAAATTCTTCCTAAAAACGATTTCCAGGTTTCCCTTCGCAAGATTTTTTTTCCCTAATTTTGTACTTCTGGAAAGTATAGATGTACTTAGCAACAAAAAATGGTTGAAGAAGAATAAAGATTTGTTAACTTTAAAGTCTGAGCTCTATCTTTTGTCTGCATTTCTTTGTTTTATCTTCTTTCAGTTGATTATCCTGAAAAAAATCTACTCTACCTGCTTAAAATTGCTGTCATTAAAACTAGTTCTCAGCTCCTCCCACAGTACTTTACAAATGGAAGGATAATTCAGTGAAGGGTGAAAATGCAGCATTTCTCTTAGACAAGCTTTAGAGCTCATCTACAAAAGAGGCTCCTAATCTCTACCACAAACATTTCCAAACATCTACTGATACATGAGGGACAAAACCAAACAAAACAGAAAGGCCAAGAGAGTTGAAAGAATAAAAACACTTCAGAGAGAATTATAAAAATCCAAAGAACTTCTTCCAGTGGTTTTAGTGTTCTAAAAGTACATTCAAGACATTTGAAAGGGAGATAAAAAAGGATTTTGTAGAGGGGAAATTTACAGAATTAAAATAACTTGGGAATAATGCTTGGGAATTTCCTCTCAGGAGATAAGAATTAAACCTGAAATATATAATCAGAAATAGAAAGTAGAAAATGCAAAAGAAAGCAGGCTTCTGAAAGTCAATAACAGAACAGATATACTGATAGCTTGGTGGACAGAATGAGATAAAAAGACTGAGAAAAAGAGAAAGGTTAAAATGGAAGCAATGTGCCTACAGGTAGATCAAATATTAATACAGTGGTCTTTTAGTGAATGAATTAGTTACTATTCCATCAAAATTATTAAAGGAAATGAAATTAAATCACTCTCACAAGAACTTCATGAACCCATGAAAGGTGGGCCAGGATTCCACAGACAGCACTCTGTAATAAACAACTTCTTTAATTCTAGATTTCTCTGACAGATCTACATCTACCGATACTCTACTCTCATCCAATAAAACCTAGTTATATTTCACCTTAAAACCTTTACCTGTGGAGAAACCAGTAACAAAAAAATTCTTAGGGCTATTCCTGAATTTTACATCGTCAGGAGAAACAACAACAAAATCTAGAACAGCAAGTACACAGACACTTACCAAGCTTTTGTATCAAAAGCAAGCAGCATGTTACTGTTAAAACTCAACATATTCAAGTAGTCCTAAGCACTATTAAAAAGCCTCTTATAGTACCAAGTGGGCAAGTCAAGAGGAAATGACAATAAAAGGTGGCTTTGTTCCTTTATTTAATTTTTTTTCCCACAGAATTCATGACTATTCAATGCAACTTAGATAAGCACTGCCAGCTGGAAGCTAATTACACTCAGCTGAACCTAATTATTCAAAATTCCTCAATAAGAGGGGAAGCAATTGCTGTTAAGGTTAGACAAGTGGATTTGGCTGAAAAGAGGATAAGAGATTTTAAATCTATATGGGTGTCAACCTAAAGTTGTGATGTTTTGCTGCTATTCTTTTTCCTTCTGATTGTGCTGTTAAAACCATGTTATACTTACTAATTTCACAAACAAAAAAAAATATTCATAGGATTTCCTTTATAGACTCAGATTTGCCTAGTGATTTAACTTGTCATTTGAAATAGGGATGTTGTAAAGCATCCTCTTACTACAGCAGTTCTGGGCTTCCCTCCTGCCCAGGTGCTGTAGCCCGGCCTGGGGACCCAGGGTCTTTGCCCAGGCTCAGGGATGTGCCTGTCACTTTTCTGTGTACAGGTTCAACCAGAAATGAAGCTGAGCATGTATCCCAGAGATGTAGACACACACGGACACAGAGTAGGTAAGGTGGGAAACAACACCAGTATCTTCATCTGCTCCAACCTCCCTGCTCAGTGGGGGAAGAGGAGAGTAAAATTGAGCCTAGAAAAAAGTAGGTGAGTAGGAGAAAAGACTAAGTTTTTCTTTGTTTCTCACTAGCCAAATCTATTTTATTTGGCAATTAACTAATTTTTCCCAAACTCAGTTTGCATTGCCTGTGAAGGTATTTGATAATTAAACTCCTTGTCCTTTCCTTTAACCATAAGCTTTTTCCATCTTAGTTTCTGTCTCTGTCTTATTAAGGAAAAAGAGTGGAAGAATGGGTGGGTGGGCATATGGCAGCCAGATAAGGTAACCCACCACAGTCATTAGGACACTCCAGGCCTGGAACAGAGTTTGTGCACTCTTTGTCCACCCTCAGAGGTTTTTGAAAACAAACATGATAAATCCCTGCACACCTGGCATGACCGCTTAGCTCAGATTTGTGCAGAAGCTCAATCAGGGCACTCCCTTCAGTCCTTTCAACTTGAGTTGCTCCATAATTCTATGACAACATAGATGCTTTTTGTTCCAAATAAGCCTCTAGTCAGAAAACAAGAAGAGTTAAAGGAATGTTCTGAAAGCATTCAGTTGTCTATAAAATTTGACTGGTGATAAAATTTTGTGAGAGGAATGTTTAAAACTTTGAATTTAGTTTAAATCTGAGCTACAAGTTGTTGTACATAATATTCTAAAAAGGTGTCAAAAATAGATTTGTAGTAGGAACCTATGACTGGAGTGGCTCCTTGTGTCAGCCTACCAATTTTATGAATAGGATAGGTACATTCTAGAAAGAACACAAAAACAATTTCACCCCCAAGTGTAAAACAGGCCACAGAAAATCTGCACACCCCCTAACAAAAGTAACATCTTTAATGTCACTGAAAGTCTGCCAGGATGTTTGCAGATCAAGACTGCCAGCTTCCAAAGTCCTTTTGTGAAAGATGCCATAAAGAAAGCAACTAAACAAGCACCACAACAACCCCATATATGTGAGGAAATGATTCTTCATTATAGATCTGAAGATCTAGGAAGATTTTAAAGAGTTAACCCTCTACACAAGCACAGTCTCACACGATTTTTAAACAGTCACGTATTACTGTCTTCAGTGACCCTTCCCAATTGCTGCATGATAGCTCTGCTCTATCATGTTTTGAAGCCTTCCTTCCATCAGCTGTGCAGTGTGCTCTATACTGCTTCATCTCATAACATATTAATGTTCCTAAATTCCTTGATGCCAAACAGTATAAGGCTACATTTTTAGAATCATTTTATGTAAAAAAAGCATTGTTCTCCAAGCACTTAGTTTCAGGAGAGAGCTATGTTTGAAGTCATGTAACAAGATCCAAGAAAAGTGATCTGATGGCTGATATTATCCAGGCCTCATATTTATTTTTCATGTCTGGAAACCAGAGCTCACTTGAAATTGGAATGCTGATTTCACAGTTCAGCAAAAAAGGATATGCAAATTCTGGTAACAAAAGTTGCAGTTGAAAATTGCCACGTTCTCCTAGCCTGTTAAAATCTTTTACAATAGAATGGCAGGCATAAGTCAATACAAGTTGCACAAAGAACAGAAGGTTTATCTTACATTGGTCTGAAAATGAAAAAGTAAGTATTAACAGCAATAGTAACCTACGAGATATTTATTATTAAAAATTCATAAATGATGAAAAGGTAATTGTAGTATTAACTCAGTTGTATGTGTTTACAGGTTTAAATTACTTTATGAAGACTCTTAATTAAAACTGAAGTTAAGACTGTACTGAGACATCTGAATTGCCAACTGTGCAAGGAGCTGACCAGCAGCAGCCAGTTATGTTTGGACCACGCAGTGATTTTACAAAGCCAAGGTAAGTGAGGAGCCACTTGACTTGAGGAAGCAGAGCCAGGCTAGGGAAAGCAGTCTTGATTAAATTTCAAAGTTTTTACTCCATTACCATAAGTTCTGAATATATTCAGTAATACTAACACTCAGCCAGAGGCTGATTACTTGAGGAAGGACAGTAGAGCTGCTTTCACTGCCACCTTGATCTGTCTTCATCACAGCAGACGAGAGCAGTATGTGGTCCATCACATTCTCTCCTTGGATAGATTATGAATGTCCATACTATTTTCTTCCTATGAAAAATTAAGAAATGAGGGTTTATAAACATGTGATAAGGTGTGGAATATTTCTCTAAGATTTATTCATCAGGAGTATCTAAACAGGACTGATTAAAGTAACATTTAGAAAACAAAATAGGAGGCAAAATAAATACAATCTCCTTTGCAACAATTTTTACATAGATAATACTGCAGTCTTATAAAAAAACCCAGATATTTCTTACCCTCCCTCCCTCCATGACATTAAAAAAAATTAAGATTTCCTATCTTCGTTCACGAGTATCCTTGAGAATATGCAAAGCAAAATGCACTTTCTTTCAGAGAGTCATTCTTTTGTGTTATCAATCAGCTGTTTCAGTGTCATTCAGTGTGGCAGGTAATAACTGTCCATATATCTGGAGTCAGTAAATAAAGGCATGAAATATGAAACTAGCTATAAAAATGTAAATTTTCTCAAAAGTTTAAAAATTTTCGACACCAATGATTTTTCAGTGTAATGTTTCTGTTATTGCCCCTGCAGTTTTTAACTTTTTAACAAGGATGTTAAATAGTAATAAGGTTTTGTTAAATCTGTAAAATTGCCTGTTGCTGAAGTTAGGTATCTGAAAATTTAAATACAGAAAACAAATGGTAGAATATTTAAAGGTTTCCAGAGTTTCCACAACTAAAAATATATTTCTTAACAAGCAATTTTGTATTTAAAAGTAAAATCCAGAAGATTTTTGAACACTGGTAAGTAGAGAGCATAAAGCTGATTCTCTGTGTATCTCCCCAGGACATTTTCTTCAGTCACTGAAGGAAATCCTTCCAGCTCCCACGGTTTTGTCCTTGTAGTTTTGATTTACTGTGGAGAGATCACCTGCATGACTGACAAAAAAACCACAAAGTTTTCTGGAGCTATCTAATTTTTGACTATTGTTCATATTAGACTATTGTTCATGATCATTTCAACAGAAATCTATGCTAAAATGTTGATGATTTATACTTTGGCCTCTAGGTAGAAAAAGAGAATCTCTCTTACTTTTTTGTGATAGTTCACTGAGAGATTCACACTAGAAAGTGAAATTCAATAAACAATCAGGTGTGTGGCAATCCTTTCTCCCAAGTGTACCTCCACACTACTACACTAGGCTGTTCTTTGTGCAATAGGCAAAGACATTCTTAGGAATATTTCAAATCTACATGTTTCAGAAAAGAAAGAATTTGGCATTCTTTTTCCACCTTCACATCTAGAGAAAGTTCTCATACAGGAAGGAAGAGTCCAACATATACTCAATATATGCTGGTGAGCTGTTTGCTGTCCGTCTTCCATTCTATTTTTAGAGCAGACCTTAATGCTGAGATTCTTAAAGGAAACAACCAGAAAAATAGGAACAAACAATATGAGAATGAGAAGGGAAAATATCTCTCTTATCCTGATCTGAATTTTACACTGCCTCTTCTTTGCTATTCTCCTTTAGAAATGCTTCTGTCACTCTACTCTCACAGAAAAAACATAGTGACTAAGTCAGCATCATAGTTGAGTGATTGCATAGAACCAAAGATTTTAATAATGGATTGACAAATTAACTAGTTCTCAACTATTAGCATACGAATAATAATTCTTCATCTCCACTACATTTCTTAAAATAAAGAAAAAAAACCATGACAAAACCACTAGCTTGAAAATCCATTATTTTAAATAGATCTTTTATCTGTCAAACAGTGAAAATAGAGAGAAAAAGCAAAGAGAGAAGAGATTCAGGCTATTGTTACCATGTTCTACAAAACACTGCATGGGGTGACTCTATAGAGAGCAGGTTCCCCATGGGGTTTACTACATCAATTTTTTTGAGCAGACAACCTCTGCCTTCTCCGTTCATCTTTAAGCTCCTCCAAATGTGATTCCTTCCCTTTTAATCATGTCTTTCCTTTATACATTGCTGACTTCATGAGTGTGCAAATGGTAGTCATTGCACGTATAGCACAGTGAGTTTCAGCAAAATATGAACAACGTTGTCTGTATTCTCTGTAGTCTATTGTATCCCCTTTGCTAGTGAAATAAAAGTATCTGGAGTAAAACCAGAGGTGATTTTCATTTTAAACTACTTTGATAAGACAATATTTTTCAAAAAAGTATTTAATATTCTGCTGTCATACAACCACCTCTGAAAAACACAATATTATTTCAAGTAACCTCCAGGCTAAATAAAGTTTATTCAAGGTCATGACTTTTAATGAGTTCCTGGATCTCCTATGAAAGTTGTTGAATATTATGAAATGTATGCCTTACTGAAAGACATAAATACTTTACTATAAAGTAGAATCTATTTTTTTAAATTGTAAGGAAGGAAATTAATTAAGACCACCTTACAATTTCTGAAGTGCAGCACTTAATTTTTTAGATTATACCACCTTTCTATGATATTAAAGATCAAAAGAATGAAGACATGTATGTGGGTATACAGATAATCTTTTTTAATGAAGGGGTGATGCCTGAGGTGAAAAAAATAAATCTCTGCAATAAACCATGAATTTTAACCTGTATTTTCATAAATACTTGAAAGAAGGAAACATATGCTATATAGCAAAATACTGTTAAGTGAGACATTTAAATCTTTATAATGCATCATGAAATGTACCAGGATTTTAATGGCTTATACTTCATAAATTTTTTTTGAGTTTTTGAAATGTGGAAATATTAATTAAAATGAATGTCTGGAATGAATGTCTGAAAACTGAAATTCCATCTTTACATTTAAGTGCTTTCTGGAAAAGCTATTTGTGTTCCCAATACTCCTGTAGTTACAGCGTAACTCCTAGATTTCATTTCTAGCTGTTGGATAGTAAGCAGACAATAAATTTATAATTCTAAGAATTGGTTTTCTGTTTATTACTGTTTTCTATCTTAACAAACATCGAAAGTTCTGAATAACAGTCAGTACAATGTAGATGATCAAATGGAAATTAGATTACTGAATATGTAGAAGTTACTTATTAGTAATGCCAAAAATAAGAAGTGGTCACATCTTGTAGCGGGGGGGGTCCCGGGAGCTGGGAAATCCAGCCAGAGTCATGATACGAACACCGATACGATTTGAGCATCGTGCTCCAGTTTTATTATTCGGTTACACCAAGTTATACTTTTTCCCAAAGTTCACGCCCCTTCCCCATGAGAAAGCCTCTAAGCAGCGGGGGAGCTGACCAGTGTATACCTTTTCCCAAGGCTGTTCAAGGCTGCCAGCTAGCAGGTGCCTTGCAAGCCTGTTTTCAGCCTGAGGCCCCATCAGGGGTACTTCTGCAACAGCCCTGGGATGCCCAAGCCCTCCTGGGGTATCCTATATTCCACAAGGAATCCCTCTACAACATCTGAGCTCTGTAGTACTTGAACCAAAAGGTACATTAGTACTTCAGTGCTTGATGACCCAGGTAGACTTTTTATTTTTACTACTAGAAAATTATAATTTTTTTCTCCTTTTACTTAGTTTTCATTTTCTGGGATCCTTTGTGTCCAAATTTTCCTGCAGTGGCCAAGGTGGGGGTGGAGTCTAGAGCTGGCTGGGCGTGTCTAGATTGCTACTCTATACCATGAATACCATTGCTGGGGGATGTGGCTTCGGTGGGGGAAAAGTCAAACTCATTTTGTTTTTGTCTTGGTGGTCACATGGAGCTTGGTTGGGGTGGTGATCACCTTTTTGTGTATGACTCACCCTCTCCTTTGTATACTTTTATTACTAATATTGTTCCTGTTACTGTTTGTTTATTTTATCATTGCTGTTATCAACTAAATTTTTCTTAACTCAGAAACTCTGCTTTTTTCTCCGTCTTGCCAGAGGGGGTAGGAGGAGGGAAGCAGCTGAGTGGGGTTTAATTTCCAGCTGAGTTTAAACCATAAAACTGATATTTGAATTTTTTTCTACTATTAGCAGTAATCCAAATGTGGCTTGTTAAATATATACTATAAAATGTTATATTCCACTTTATTGTCAAATGTTCCAAACAGAATGTTTTAGCTTATAACTTTAAAACATGCAGTGCTGCCAAATTTTCTGCTACCAGCATATACAGGACAAAGTATCATCATCACTTCTTCCTCCATGGATGCTGACAATGCCCCAAAAATCAAACTCCTGAACATTATCATTTTCACTGAGATATGTCATTAAAATCAAGAGTGGAGATGTACCACAGTGGTAACTTCCTTTAGTTTATCAAGTTATAAAGTTGTATTTAAAATAATGTCTATATTCTCAAATTTTATAAATTACGGAACTACAAATGGTCACCATCCTGTTACTTATCATATGTTCTTTCCAGATGGTTTTCCATCTAATTATAAGATTTTTCAGTGTTTTTTCTGGCTGAGGAGTCAATGCTAATTTCCTCTTCTGTGATAAATTGAGAAAAAGGCAAAAGAAATACTCTTAAAGGATCTGTGAAAATGGGAATTCTGTTCATGTTTACTTCTGCAGGCAATAGATATTGGGGATATGAGGTTTATAAGCCCCAGAAGAATTATACTCTTTTATTTTTGTCTTTTAATTTCTGTGAAGTTTTCCTATATCATGCAGGAAGAATAGTGGAAAACGTGCCATGGAGAAGTGTGTATCAGGGTGATGTGGGTGGGTTAAAAAGTATGTTTAATTCAATATTGTTATTTAGACTTATTTTATAAACAAAAACAAAAACAAAAACAAAACAAAAAAAGAAGAGGAAATAAAAAACCTCCACAATCAAATGAAAAAAACCATCAGGATTTCTTCTTTGCTAGGAAAAACCAGAAAGCAAAGTTCTTCCCATTCCTGACTCCATTGAAAAGAACTGCCCAGCATTTTGCTTTTAAATTTATCTGCTCTATAGCTGGCTTTAGGTTGGAGAGAACTCATATGTGGAACCTGTCAAATAACATACAGAGAAGACTGTGAAAATCTTTGTGTTTGTGTACTATAATGTTTCCTGATTTGTCTAAAAGACTTACAAAGAAAATGAAAACAGGATCCATGGATACTGTATATATCTTCTACTGCAACTTTCTGTGTGACCTACCTTTCTGAAAGCACCTTTTCTGTTTCAGTTATCAGTTTCCAAACCAAAGGAAGGTCAGATTTCAGATTTCTCTGACATTTAGAGTGTTAACTCACTTCATGTATGTTTATTTGTTAAAGGACTCCTTTTTCTTAAGCTGTCAGAGACAAAATTTATTCATTAGGTAAATGCTTTTCTATGCCTGCTTTTTTGAAAAGTTTTTGCAACTCTAAATGATATTATCAACATTTTCTATATTTTTCTTATTTATTTTTAGCAGCATTCCTAATGAAGTATGTTTTTCCAAGCTTCACAACTTGGTCCTAAATTAAGTTTACACCTTAATACAAAACACTACTTTATGTAAACATAAGGCTTTCTTTCTTACTTTCTAACTTTCTTGTTTTACAGGAAAGCTGATGCAACACCAATACATAAATTGTCATGATACAACTGAGACCAGATGTCAGTAGCCCTTGCAAGGTGAATGGATCTTTAAGACCTTCTGCACTTCCCAGCACAGCTCCTGCAAGAGTTCTCTGTTAGCTGCTCTCATTGTCATCTTTTCTTTCTTATAGGTAACCTGCACTGCTCAGTCTCTTAGTTGTAGTATCAGTCTCAACAGGGTTAATAGAAAAATACACACACAACACAAAACAACTCCACTACCACCTCCCCAGTTCTCAGAAGGGAAGAAAAGGAATGAAAATGCCATAACAATTGCCTTGATGTGTTCAGTTAATTCACTGAAGTGTGTCATCACAGTAAAAATGAAAACAGGCACATGAAATATATGCTTGAAGGATATCTTCCTGATGGACATTTTTTTTCTCATTTGTGAGAACATGTGAAGGATAAGGGAAGTCAGAATGTTGGTTTTTTTCACTGGAATTTCCTAAGGAATGGCCCAAATAGGAAAATGCTCATAGGAGTTGTGTCTCTGTCAAAGAATAAGTTTCAGAAATGATCTTTCAAAGTTGTAGATGACTGAAATTGTTGGTGAAATTTATTCCTTACTATTATAAATAAAGTGTTATTTACAATTCCATGAATAGATGAGAACAAGAGAAAAAAGCCTTAAGGAGAGATTCTAAGCACATGTAAATTAGTGTATTTCTGTTGTCCTTAATGAGATTGGACCAATTTACACCAGCTGAGGAGTTGTTACAGTAACATTAACTGACAAATATTACATTTAAAAGTTTAATAAGGTTAATACTGCTTCAGAGCTAAATTTTCTTCTTGTACACTGGCATGTTTCCTACGTTCTTTAAGAGAGAAGAACTTTAATTTCCAAATTTTTTAAATCCCAGAGCATTTCTTACTATAGATGTATTTTTAGAATGATACTGAGGCTGAGGGGCTAAATTTAATTACATGATCATGTGCTAGGTCACTGTCTTTTTCCTTCAGGGTACTGGTATTTTCATAACTGATTTACACTAGCAGCTGTGAAGCTGCATACATTTTAAAGACTGTTTTGTAAGCTCAATTCTTCATAGCTGAGAGAAAGACAAAAAGCTGTTGAAGTATAAAACATTAATTTGGCTGATATTTTTGTGTCTACAGGGGCAAGATAATCTCTTTTCAATTGTTTTACAGATCACCATGGAAGTACGGTCTGTGCTTTGGACAGTAGAGTATTGCACAAGAGATTTTTGATGTAGAAGAAAAGCTAATGGGTGTATTTAAAAAATGGACAGACATAGAAAGAATAGATAATAACACTCTGAATAAAGATGCAATCTTATGTGTACATTTGAAAACAGAAAGAAAGGCTAGCAATTTTATGTAGATTCACAGATTTAAAGTTTCCTGCCACATCTATTTCCTAAGTGGGCCTGGGGTCACAATGGTAGTCTCAGCGTTGGAGGAGACTCTGAAATGTTAAACTTATTTTATACTCTGAGGTTACCAAATAGAGTTCTAAAGTTTACAGCACTTTTTGTAAATTATTGTTTCTTGCCTGTGGCTTTCAATCATTGAAATGGTTTGGAGAATAACTGAATTGTAATGTAGTCTTGAAAATTTTAGTAATAGATTTAAGATTCAGAATATATGCTCTATATTTAAATGACTATACCGATTGAGAAATAATGGCTTATAAACATTTTGCCAGTGTAAATAAAAAAAATACTTAATCAAAAGCAATTGTGTTGTGTGGGTGAAAACATTGCATAACCTTTACTCAAGCTGTGTTATATATAACACAATCAATATATAAAGACCAGAGAAACTTAAATTTGTTGCACACAACATTCCCACTCATCTTCTATTTAAAAACCTTTGTTCAAACTGCATGCTGTGCAGTTCCTTCAATGCCTCTGCACTTTCAGAAGAATGAACAAGATAAATCAGTAGATCAAAAAGGGGGCACACTGCTCTCCAGAGTGCAATTAATGTTCATTTGCATAGTCTGTACATTTTAACTGTGAAATAAAAGCCATGTGTCCCAACTGATGGCTGAATTTTGCTCTACCATTTCCCAGAGGAAATGATAGCAAAACAAAATTTAGCAGAAAAAGAGTCTTATTTTAAACAACTTCACATTTAAAGGTATCACATTTAAAGTCCTGTGCATACTTGCATTTCAGGGAAATCTGTAGTTTTCCACATTTTATTAACAACAACAGACAAGTTTCCATTTGTATCTGTTTTTGATCTCTCCCTTCTTTGTTCTGGGTCAGTATTTTATGACTTTACAGATTTTTTGGATAGTGTTCTTCAATGTAATCACCACCCTTTTCATGCCATTAGACTTACCACAGTAATCTCTATTTCTCGAATAGTCTTAATTTATGGGTAAATGTCTAGTTCTCCTGGTTAGTTTGCTATTTTACCTCTCTCTACTTTCCTCTCCTCCCTTTTCCCCCAGTGCATCCTCTCATTTATTGCTGAACTTTGTCTGTACCTCTTTGGCTCCACTGAACCACTGAGTATCTACAGAATGGCACCTGCAAGGGAGAGCACAACCAGGACTGGAGATCACTCATGGTCCTTGGCTTGTCCATCTCGCAGGACAGTCTGGCTCCTGCTGCTGCCTAACAGAGAAATTACTAATATTTTAATGAAAATATTTTGGATCTTAAGATTCCAGTTTAAAATGCATCACTATTGAGAAGTAGAAACACTTCTCGAAGATGAGCAAAGGAGTCTTACATTTCAGGTGAACTTGTAACATTGCTATTCAGGCAGTAATTTTTTATATATTTTCTTGAAAATGGGCTCCAGTGCAAAATCAACTTTAAAATTTTGTGTCTCACAAAATGACATATTGAATGAATAGTTTTCATAAGAAGATGAACTTTTCTTACCAGTCCATAGAAAATTTTGAATAAGACCTGATCTGCCATCTCAATCATGTATTTGAGATAATTTCAAAAAGGAATCTGCATTTTAAATAGAAAGGTACATCTTAAATCATAGTTACTGCCGAAGATACGACAAGACATTTATGTGTGCTGGTTTTGTCTGGGATGGGATTAATTTTCTTCATAGCAACTAGAATGGGGCTGTGCTTTGGATTTGTGCTGAAAACTGTTACTAACTGTTTTAGCCATTGCTGAGCAGTGCTTAGACATTGTCAAGGCTTTTTCTGCCCCTCACGCTTCACTAGTGATGAGGCCAGAGATGCACAAGAAATTGGTGGGGGGACAAAATCAGGACAGCTGGCTCCAGCTGACCCAAGGGATATCCCATATCATATGGTGTAATGTTCAGTGTATGAATCTAGGGAAGAGGAAAGAAGGGTGGGACATTCTGTGTGATGGTATTTGTCTTCTCAAGTCACCATTACATGTGATGGAGCCTTTTTTTTATGAGTCTGGCTGAACACCTGCCCGCCCATGGGAAGTATTGAATGTCTTTATCTCAACCCATGAGTTTTCTCTCTTCTACTCTTTGGATTGTTTTCCCCCTCTACTTCAGGGGAGTGAGCAAATGTCTGTGTTGCCATCAGGGGCTAAACCATGACATCTGTAAGTGAAGTCTATATTACAAAGATAAAAATTGATGTCAAGGAACACAGCTTACAGCTGAGTCTATTCTGATAAAAGAAAAGTTATTTTCAAAACTGAAACTGCCACTGTTCATTAGGAAGATACCTGTAGGTTTAGTTTAGGTGTCCAGTTCACTGACAATTATACAACTAGTGACTGGACCACAGATGCTCGGTGTTTATATTTCCTGATCAAGATCCAATTAAAAGCTTCCATCTGCCATAAATCTTTGTCTCCATACAGATTTCAATACAAGTGACATGCATTAGCATTCAAGCTTTAGCCTGTCCTTCATTTTTGTCAAGTTATCCAAACATTCTTTTACTAGGAGTTTTTTTAAAACTCCAGGAGTTTGTTTGTCTGGTTGGTATGTTTGTTTGCTTGTTTTTGTTATAGCCAGAGGTTCATAGGTTCTTTGGAAAAAATTGTTTTGGAATATCACTCAGTTATTTTTAATTAACATTGATAATTGCATTGTAGATTTGGCAGATTTAAGACCAATGAGAATTTTATAGGAATATAATGACTGGAGAGGATTTCAGAAAAGTATCATAAACAAAAATTCTTTGGCTATGAAAACATGAGAAATGTTTTGTAAATATTTTAAACCAAAGTGAATCCTTAGAGATGTAGAAATTTTTTACATTTATTTTCTAGAAATAAATTTCAAATGCTAGGGTGTTCATGCCTTTTTTACAAAATATTTTTTTTTTTAAGTGAGGATATGAACTTCTATTAGTTTACTGGAGTAGGAACTAGATTTCTTTGGTTAAACCAAAGACAGTGTTTATAGGACTGGCAGATATCTCAGAAGATCACTAGGAGTTCAGAACCCTTCTGGAAAGGCTGCTGGAATGAATCAACTTCCTCTATGACATCCAGATCTGCTCACCCATAGAAAATTGAAATAATTTAATATGTGATACTCCACAGTAATTCCTGCACAGATTGGAGATTCATAAATTGTAGCATATAGAATGAATGCACATTTTCAGGTATTTTCTTTAGTAAACTTGAAAAAAAACATGTGTAGTTACTCTTCTATGCTGGTCAACAAACTGTAATATTCTTCACAATCTAACAACTTCCTGTAACTGCTGGAAAGGCTTCAATCACTCTTTTTATTTTGTATTTTTTAATTTCCTTCCTCTATACTTTCACATTATTTACCTCAAAGAAGAGAGGGATAATGCAATATAAGTCAGCGCCATCACTGTAAGAGTATTGAATTGTAGAAGTCACCTCTTAAGAATAAAGTGTGTTCCTAGAAAAGTACATAAATATTGCAATTTATAGTTGAAAAAATAAAAAGACCAGCATGAATGGAATGAATGAGAAATAAATATCCACACTGAACCTGAAAATATGTCAATTTTTTAGTATTACTAAAAGTACTGAGGCATCTGTTGTGAGTGGAGTGGAAGCTTCAAACAAAGTTTATTAGAGAATTCCTGACGTTGAGCCACAAGGTGCAGAAAGGACCCCTTTGCTTTCTAAGCTCCTTCCGAGAGAGGACCCTGACTGTGGCCCCAGACTTTGTCAATGGTTTAAGTAACTTTGTCTGACAAGATAAGAGATGGCAAATCAGATGTGTTTTTATTAAATTAATTACTTATTATGACAAATGATTAGATAAAATATCTTAATCAGAATTATTTACTACACAGTATAACAGCTAAAATTACTAGTAGTGTATAGAATAGGATAGTGCACTATACCAAAGCAATTATTAACAAAAAGAAACACTTATTAAACAGAGATTGATATAACTCACCATATATTTGCTCATGCACAGATCTCGTTCTCTTAACCCCAAGGAGTATCCCTTGTGGGGGTGGGGGGTGTCCTCTATCCAAGGGAGGAATCTTCACCCACTTCAAAGGAGAATATGTCAGAAAAACCCAACCATATCAAAGTGGACTTTTATAGTGTGAAGTGATATGACTGCCAGTTATATGTCTCCAGGTCAGCTTAGCAGCTGGTTGTCTACCAAATCTTTGCCTCCCTATCAGGATGTTAATTCAGGGTTGCCAGACTGGATTTAGCATAGTCCGACACCAAAACCAGCATATGGTGCCCCCCTCAATCCACTCATGATAACTTTGTAAATAGGACATTGTCTGAATTTCTTGACCACATTCCAGGGCAGAGCATCCAAGGCAGAGCACATGATACAGCATCTTAAAGGTTTCAGAAGAAAATCTAGTGACACAGAGGCATGGCTTCATACAAAAAGAACTTTGAATGCTCAAGAGCTCAAGTCTAAACCACATGTTATTTAGGCTCCTGGATCATGGAGCAGAATCCTAAATCTGTATTAGAAGTATTACTTCTAAAAGCAGAGTATTAGTGTTAGACAACCCAAAGAAGATCCCAAATAGTCTTCTGAGAAAGACATGACTGCAGGAGCCTTTCTTCCTTAACATATTAGTATGAAGCAGTGGCAGGACCAGAATAATCCATCACTTCTTATGAACATTACTCATGGAACTTTGGTTGAAAGCCTGAGCACCCTCCAATGGTTGGTTCCACTGGTCTGATAAAAAGTGCCTACTAGGTAATGGCCCTAGTTCCAAGACTGTCATCACAGATAAATGTACTATAAGGAGTAATTTTCCGTGGCAAATGTTTCCTGTCTCTAATATCTTTACAATATATATATAAAAAGCACTGCAAGAAAGAATTGTTAAAATGTAACAAATCATTGAGAGGAAAAATGTAAAGATATAACTCCATAAATACTCTTCTTCACTTGTGGTTCTTCTGTCATGCTGAGAAACCTTGACATATATGTATGCACACATATATATGGTTCTTCTCCCTATCCCTTAGTATTTGATTTCCATACAAGTGTGATAAATAAGACTGATTTTTGTCTGAGGGCAATTCACTTGATTAGCATCAAAAATTCTGGGGATTTTACTTTGTTAGAAATTTAATTCCGAGCCTGGCTCATAAAGTAAAGAGGCAAACAGGATTTTTAAAGGATACTTAGGAAAGACTGTTAGTGTAGAAATTGCATAGAAGGTTATTTTTCATGATTAGCTATTCAGTAGAACAGGTCATGTGAAGGTAGCATGCACAGTGTATCTCCAGGTTTTTTTAAAAAGCCCAAATTATAATTTTATAATTATTCACATTAAGATCAAACTTTGGCATGAAGTAATTTTTCTCTGAATCCTTTATTAAATTTGATGGCTAAGTTTTTTGCTGTCCTCAAGCCTCAAGTATATTCAAACTGACACATGCTTTCTTCCAGTGTTTTGCCTGTAGCAGAAATGTATGGTATTCCCCTGGCCTTGGCAATACAATTGTAGGAAATCTATTTTCTTATTCTGTGTTGTAGTTTTATTTCCCCTTAATACAAACCTTTATCTGGAGTAATGTATGCAACCTTTTCAGTATGCAGTTAAAATGCCATATTAGTATAATTCACAATAGCTGTAGACATTAAGGAAATTTAATTCTCAAGGTAATCGCCAATGTTGTGTGATGTATGTGACACACTAAATAATGAATTTTTTATGCTGTCATTTCTACATTTTTAAGTGAATCTTCTTATATTCTTTAGAAATTTTGTATTAAATTGAATTAAACTTACCTCTTCTATAAAACTATTCTAAGCACTAAAATGTGACTAAGTTTTGTATGCAGAAAGCATCAATGCTCTGTCAAAATATTAGCTATACAGATGTTTTTCTTAATTTTTTCCTTAATTTAAAGAGTAATAATATTGAAATAGGAACACTCATACTGCCCAATTTTTGTTCACATGATATTCTTCTGTCCAACTTAAATTTCATTTTTATTTTCACTTCTTAGAGAGTGAAAACAAAAATCATATGCAAGGGAATTGATAGATAAGAGTACACTGTTGAAAGAATAATAGAGAGAAAAAAATAACTACAATATATTTTCAGTAAGTAGCCTTTCCCCTAACATTAAGAGCTTGAGCAGCATAGTAGATCTTTAATCCCTAAATTAGACAAAGAATTCCCTATGTGCAAAAGGGCAGCCAACAGTTGTCTTCTGACTCTTCCCTGTAATAAGCTACTCTTCTCCACCAAAGAAGTACCCTACCACACAACTGTAAAAGAACTTAGTCTAAAAATGTTTTATTGACCTCTCAGCTTCTGATCCTTCCTCCTCAAAAGTCCATCTATTTTATTTAATTGTTAACTTTTATTTAACTATGATCTATTACAAATATAAAATATTTAAATAAACAAATATAGAAAATATATAATAGATGTGTACATACAATATACATAGATGGTACTAGGAGCTAAACATTAGGTTTACTCCTCATCTAACTGTGTGCTTTACCATTGTGCTATGAAGTTAGACATAGTACTTGAAAGTATTTTATTATTTTAATATACAAAACATTATTTTGTTCTGTCAGTTTGCTTTCATATTTGGTCAAATAGATTTTGTGACTATAGTTTCCTAATCTGTATATTTACCTTTGTTTTGTTCCAGTGCCTTTCTGACCTACAGTGGCTCTTACCATCTATCTCGTACGGACATTCACCTTCATGTACTACCTTTCCTTCACTCACACAGCTTTATATCATATCGTTATTTTGTTTCATTCTGTCAAATTTGTAGAAAGAGATCACAGTAAGAAAGGCTTTCCTATGTATTGTTCCTATAGCCATCTTAACTTCAAGTAGGTTGGCATTTTTTTATTGGTTTTGAAACACAGCCAATGATAGTCACTATATTTTGATTTTACAGGGGTAATATTTTACACTGAGCCTTCTGTGTTTAATGATTGCATGTGTTAAGACTGAAAAGTATTTTGTCATAATTAGCAGACTGTGTCTCTGCCAGCAGTGGAAGTCTGGGTAGCAGGAAAATAAAGAGATTAATAAAAACCCCCAAATAAACAATCTCTTAGGGAAGAAGAATGAGTTGGACACTATGGAAAAAATACACAGTTCATCATTATACAACAACTGGACTGAATTAATTTTCTAATTAGAAATCAGAAAACATTGCTTGAAGGAAATACTCTTGAAATACCATTGCATAATTATGATTAGATTCTAAGAAGTATTTAGCATGAATTTTGTGACACTCAATGATTAACACCTTTGAAAATTCCATTTATTATTCTTTACCATTGAGATGAAAAAACACTCTGCAGTGGCCATGAGACATTGCCATGCACCTAGAATACCCCAAAGCTACAAAAGAATATTGTTTCCTTATTTGGCACATGTTGTGTGGAATCTATAGAAAAGAAAAGGGATTCTCCACAAGGAAACATAATTTTAGGTTTTTCTCTGGAAATATGCACCTATGAAGTGCAAGTAAAACATTGTTTTCATGTGTGAGGCCAGTGATTTGGGTCATTTATACAAAGGGTGGAGGTACTTCTTGATGTAATTGCAAATACAATGGCACAAGTGCTCTTTTTTACTCTGACTTCCTCATTCTATATTGAGATTACTGTAGGAGCTTCTGACCTTTGTGTATATCCCCAATTCTTTAAAATCACTACTTACTATCTCTAATTCTAAAAGTAAAAAGCAAATAAAATTTTACTGAGATCCACCTAATTTAACACTATAAACTATAGATAAACTTTAATCAAAAGAGCTCTTAATCACAAATACAAAACATAGATATGACATCATTACTGACTGACTTCAAATACTTCACATCAACTTAAATATGCTGATATTTTGAGCCACAATTAAACATGAGAATGCAATTTATGGCAATGCTACACAATGCTGAAAAGTTTTCTTTCCAACTAAAGGTACTCTCTTGTATCCTAAATCTAAAATGTCACTGTAGATTAGTTACTGTTGCAACATAAAATAGAATACTCTAGCTTCAGGTGTGCCATTAAATATGCATCTTCCAACTTTAAAAAAGATGTTTCAAAATGAAAAATCGTTGGCTCCAACTTTTTCAATTTCTATGTTGTATTAGGTGCCAGAAATGACTTAGAAAATGATAGCCTCTGGATAAAGCAGAATGTATACAAACTGCTTCATTTTACATCCCAATAGTCTAAGCTGACTGTATTAATCAAGTGGAGGTAGTCACCATGGTAATCAAATAGGCACCTTCTAGCCGACCTTGCAGATTTTTGTTACTAGCGGGCTTAAGGTTTTCTGAAATGATGTTAATCCCCATTAAGAGTGACAGAGGTCATATTGTACAGCATTGCAAGTTGCTAAGTCGGAGGGGAAAGGAAAACAGCACCTCATATTAAACACCTCTAGATTTTACTACCAGCAGGAGACACCCATTGGTATTCTCTGTCTCATCATTCCTAGAATCAGCAGACTTTTCTAGTTTATTTCTACTCCACCTCAGGAAACACCACCTGCAGCAAAGTAAGAAAATTATGCACTGCTTTTCCACATTACAGAATAAATGAATGGCATAAAATTAAGATTTCCAGAGGCATTCCGTGGCCTACCATGTATGTTTATGTGCTGTTTCCATTGTCAATATGATGAATAAACAATTTCCCCCTCACTTTCTTTGCCTAATAAACAATTTAAGTACCCTAAATTTTAGGGGGGCTGCCTGAATTTGTGTTTGGTAGGTCTTTTTCCACAGGCTTTCTTCTATGTATATTTCCATCTTCCATTTCTTTGCCACCCAATAAACCCCTAAATTGGACAGTTTCATTTTTTTCCCATTTTTCTTTCTGTTTGTATTGTCTTTTTAAATTTCTTTTTTTTTTTTTTTGTGTGTGTCACAGTTCTTTATTTCCAGTCTGACTTCCTTTGAATTTGTAATTCTCTTTCTGTACACCCTTTATTGTTGGCTATTTTCCTCTTCCATATATTTTTTTCTATTCCTAACTTTTTTTTTAATTCTTTTTGTTGCTATGTATTCTGCTGCCTTCTTTTTTTTTTTTTCTACATATACCTTTTTTTGTTTCCTCTGTTAGCATTTTTTTGTTATCCTAACAGCATTAAAAGATTGCCATACTTTGTTGTATTTCATACACAATAAGACTATAAATGCACTGCTTTCACAAAAAGAATGGTGGGCCTATTGGCAATATTTTGCAATTGCTCCAAAATTATTGGTCAAGGAAAATTATTAGGATAATCTAAGATACCATGAGCTTTAGTACATTTTGTATCCCTTCACTGTCATTGCTGCCAGGAAAACTAATTAAAATCAATAAACTCTAAAGGTTAATATATACTCATAGTTCAGCTAAAGAATCTAAAAGCTGTCCAAAAAACTTGGATAACGCCTTAAAATATTTAAAGGTGGAAAATGAGCCAGAATTTACTGTCCTTGTCAGTCTGCTTCATAACTATGGTGACTTAAGATACTGCTATGATAATAATGGTATTTCTTTATTAAGTCATCTGTTTTGACAGGTTTTCTGAAGGACAATTTAATCTCTTTTCTTTATTAGATAATGTGGTACTTTCATTATGAAACCAAGTTTAAAAATTTTTTTTGACTTTTGCATTTTTTCCTGTAACATATATCAAAGTTTTTTTTTTGTTTGTTTTGGTTGACTAGAACCAAGAGGAACTGGTTGGAGAAGTATTAATTCCTTTATTTTATATTTGGAGATCAATGATGTACTTTATAAAACCCTTAATCTTGTGTAGGTGTATGTCTTATATCTCTGTGAACTCCTAGCTCCCCTAGGATTGGCTTGACCTCAAAGAAGATGTAATTAAATTAATGTACTTTGAAGAACATTTCATTCACTACTGCTGACAATACTTCCTAATGTATGCTATTCATATACCTGCATTATATTATTATTATGTCTTCTAAAATAAAACCCTAAAACACCATCAATTCAATTAAAATAATCAAATAAAATAATTAAAATAAGTTTGGATTGAGAAATAAATCAGATTCAAACCTTTGCAGGCATTTCTAAATTCATTTATAGTTTTCATGTATAAATGTTGTTTACATTACCATCAAATACCAGAGATTTTATAATATTTCTTTTTGCCTGGTCATGTAAGTGCAGCTTTTTATGCTCTTAGTCATAGCCACAGAGGGGAAAGATAAAAAAAGTATATTTTTAAACATGTGGATAGTTCTACAGAATCAGTTGAGGGAACTGATGCATTAAAGTAAGCTTATATTTATTGTTGTTAGGTTTAGGTCCTGGTCCATTGTATAATGCAGTTCTGTGTGAGTGTGTTCAAGTTATAACAGATATGTAGCTTTCAGGATAACTTTATTTAATTCCTGTGTGAATAGATGAATAGTGCATGGAAAGTTATCAGAGCTGAGGCTCAACTCAACAGTATTTAGTCGATGAATTCATCTCCCTATGGAAATAAATTACCTTTTGCAGCACCTAGTGTAATTTTCTTGCCATGGTACATCAATTCTAACCTTTTCCTTATAACCACTCCCAAATTATATGACAGCATGTATGGCTCCTTCAGGACACACAATAATTTTCTCTGTTAGCTATGAATTTGGTGGATTCCAGCATGTATTCCAAACTTGAAGTCTTAGGTTTCTGCTTTCAAACTTTTACAGCATTTTGTAACTTGCTTCATAAAATGAAGTGAAATCCAATAGGCAAGCAAATAATAGTACTGCTTTCCATTTGAAATACGGAAAGAGGAGGCTAAGTCAGTATAAAATATATTATAATTTTGTAGCAACAAGAGCCTGGTTCTAACGTACCTGTTAACGTGTAAAGAAAATAAGATATTCTATGATCTGTGTGCATCTTAATGTTTCATTTGTTTCACCTATCCAGTTTCACCACTACAGCTCATGGTTGCATTATCCCAGCTTACATACTCTGGTGCATGAATCCCCCCAGCCTACAGACCTTCCTATTCTTCTACCACAGCTACACCTGAAGTCACAACTTCCATTCTTCAAGATGTTGTCTCAACAATGAAGCTAGATCAGACCTAGAGAATGGATGGAAAAAAACAACAATTTAATCTCTCTTAGTAAAATACTCTTCAGCAAGAGATTCAAAATTCATGCATCCAGAAAAAGACAGATGATGTAATTTCATAAGAAGTGAAAATTTTTCTGTGAAGGAAGGCCATAACAAGCATGTTATTTCTAAATTATTTTTACTTTTTTCCAGTGCCTACTTACCCTAAAATTCCCAACCAGTTTCAGGATCAGAACCCAGCAGCCTCTCACCCTGCTTGAGCATTGTTGACTGCTCTCTCTTCACCCACACTGCACCCATCCATTCTTTTTGCTCAGCTGCACAAAAGCAAAATCCTGCCAGACTGAGCCCTTCTTAACAGAAGGAAAGGAGGGAAAGCTGATAACCTAGCACTTAATTAATTTACTTAAAAGTTTAACCTGAAGAACAGAAGCTTTTGAAAACCATTCTATTACCAACGCCCCCTAGTGGAGATAGACTTGAACTGATAGAATATCTTCCCTTGATCAATTAATGTTACCAACCACCACCAGAAAGATTCATCAGCTTTAATTGTATCAGCATGGATAGGATTTTTTTTCCTCGTTTGTAACTCTTTGTCCTTAACCGCAAGTTTTGATACTGAACTCTTTTATAAATTCAGGTTTTAGGCAGAAATTACATATTTATATGATCATACATGAGTGGAAGAGAGATGACAAAGGAGAATCTGGAGGAAGAAAGCTTGTTTCCTCAAATGAAAAGAATAGCTTACACTCTTATTCTACTGCAAACTGATCTACAAAAAGAGATTTTCACTATCAGAGCTCTCAAATTTACATGTTAAATATAAAAGAGGATCTAAGCCTGAAGCAGCTGCTTTCAACATAGTTCCTAAAGATCTGTCAGATACTTGTATATCTTTGCCCGGTTTATCCACTTGTGATGCAAGAGCCTAAATACTGTTTTCCATTCTTGAAAGTGCTGCCTCTAGGACGATTTTCTGCAACTTACAAATAATCTCTTCATAATGAACTATTAAACATGTGTACTGCTTATTTGCATTGTAATATATTAAGAACAAGTGTTCCAAATGTTAATTCTTTTAGCAGATAAACAGCAGTTTTGGATGAGAAAGTTTCATGTTTGATACTGGCTGTTTTCATTTGAAATCTTATTAGGGCTCTTGTCCAGGTACTTACCAACTCCAGTGCCTTAAGACACAACTGGTTTCACTTGTCAGGTGTGTCAGAAGACGTTTTTCTCCATTATCTCACATAGTTCATTTCTGGCTTCAAGTCTGGCAGTTTTTGACATGAACATTTGCAATTTGTCCTTTATGTTATTATTTAAGGTTTCCCCTTTCCTCTTCCCAAATTCCCTGTACAGCAGAATGAGAAAACCCTTAAATGAGAAAGGAGAAATTATTTACTGTCCAAGAATATATTGAAAAAAAATATTTGGACATATTTTTCCTCAGAGAAAACTACTTCAGTGCAAAGTAACAGAAGCCGCTTCTATTAAAAGAGTACCACATTATGCATCTATGCTCTGTATTCAAGGATTAAGCTAGTACCATGAATTTCCTGTAGTAAAGATTAGTCCTTATCTGAAAACACCCTCTCCATTTCAGAAATAGTCACACACTGCTAATAAGTACATTTCAGAATACTATACATCATCTTACTTTAGCCATTGCCCTTCCTAACGTGGCGTCACAGAGCATGTTACACCAGGAGACAGCAGGGACAGACTGCACCGAAAGGGGACACAGGAGTGACAAGGGTGGCAGGGCAGTGATCACACCCACGAGGGACACTATCCACAGTAACTGTGAAAGAAGAGCAGAGGTTTCAGTGTCAGAGACCAGAGAAGAGCCCTGTGGTTGCCTGTGGTGTCCATGCAAGTCTGAGGCCAGGCTGGGAAGCCAAGTCAGTGAATCCAGCTCAGGGACAGCAGGTGCAGTGCTGGGAAGAGGTACACATGACAGAACTCACACAAGGACACAGAGCTAGGGCCTGAGCTTGAAAACAGCTCCCAAGCAAAGGGGACAGAGACTGCACAGCTCCTTCTCACAGTTCACCTCTGTGTTGGTGGTCTGGTCCCATGTCATACAGATAAGGAAAATTAAAGCTGACCTTGAATATAGGCAGCCAAGCTCCCAAGGACAGCCGGAAGATGTTACAAGGCATCTTGGTCCATTCGGGGCCCTGACTGTCTTTAATTGCATAATCTCTTGAGTGATGTAGATTATTGCTTTGAGAAAATATATAAGTAGTTTTGGTGTCAGGAAAAGTGGTGGCACAAGCTCAAAATCAGTGAGCTGAAGGTCTGGAAGACAGCAGAAACCATGAGAACTTATAGCTGATTAACTACAGTGAGACAAGAAATGGGAACTTCTGTATTAAGCTCTGATCTGTGGGAAAATTATAAATAGAAAGAAATGAAAACACAAACCAAATATAAAGAATTAGATGCTCAAAGTATGTTCTGTATGTAACAATCTTTCTAGGAGAGGTGGTTTCAGTACTGATTTGTCTCCATCTGTGTCCTAACAGAGTCTCCCAAAAGATGAGCATGTTCCTCCTGACAGCATCCCAGTAAAAAATCATAGAATAATAGAACCACAGAATGGTTTGGTTTAAAAGCGACCCATAAGATCAGCTCCAGCCTCACTCCTCCTACCCCTCTGCCATGGCCATGGACATCTTCCACTAAAACAGGCACAAAAATATTATTCAATACATTCTGAATAGAACCAATAAGCATCGGAAGCTCAGTGTGAAAATGAAATAAGGGGCAGAGACAGACATAGGCTTGCTCCCCAAGTTTCAGGCACTGTGAGCACGGCAGGACTTCCTGGAATTAGCAGCACTGACGAGTAACTCACCACACTTTTGTAAAAAAATACTGTAAGAGTATTGCAAATAAAATAGTGTAAGGAAGTAAATATTTCATATTTCATTGGTTTCATCAGTTTACTTCCTTCCTGAATTCCTACATATATAGTGCAAGGGCAACTAGAAAATTATTCATCTGATCAGACATACAAAGCCGCAGTAAAGTTAGTTACCAGGATATCTACATCCTAACCGGATGTTATTTGTGAGTACTATCTGCCACAAGCTATTGATGATGTCCATAACTGTACATTCCTGTGTACTGACTTTGAAGAATCTTTCACATTTCATATGAATCTTTTATATTTCATATAAATATGGTTAATATCTCCGTTTATTTCTGTTCCTCTCAGAAAAAATTTTTGTACAACCATAAAAACTGCAATTAGTTTCCACAGCACTGTACTTTTAAAACATTTTACAAGAATTAGCAACCAGATTGTGTGAGGTACTTGGCAAGCTGGGTACTTTGGTTTTATGAAAATCCAGACTCTTTTTAATTGCTGAAGCAAAAGATAATTTCTCTTGAAAATCTGGTCTATAGTCTATGTGCATATTGAATGAGTCATTTTAACCTTGATGTACAAACTTCAGCAGTGGCAATGATTGGTTGAAATTCTATATAATTATTCTCACTATTTTCATGATTTTAGAGCCAAGGAGGACAATATATGATCTACCAATTTTTGCTTCATACATTAGGCCAAGAAATTAATCCAACATTTTTATATTGGACCAATATATTCCATTAGGGTTATAGCATGTATTTGGTTATATGTTAGAGTGCTGCAGCAATACCAACAATCCCAATATAAAAGTAAGGCAGATAATACTGGAACATGAATCACAGTGACTTAACAGCTTGAGATACTGACATAGAACAGGCAGTTTTATGTTTTATGTCAAAGACCCAAATGTGTTAAAGGAATCTAACAGTTTCTTGACTGAGTATGAAAATTGAAAGAATCTTTTATTATTAGTCTAGAGTTTATTAACATTATGAAGAGGGAGAGAGGACACATCACTTATAGGACGGTTGCATTTTTTAACAGAATTTAGCTGCTGTGCAAATGAGCAAAGAAATGTCAATTTTACCCTTTTAATGCAATAGTGGCCAATCTGGATTTGTAATTTAATAGTATTTTGCTACTGTGTTCTGGGACACCTAGGGAGGATCTTAATTAAAAATCCATATAAGCACATATTATACCTCTGGAAAACTGTAGTCATTTATCTGAAAATATTAAACCTTCTTTAGAGCTCCAGGCTGGAGGAGCTGTCAGAGGGTTACAAAGGTTACTGTAACACAAATGCCACTTTCTGTAACATTTTTAGATTTGCAATGAAACTGCTAGTTAACTCAGCTTCAAAAGGAGAGCAGACACCCATTAAAGAGTACAGGGGTCACACTACCATCCTGCAGGGGCACAAGTCAGTGATTTACCAACTACAGCAGGAACAATAGGTCAGGCCAGGTGGGTAATCTGTATATTAGAAAAGCTGATGGAGTGAGGTATAGATGATTTTTGGGCTTGGGAAATCTCAGAATTCTTGTAAAGGGAAATGATGCTGAAAATTTTAAACTTAATTTTAGTGTGAGATGCTGCCACTTGCAAAGTATTTTTGCTAAGTGGTACAACACAAGGCTGCAATATTCGATTAATACTGAAGTAGTTCAACAGAAGAATAGTAGGAGTATTTTTTTCCAAATAAAGCCAGTAAGTTTTGAAATAAATCTTCACTACATTCACTACATTCCATTTTTATTCTTATGGTCTATATGGATAATAGATATATGAACTTTCATAAAACATATGGTAGCCATATGTGACAGTTTTGAGGCATCACCACATTTTAAAAAATTAGTCATCCAAGTGGAAACACCACTAGATCCTAATGTACTTTGGCAGAACTAACTATTATGCTCTACTCCAATCTCACTTCCAAAGCAACACTTGACATACTGTTCACATTGTTCCATAATGCAAATCTGTGAATTTTCAATGGCAGAAGATAATCCATGTTACATATTTCTCTGGACATTTTTTAACTTCTCTGATTAACTTAACCTCTTCCTCTCACCTTTCTGTTATTGTTGAAGGTGTAAAAGCCTTGTCTAAGCTGGTTCAGCCTACCATTCTAACAATTATTGCTGCATGTGAATGTACAAAAAGGCCCCCAACCTAACATTAATTCTATTTTACTTGGAGTTAGATCTCAAATGTGTAGACCTTTTCTTTATGTTATATACAAACATGAAAACAGTGTTGTGTAACTACAATGCAAATCCTGAAAAAGGTGCAAACAGAAATATTGCCGCAAAATTAAAGTTGAGTATAAATCCATGTGATGCCTTAGGTTTTAACTTTTATATTTTTCAAATTCTGTACTGCTTAGTGTGTAACTCTGAAGTTTCTTGTAGCCTGTTAATTTCTGCTCTCTCATGCTAGGTAGACATAACAAAGCCTCTCTGGGCCTGCTCTTCAAGGACACCCAGACCATCCTAGGCCCAAAAAATATAAACCAAAGGACTGCTAAGGGGGGCAAGCTGAGGGGAATTACATCATTAAACTGAAGCTTTAATTGGAGAATTAACCCTGATATGCAAATGAACCAAACCTATAAAAGGGTGAAGAACTCGTGACCTGTCGTCCATCTTGGGATCCATCTTGGCAGTTGCCTCTGACTTCCCAGGGGTACCTTTGAAGGCCTTTCAAATAAATACCTATCTTTATTTCCTTATTCTGTCTAGTCTCTGTTTCCAGGACGCCTCTTAAGGCACCACATGAAATCATAGCACTCAGGTAAAAGAACTCTGGAAGGTTAAAATTCTGAAAGGAAAAGTCTGAGGAGTTTATGAGCTGAAAATCTTTAGCTGGAAATTCAAAGCCAACACAGTTACTCATTGCAGTCTCGCAGCTGTGTCATGAATACTGGTAAAGAGTAAATCTAATGCAACATTTAAGAAAAAATGTTAAAAAGGAATTTTATTAAATAATAAACCATGTACTTTTCCTATGTTTGTGTTCCCTAGAGTGAAGTTCAGCTCATTTGCAAAATACATAGGAGTGGGTGGAAAGTAGCATCTGCTTTCTTCTGAGAAAAAAAAAAATCTAGATCCTGATAGTTGTTTTTATTCCCTCTGAAACAGAATAGAGATATCAACATCTTTTATCTTTAGAAAAAAATCAATTGCCTTTAATGTTTTAGAATAAAGGTATCTATGAGGTGTTTAAGACATTTAAGAATTACTGCTGTATAATGCCTTACCACTCCTAGTGTGTGTCTTTCTTAATTAAATGTCTAAGGTGAAGAGAATACATTTTGATATAATGATCCACCTAGATATAGAAGATTCAGGTTTTCACCTCTCATACACTTAAATAAAGAAGGAAATCTAAGGTATGTTTTCTGTATCTCAGTTACAAAGTTAGACTTTCTCACTCAATGAATAATTGCCTACCTCAAGAGACAAAGATCCAAGAGAAAGGTGCTGCTCTTGTTGAGTCATAGTGCATAGCTAATATAAACCTCTTTCAAACCAGGTCATGCTTAGAAAAGGACTAAATATTAAAACAAATTTCCATGTTTGTTACTTATCTTAGATCTACTTTTTCAAAAGGTTGGCCTGGTAACATGTTAATGTATAAAGCACTTGTCAGCTGTGTCAGTGCTCTGTCAACAAGACAGAGACATTCAAAGCTTCCTGCTTTCCAAGAGAAAGAGAAATCAAAAATAGCAGTCATATCCAAGGATGTTGAAATAATTCAGAATTAATCTCTCAAAAATACAGTACTGCTTGCAGCTGAGAGAAGAGTAAGTGTATCCATGCATAAGCTAAGAGAACAGCTGCTATTACCAGCAAATTAGGATGTTAAAACCCCAAACAATGCAAACATTGATTTAAAGCAAGACTAAAGCAGTGGAATGTGACTCCCAAAGCAGGCGTATGGTCATTAGGGATTGACTTTGCTTTACTTTTCTGCTATTAGGGAAATGATGTATCAGGTATGAGCAGATAGCTCATATGCCAGTTAGATATGAAAAGGCTAAGTTCTGTAGGGATGTTTGCCAGAAAGCAGTAAATTAAGCTGAGTATTGTTGAACTGCAGAGATGATAAGAACAAGTGTTGCTTATTGGTTTATTTATCTGATGATAGCTGGCAAGGGAGAAATCAATACAGTTAGTCAGGGATAAATTGCAGACTTGTTACCTAGTATACCTTGAACAGCTTGTGCAGAGATAATTAGCACAACCTCTCTTAGCTAAATTACTGTTTAAAAGTGAAAGGAGATAGAACCAATTTTCTCAACAGTTATTTTATATCATGGTAGCACATGAAGAGAAACCTTGTGAACTTGAATAGATGTTTCAGTTCTTACTAATTTAAAAGAATACACATACCTTAAGTTGTGTGTGTACATGTGACTATATAAACATTGGAATGCATTGCAAATGAAAACAACAGAAAACATAATTAGAATGAAATGTTTTCTCCATCATTATTTATATATATTCAGCCAATGTGTCGAGTTTATTTTGAATTATTTTTTTTATTAATAATTGGAAGCAGTAAAGTGAATTTTTTTCTAGTTAGAAATAGAAACTGTACAATAGACAAGAAAAAGGGGCTTCAGTTCTTTCACAGACATGAAGAGAAAAACTGTGGACTAATAGCTTACAAGAGGAGTGTGACTGTTACTGAATGAGAATTAGGGTCAGAGCAGATACTTCATGTGCATTTTCATGAGGTAAAATGAACCTTCATGATCAAAGGAATTATCATACTAGAAAAAGGCTCAAAATAGAAGATAATTCATTCAGGGTGACATGCACAGGAAAAGATGAGATGTCCATCTTAGCAAACCCCTATGGTTGCAATGGCATTATGCATCTTCTCTAAATAAAATTTGCTGATCCTAAAAGAATTCCTAGAATAATAGTTGTATAAATAAAATACAATGTGATGTAAACACCTGCTAAAAGAAATTGGGGGAATGATGGAGGTTTATGTTTTTGTTGTCTTGAAATTTTTTCTTGACTGCTTCAATTCTCAGAAAGAAGTATAAAACACCTCCAGAATTTCTTTCCCATCCACACATACCCAGAACATAATATAAAAGAATCAAGGATAAGATTCATGAAAATAAAGCCATAAACGTATCACAGATGTATAACCCAGTAAAAAAATACTTTCCAGTGGAAAAAAGGAAGAGTTTTAACCTGTAAAACATAAGAGCTTCTGCTGTGGTTGTGGAGTTTTTGTTTGGATTTTTTCATGCTGCAGTAAATATTGCTGGACTTTCTTTGTCTTTTTCATCTAGATAACTTTGACCCAACTTTATTCACCTACAATTTATTTTAGTTCATTTTTTATCAGCATTCTGTCTGAGAACAAATTGTTTCCAAAAAATGATTCATAACACTTCTCCTAATTCTAAAGCTATTATCTACCTGAAAATGTGACAACTGGCTGTAAAAAAAATTCCTAAGGGAAAGGCTTCCCTTGAACCTGGAAAGCTGTTTCAAATGGCAGCATAAATATTTCTGACATCACATGTAAAAGGAACTGGAACTTACTGAGATCTGTCTTAATATGATTTTTTTTCCAACTATTCTAAAACCATGTAATTAGGAAAATCTATGTCAAAAATAATTAAAGAAATAATTCTGTCAAAATAAGTTTTGTACAGTTTTCATCACAGACACTGAAAATTTTGAAAAACTATTAATAGTTCTTGAAATAAAAATTTATTTGTGATTTGTTAATAATTTTAAAATTGCATTAGCAATGAATTATGGGCAAAAAGAATTCAGAAATCAAAGGGGAATGTATTTTAGGAAGGATACACAGCTGTGAGCATTGAGAAGTAATTAAAAAAAACCACCTCAGTCATCTTTTAGGATTAAAAAGTATCTCAACATGTTTCACTTTATTGAATAAATTAAAGGGACTAGGCAGGAGAACTCAATCCATGATGAAACAGACAATTTTTTGACATCATTTCAGTAATCTGATCTGCTACAAGTGCAAGGTTACAGTCAATTTCAGAAAGAATTTTAATGAGTTTTAGCAGCAAACAGCTCCCAAAGATTACATTTTGATTTTGAGGAAATAACTATTGAAGAAAAAATAATTGGTTCTTTATAATATTACATTGAGTTGAAAGTTAAATAACATATCTCTTTCCAGGTAAAATTTTACTATAAAAATTTTTATATCGATTTAAGAGTTTTCTTAAATTAACATAGTTAGGATTAAAAAAAGAGAAAACACTTCAAGTATTTTTGAAATAAACCTGGTTATGTGTACGTCACTCAACATCTTGCTAGGATTTTTCTCATGTCCTCATAGATATATTAAGTTTATAAATTCTAAACTTTTGGACAAAAAATTCTGTAAAGGAAATTTTAATACTTTTATTACATTTTGAGATGATTCTTTTGATATGAGAGCAACCCACACCATACCTGTGTTTAAAATAATAGAATTATGTTGACATCCTAGTTCTCAAGTCTTATATTCTACATGTCCAATATAATTGTCCATTAGAATAAATTCTCTTTTGCAGACTCACTGTTTTTGGTGCAAAAAACCCAGGTAGAGTTCTTATCTTACTTGTTTCATTTTGCACTTTGTCAGTGTAAGAAACACAAAATTATATCAGCTGTGCTGATAAATGCATGCAACATGGTGTCTATTCATAATATCCAGGTTAGTACCTTTCTTCTGTTTCATCAGTCTGAGAATAACATAAGTGTCATAATTTTGTGTAATTTTTATAATGAGGCTACTTCATAAATGACCTGTAAAGATTATAATATAATCTGTGTCACACTCTCATATTTTCTATTTGAAATGATGCTTAGTCTTCCTGTGACAATGTGAAACTTGAATGTATGGAAAATAATGTGTTTATCTTAGTTTATAACTTCAAAATCTTATTATGATCCCTACTATATTCTTCTTACAGAACCTATGAAGGAATAAGAAGAGAAAGACATTCCTTTGAAACTCTTGGCATGAGTATGGAATTTGTTTTATACTTATATAGACATAGGTGTCTGGGTTGCAACCAAGTACTTCTATTTCTGAATAGTGCTAGAGAGATACAGAGGTACCTGATGTTAGTACAATCAGTTACTAGAATTTTATTCTAGTCGATGGGAACAGGATAGTAAATAGTGGCATACAAAATTAGAAAACTTAGATGGAAATATAACCATAGTGAGTTGTCTCCTTTTATCTTTTAAGGGAAGATGTAAGGGACAGATATTACTCCTATCTACAGGTATATGAAGCACAGGTTTGTAAAAACCAACATGAGCAGAACCATCAGGTTTTTGTCAAATGCAAAGATCCTTTTCAACCAAAAGGAAGAGCCCTATAATATGTTCTCCTGGTTAAAACAAAAAACCAAACCAACAAACAAGGAAATAATCAAACAGGATGTATTCAGATTTCCTTTCTCTTTGACTGCAATTCCATCTGGAAGAAAAATGTGATAGCAAAAAGCAGCGTCTAATCCTAAAGTACACCACCGTATTAAATGTCAATGGCAGGAAACAGTGTTCATCCTAAATGGATGAATACATATATAAGAATGGCTGCTACAATTTGACAATGCCTTCTCTAGGGATGGCTATATTTTCTTTTTATAAGCTTACTAAGATTGTTGCTTTTTATAAGACACTAGAAGAGGACCTTTCTTATACCAAGGTGACTTTTTTTTCAAAGTTCCAGAAACTTCTGACAGCAGTCCACCTTAATAAATTTTTACAGTCTGGAATTACGGGATTTAGTGAGTGGAGGAATAGTCCCTGTGTGACAAAATATTTCTAGTTTCATGCTGTTAGCCTTGTTTCCAACTTCAGGATATGAAATGGAATGAGTATACTAGATTTTTTTTCAAAAAAGATAGTCTTCTCTCCTTAGGTCTGATCTTTATGAGTACCGCATATTTTCTGCAATTAATGCTTGGATTGAAGTTAACGACTCACTAAAGAATCAGGTACGGGCTGTTGGCAACAAGAGGAAATTACCACAGTTTGGACATTTATTCAGTGTGAAGGTAGGAAAAGGAGTAAAATCATGAAATGGAGGGATTATGTCCTGTCAAAATACTAAACATATAAAAGGTGTCAAGCAGCAACATTTACTGATTGACAGCAAGGGAAATGTTACATATTTACCTGTTCAAGATACAAATATAGAAAAAACAATTTACATTCTCAGCTAAGGGATGCTGTAAAAGATGGTAATTTCAGCACCTGAAACACTTGCAAGTAATAAAATTATATACAGATACCCTAAACTCTTACTGAAGTGGAGAGAAAAATTAAATCTACAGTCTAAATCAAGTACAGACAATGATCATAGGATAGCTTCAGTAAAAATACTGTTTAAATTATATATAACAGTTCTGCATGACAAATTGGTACACAAAAAGGAATGAAAATTCCCGCAGAAATAGCTTTGTTCAGGTAATTTTTTTCCGTTGCAGCTACTGCACTATGCTTATTGGGGGAGAGGTCATTAGTGTTGTTTTGTTTATGATTGCCTGGTAAATACTGTCCTGTGGCAACTGCAATGTGAGCTGTAAAGACATTAGCCATGCCTTTAGAAATTTACAGGGTAAATGGACAAAAAGCAAAGGATCAATAAGAAATCCAGAAAGTGACAATAATTGGTGGTTTGGTTCTAATGGGATTATGTCAGCTTTCCTTAGAATAATTTAGCAATTATGTGCATCCAGGAAAAGAAAATAATCAGAAAGATTAACAGGGAAGAATATGTGGAGTTTCCTTGTTTGTACTATTATTTATACAATGCAAGAGGTACAGTGAATCAGCTGGAGGTTGCTGTGAGGTCTTGGTCCGCAGATCTAAAAAACCTGAGAGCTGTGGTGCAGTACAGGGAAGATACAGTGATTACATGTGTGCCAGCCTGTTAACCCACTGATTCTGCAATGCCATGTTCCCCCGTTCCCTGCCCTAGCCTTGGCCACTCCCTCGGACTCCCCCTTTGGTTCCTGTACCCCAGCCCCGCCCAGGGACCGCCCCTGGGCCCCTGACAAAACCGCCCTGCGCCCGGATCACCATCTCTCTCTCTCTCTCTCTGCAGCTGAGGGTACTGGGACAAGATGTGAATAAAGCCATCTTACCACCCTCATGGGAGACCCTTCTCTACCTCTTTTATCACCACTGCGTTGTAACACTGCTGGCTGCCGGAGCCAGATCGCGGGGCTGTCCGAAATGGACTCCGGGATGCGACTGATGGCATGGCCCTAGGTGTGCTCAGAGGGAGCTGCAGCCTGCTAGGCAGAGTTAAGCAGTTACAACGTACATGGAGAAGGGATTAGCTGTCAGTAGGAAAGGCTGTATTAGTATTGTTATACAAAAGAGGGACAAAGAGTATTTGGAAAGGTAATGAGAATCTTTGAGACATAGGATAAAAAATGAGAGAGTCTGAAAACAAACTATGCAAACATCTAACAGCAAACGGATAAAGCAAATATGAACTTTTCATTTTTTTATCACCTACCTTTTACTAATTTTAAGTAATGGCATAGAAAGTCTTATACAATTGACATTATTTTTCAAGTTTCAGGTTTAATTCTCTCCTGCATTTACTGAAAGCCTTTAATAATTTTATGTAAATTATTATTGAACTAGATCTTATGTCCAAACTGTTGTATTTGTGCTCAGTGAAGTCTGAGGTGCTTTTGTTTCATATATGGTCAAATTGCTCATATATTTTAATGGTAATTTATCAGAAACAAACCAAGAAGGTATCACAATGCACATCCTGAAAGTAATCTGTACTTCAGCATCACTCTCTCACATACTTAGTGGCTTGGAGACTGAAAGTGCAAACCACAACTATTTAACAAATGCAAGTCATATTTTCCTTAACCATGTCATCAGAAGCAACAAAGTAATTTCTCCACAAAAAAAAAAAAAAAAAAAAAAAAGAAAAATCTACCAGAGCTAGACACCACCACAGAAAATTGAATCTCAGGTGTTTCAAGTTTAAAAATTTTATAAGAAACTGGAAATAGGTCATACTAAAAAACATTGGAATACTTATGAGCACAGATTTTATTCTGCATTTTCATTTAAGGAAAAAAAGCAGTTCCTGTATGTATTGAAACTTTCTGACTCTATGTATGTATATGGGTACAATTACTGTCAGGAAAGCATATAGGCATGCTGGAGGAGGGTAGGAGGCTGCACACACAGCACAAAAGTTGTATAACACCACACAAAGCAAGGCACGTTCATTTTCAGTTCTCAGTAAATCGGTTTTGAAGCCTCAGTAGCATGCATAGAAGTCTTTCTATCAGGAACATTATCATAAATCCTAATAAAATACAAATAAACATAAGCAAACAAAAATTAATTAAAGAAAGCTCTTAAAATGCTTTGAGGCAAAAATCATACCACAACTGCGGTACGATTAAAATAGTGACTATACTTGAAACTTGCTCTCAGCACAGCTTTAAATGTACTTTTCAGTTGAGACAGAATGGATTACATGTTCTTCTGTCTCAATGATTTGCATTTCTCACTTAAATAAGATTTGCTTTGCACACATTTAATATTTGGGAAAGCGAAGGAGTAACACCACTACTGAGAGTCAGATACTGGACAGGCTTTTATTGTGCCAAGTGTTCTCATGGCTCTCCCAATGTATCTCACTCCCCACATACAACTTTTGCAGCTGTAGACTTACCAAGCAAGAGTTGCCAATGGTATTGAGATGTGCCAATCTTCAAAGCCTAAATGAGCATACAAATTTTAGATTTAATTATTATTGTGTATTTCAGTTTTAGATTATTATTTTTCAGACTTGTCTGTGGCATTAATTCATGTTTCTAATTAGAATAGTATCTTGTCATGTGTTACCACTGCTGATTATTTTAAGGTAGAAACAAATATAGATAAAAACAAAATCAAATCTTTTCTCTTTAATTTATAAAATAAATCAAGAATTGACTCAGAAAATGCTCCTGGCACTTAAAAATGTCAAATAAATTGATGCAGAAATAAACCAGGTCATATTAGAAAAGACCCATCTGAAATTCTTTAGAATCTGAAATAACAAGACTTGCCATAACTTTTTAGATTTTGAATATGTATACATTTTTCATTAAAAATGACATTTTCAGTTTTATTTGAAATTACAGTTTCAGCTTTGCCTAGCAGTAGAAATTTCAGAACTACAAGGGGTAAGGACAGCTTTCTAACATTTTGTACTAGTTTGAAAACAAACCAGTGGGAGGCACCAAGTCAGAATAACAATTTAATGGAAATTAAAGAAAAAGGGAAAAAAAAAAGTAAAAGAAAACACTGTCAAACTGACAGAGTCAAGGTACAACCTGACACCCTGTTAGGCAGGGTGGTGGTAGCAGTCTGGTAGAATGGTGGCTGCAGTCCTCTGAAGCAGTGATCCTGTAGTAAAACAGTCTGCTCTTCCTCAGGAAGTCCAGTGGTGGCTGTGTAGCTCCTGTCCTCTGGAAATCCAGTGGGAAGCCGGTGTCTCTGGTGTTCAGCCTCAGATTATATCCACGATGGGATGCTTGGTTCCTCCCTCTGGGTGGAGCATCTCACAATGGGGTGATGAGTCATGAGGCAAAGTGTTGATTAGGCTCATTAACAGAAGATAGTCCAGAGGGAGTTATCTCTGAGTCATGCAGCAGGACAATGATGGGCAATTAACAGCAAGATAGTCTGGGGGGAGGAGGCAAGGAAACACTGCCCCACCTGATTTCAACGGCTGATGGGGATGGTAATAGAATACACTGCAACCCAGGACACATTTCTACTCAAATGAAAAGCTAGCAGCACAAATCTTTCAGAAATCCTCGTCTCCTGTAATATAACAGTCCAATTTTCCTGAGTCAAGGAATTCAAATATGACAGAAGAACATCTACAGTTTTGAGTTTTTACTTGAAACTGTCAGTCTCCTTCCTTCCAAGACTTTGAAGCATTTGCCAACATGTAGTAGCCACAAATTTATTAAGATCTTTATCTCATGCATAAACAGATGCATTGAGGATAATATCTGCAAAGAAGAACACATCACCTTTCTAAAAGCAGTGATTCCCCAGACTTGAAGATATATATTTGATAATTTGTAGCTGTATTCTATGGACAGACATGAAATATCTTGGAAAATTATTTGTCCTACATAGCCACAGAATATACTGTGGAATGGAAAGGAATTAAATAAAAACTGAAAGTTTGAGGAAGAATAAAATTTCTGCGATGGTTTAGAACGCATACAAAAAGACCTTTATTTTCATTGTTATTAGTGTTAAGTAAAGAATATTGTGTTCTAGATAATTGCAGATTTGTACAAGGGCTTATTTTATTTTATCTGTCAGTTGTGTCCTGAATTTATTCCTTTTATTAAACAGGTAACTCTTACTGGAAATAAAAACATTTTGACACTTGAGTTATTTAGCCACAGAAAACTAGGTAGCAAATTAAAATAATTTAAAATTAAAACCATAAAACGTTTATTTTAAATATATCAACATTAAATACTTTAACTTGGGCACATTTTTCCTGTGACAAACAATTCTTTGATACCTGGACATAGTCAGCAAAATGCCTGAACCTAAAAAAAACTCCACACAAAAAACCCAGGAAAAAACAACATTGTGTTGGGGTTTAGGGTTTTTTTTGTTTTGTTTGTGTGTTTTGGTTGGTTTTTTTTTTTATTTTTTTTTTAATTTTCTTCAAAAGCAGGAAATGGATGGATGGAGAAATCTGAAATAGTGAATTTTTTCTTTCCTAATCGTGAGTCTGAGGAAATTATATGAGCACAATATTTATGACTGAGTATTCAGCTAAGTGCACTTCTATCCCTAATAACCTCTAGCTCTGTTAGAGAATCTCTATCAAATTCAGCAAAGAGGCCAGGAAGAAATGAAGTTTATAAAACTTTTGTGAAAACATGCAGCCAGGTAGAGATGAGTATTGTTTTACCACAAGCATGAATCCATTTAAGAGCCAACATAAATTTTCCCTAAAGTAAACACTGTGCAGTGAACATTTATTGAGTTGCCCTGTGCTGCGTATTGTAGCCTTTTCCGATTTTTATGGCATTTATTGTGCCTACAGCCTACAGCCACTGACAAACGTAGGCACACCAGGGCAGTGACTACCAAGGGCTGAGTGTGGTGAGGTGTACTGTGCACCTGGTGGGTGAGTCTGTCCAGTTGTCCATGCTACATTCAGAAACACTGATTAGAACAGCTCTAGAGGAATTTTCTGCATTGAGATAAAACAGCTGAGCCAAACACATCCATACACCATCTAAAATTTAAGCATTTAGCCCAACAAGTTGCTTACCAAGGTAGGATAGATACTTGTAATATTGTTAAAATAGACACATATCCCCTTTCCCTGAAGGACTCTTTCTGGAATTTTCAAAATGTAGCTGTGTAGTTTGCTCTTCTACTGCCTGACGTGTTTTCAACATGGATTGCTCCTGAACATGACAGTTTTCTTCCCCACCTTGACCTGCCTTAATACCAGCATTGATGAAATGTGATTGATGTAGAAAACCAGTACATTGTTTTTAAACATGCCAAGAAGCAAGTTTTAGCATATAAATTTAGGCAATTCTTATTTAATTTTTGTTTTGTAATTCCATTTTATGAAATCTGAACTGGGCACTACTAAACATCAATATTCAAGAAAAAGTGTCCCTGGGGTAACTCAAAAGTTTTGGGAAAGAAGGACTTATTTGATCCACTATTACTTAGTAAACAAACTGCCCTTCAAGTTTTGAAAATATTTTTAATAATTTAAAAAGAACTTTTTGATAGAGTTTTAAAATTATGAACTGAATATAAATACGCTTACTTTACTAATATGAAGAAATTTTGTTAGAGAGTAAAAGAGTGCAAGCAGACCAGAATTTTGCAATGCAAATCCCTTAAGTGACTAGATATTTTCTGTTGTTGCTAGTTTTGACCAACATCTACATTATCATCAAACAAACATGAAGAGGCATTAGGACTGTCCATTTAAGTCATCTGGGTATTAGTTTCCAGGATTTCTGCATTCTCAGACTAGTAAATGTTTACTGTTTGTTGTCACTTAAGAACTAAAAAAGCAACACCTGCTTAAAGTTTAAAATGCTATTAGGAACAGCTTGTCTGCATTGCTTTGAACTTTACCAAATAAGATCAAATTAAGAAACACAAATATTTGAGTGCTTGGTTGAATACCTTATGAACAACATAACAAAATCAGACCTCAAAGATCTTCTCCATTCACATGATGTCATTGTCTCCTCTAAAACAAGAACATTTTTTCTAAAGATACTCCCGGTAATACTGTCTTCTAAATTAAATTTTATTAAAAATTTAGATAAATTATAATTTTAATGGAAAAAATCCTTATTTAAGAGAAATAAAAATAATCTCATTACGCGATGTGAAGAAATGCCTTTTTTGTTAAGCTAAACAGTGTTAGGACTGTTTTAATGTTAAGTGTGATAATTAAAACAGTAGAATATTGACAGTTCCATGGGAATTCTTATATTTTGATTTCCCATATAATACTGTTGTCATTATTTAGCTGAAATATTTTCATTAAAATAATCTGCACTTATAAGTTTGTTTTTAATTTAAGACCAAATTATTATGAAACCAAAATCCAACAGCTACTCCCGGCCAAAAATTTACTTTCATGATTTCAGCTGGTAAAATAATTATTGTCATAATTGCAACATCTATGATAACTGAGCTCTGGTCTCTGATCCCTACAGTGTCATGTGAAAACTACTCTAAGAAACATAATTATTGCACAGAAAACTAATTAAAAGGTAAAATGTCTATCAAAGAAATATTTAATGCTGATTAAAATGTCCTTTCATTATTGAAATTTTATAATTATTTTTAAACTAAAAAGTTGAATTTATAAGTAAGTTTAAGAAATAGAAATGCATTAAGATACAGAATGAATGTGTGTGCAATCATATGTCCTTGATGTACTGAGCTCTCTGACAACCTCTTTACTCATTTTGGGAATGCTTGCTTTTTATACGCAATTTGCATTTCTGACATTCTCTTCAATCATTTTCCATATAATTTGGAAATATAATATATGAAAGATGCCTTCATCTTCTTCTCCCTAAGATCTAGAATGTTATAGTATATAGTGAATTTTTGACTTGTCTGTCTAAAATTATGTAGATTGTCTTAGGCAAGAACTGCTCAGTTCACGTTTTAAACCAGATCATGATTGAAGCAGTTTATTAACTAGCAACACAAGTAGCAATCAGTGAACTATATCAATATCATCAATACAACAGGTGAGACTCAATACTGAACATTCTGAAACATCCTTTTCTAAATAACCCCGAACACCTGTAGCTGATAGAGATACCCCACTCTCCCCATCCCCTCCTGGTTGTGTAGCCCTAGGGTCCCCCCACTGCCCTGTTTTCCCTCTATGGTCTCTTCTCCACTACGTCTTCATGTTCCTTTCATACTGCTCCTTTATTTCAAATTCCTGTGTCAACTTCTTGGTAACCATTTAATACAGATGATATTTGTAGTCCCCTGCCTCTTTATAATTTTCATTTCTGGGGCAAGCACCATCTCCAAACAAACAGCATGGGTTGCTTCATTCACACATACTGTTGGACTCACATGGAGAGATCACTCACCAATTACAACCACAGACAAAACAGACTCAGCTTGGGGAAATTAGTTTAATTTGTTGCCAGTCATATCAGGAAGCATAACGAGAATTAAACCCAAATCTTAAAACACCTTCAGATCACCCCGCCCTTCTTTCCAAGCTTTGCTCCCAGTTTTCTCTACTTCCTCCCTCTGAGCGGGGAAACAGGTAATGCGGGCTATGGTCAGTTCATCACATGTTGTCTCTACCACTCTTTTGTCCCCAGAGAAAGGACTCCTCACACTCTTCCCCTGCTCTGGCATGATGTTCTCCACAGGCTGCAGATGGATCTCCATGGGCTGCAGGACAGTTGCCTTACCATGGGCTGCACCATGGCTTGCAGGGGAATCTCTGCTCCAGTCCCTGAATCACCTCCTGCCCCTCCTTCTTCACTGACCTGGGTGTCTGCAGGATTCTTTTTCTTACATATCCACACTCTTCTTTCTGCCTGCTGTTGTGGTCCAGATTTTGCCCCTTCTTAAAATTGTTATCCCAGAGGTCCTACCATCATCACTGCTGGGCCTGGCCTTAGCCAGCAGTTGGTCTGTCTTAGAGCTGGCTGATGTTTGCTCTATCTGACACAAGGGAAGCTTCTGTCAGCTTCTCAAAGAAGCCACCCTAATAGTGGCCCCCTCCACTCCCCTGGAAAAACCTGGCCACACAAGCCCAAAAAATTTGCTGTCTTTCAAAATGCTTCCTAACAAAGTAAATTCATAGGTAGAAAAATAAGGATTTTCTGCCTCATAATAGAACCACTTCTCTAAACAGAAATCATAATTCAGGGATATTTCGCTTTCATTCCAAATGCTGTGTCCTACTTGCTATGGAGTCTATCAACAATATGAATGAAGATCCTCAACATAGCTTTGCTTCAGATTTCTTATGATGTTTCTTACGATGACTGATCTCAAACTCATCATCTGATGTTGGAACGGGATACAGTTTGTGTTATGGTTACATAAAGTGGGACGTAAGAGCTCAGAGAAACAGCAGTATGGTCAATTTAGATTTCAACATTTCTTCAGCCTCTGGGAATTTGAATTTATTTGGTACCTCCCTTTAGCCTGAAAATTCATTGGACATTTTATAAGATAGAAGAGAACCTGTAAGTTTCTTCTGCAGTAGACATCATGAAATAGAGCAGAGACAGTTATATTTTTTTGTGGGAGTGAATTATTTAGTCTTAGCAAAGGAGTATTTTCTGAAGGCTCTTCAAAGTCCCTCAGCTGAAAGATTTTTATTCAGCCAAGGATGTTATATAATTTCAGGATGCATTTCCACAAAGTTTATTAAAAAGAAGCCATATTTTTTCTTGCATTTTTTCTTTGCTATCTGAAGACTTCCTATACTGAATGTTCTGGTCATGTATTCTGGTCTCCATCTTGCTTCCTGCTGCCAGCTGTGGAAACTGGAAGTAGTAAGTCCGTTGTTAAGTTTGAGCTTCTGTTCAAATTATGACAACAAAAACTATTTCTATTACCTGAGGACAACAAAAATAAAATGGTATCAGTCCCTAGAGTGCAAACCTGTGCTGTTAATTTAACAACCAAACCTTTGTCCATTTTCTTGCACTTTCAACACTCAGAGCATATGGCAATACTGAGACAGTTAAAAATATTGCAGTACATTTAGAGACAGACAGGTGTTTCACTTTAAAAAATCTAGTTTCTCCCAGCATGAGAGTGCCTGTGATTCCACACTGAATGGCATTAAGGGTTTTATTAGTGATGACTTAAGGATATGTAGCATAAGACCAGACTTAATGTGTTCTGCATCTTGTGATGTTTCTAAGTGGTGAAGTACAGAACAATCATGGGCTCTTCTAGTATCAGACAAAGTGGGTATGACCCCCTTGACTGTTAATGTTTTTCTTTACCCAACACAACACACTATGGGACACTTTAAATTGGGAATTCCCTTATTTCTGCTATGGGGAATGAACTGATGTTACATTTGTAGAAAACCTCTTTCTAGACCTTTTACATTTTGATCTACATTTGAAGAGCAGTGCAACATTCTCTCAGTGCCTACCTTATCGTGCTATTTGTCACACTGTGCAGCTCATACCAGTTTCATGGTTTATTTGTATTCCTGCTTTAGCCCTGCAGTGACTCTGACTGTCATTCAGGGACAGAGGTGAAGCTCAAGTCACTTTACTAGGGTATGTATCTCCCATATGTCATATTTTCTGGGTATCTTTATGGAGCTTTGTTTTCTGTCTTGTCTGCCCTGTGTCTCTTCCTTGCTTTTCCCTTACTATATATAGTTTTTCTATGGTCTTCAGCTGTACTTACTTTCTTCCTGTGGACTGAATGATGACACTCACATTCAATTAATATCTGAAGAATAAATGTACAGTTATCCTATAATGTATCACAGTTAGCATCAAATAGATAAGTGAGAACAGAATTTCCCTAACAAAATTTTCTTTTAACATGTAAAATGACTTCCAGTTAAGCTCAAATAAATGCTAATGTCCAGTACTTAAACAAAGGGAAAAACTGTCTATCTAAAAGAAGAAAAGTAGTCTTTATGATGGTCACTGTGACTTGGCAAATGATCCATATTATGGAAAAAAACGTTCAAAAGGGTTAAAGCTGTGGAGCTAGATGTTTTACAAACTATCTTCATCCCTGTGTTAATAGTAAACTGTGAAACCATGTTTCTTTCTTTTCCAGACCTCAGTTGCACTGATTAAATGAGCTGCACAGTATTTGATTACAGAGTATAATCAACATATTGCAAAACTGAGTGAATAATTCATAATGTGTCATTTATGTGACAATTTTTGCCTCTCTGTTTGCTAGTTGTCATTGAGCAGATTATTATGCTCTCAAATGCATCCCTTATTTGAATTTATTTGCTGAATAATTCCCACAAATGATTCTTATTCTGTGCATCATCCACATGCAGTTTGTTATGAGTTTTCAACACTGGAAGATGCAGTTATTTTTATTTACTTGGCTCATGGATTATGCTCTATTCCTCTGTTTTCTTAATGGATGGCACCTAGATGAAAATGAAGCTTCAGTGTCAAAATTCTACATTCATTTTCTTCTAGTATACACCTTAAATTCTTGGGTAAGATCTGGCATGCCTCACTAGATTTAAAACTCCAGTCTAAGAACAGGTGACTTACCCATTACTTTTCAGATCACCTGAAATCTCACATGCCAAGAAGACTTGAGTGTGCTGAGTCTATAAGCAGCCAGAATAGTGTGCAAAGAAACTACAGCTTTTGGGGATCTCATCCTCTTGTTTCACTTCTGAAATTAATCTGGGTCAACAGTGTTCCTCAGAAAAGATAATTATTTCAACTTTTGAAAAATAGCCTTATGGACAGATACATCTCAGCTGGGAGGCTACATTCCAGTGGAATCTGCTAAGAGAGAGGGATTAATATATACCCCGTGAAAGCAGTCAAAGCATTAGGCCATACAGATAAAGAGAATACTTTATTTCTTGTCTCCTATTTCTTTTATTCCTGGTTGTGTAATGGCCTGGTGTCTTTCTCCTTACTTCCTCACAGAATGCTTTAAGGACTCTACTAACTTTTCAGGTGTCCTCTCAGGATTTTCCATATGGATTGCAAAGCAGTTCTTAAAAGGATGAGAACATTGCTGTGCCACTGAATATTTCTGAGTGATTATAGCTAACCAGCCCCTTAATGTGTATAAGACTTAATGAGCTTTATTTGGTTCCTTAGCTATGTAAAATATGTATAAATGCATTAAGTCTTTAAAGTTTTGTAAGGACTTTCATACTTGCAGCAGCTTGCATAAAACGTTTACTAGAGGAACAAAATTCCTATGCCACATTTTTCACTAATATTTCCTGTTTACATCTGAACACATACGCTCAGTTCTGCACACTACTCATGTTGTTAGCACTCATCCCTTGGATTAAATCTAAGGGGAAAATAATATCCCACAACAACAACAACAACAAGTCGTCCTTAAGGTTAATTATAGCAGAATTGGGCATTTTTGTGATGCATATAAAATTCTTTCAATATTTTTGTGTAGCATTGAAAGCTTTGTCTGCATTCCTCATAGATTGTCAATATCTGTGGCCTGGGATCTGATACTGGTCTAAAATTTGTGACAGTTTCAAGGCTGAAATTCTTATAGTTCTGAAAGATAAACAGAAAACATTTACAATTCTGCATAGAGCAGATTCAAGAAAGAACATTGTCTCAACCTGTTGCTTTCACTTCACCATAGAGATTCACAACTTTCTCTTGTAAAAAATAAATCATTCTTTAGAGTCAGCACTAGGAGTTGCTGTAGAAATATGCCCTTTCTCACAGAGCCTGTGCCCTCCGAATTTTCCATTACTGTACATCTATAACTGTCCTGTCAGAATCTTAATCAATCAAATCAATCAGTCAGTGAATAAATATTGTACCTTTCTTTGCATGAACACACTTAATCTTGTTTTGTGTAAGCATTATCAATGAGCCTCTGGCCCCAAGTGAGGCATATCAGACATTACAATAAGACAGATTATGTCACTGCTTTATAAATTAATTGCTTTTTTGAGCATGTAATTCTTACCAGAATTTGATTTTATTTACATTTTTCTATCGGAAGGGAAATCTTTTTCCTCACCCAAAATGAATCTTTCAACATTATCCAGCTTCATAAGACTTCATTCACAGGCCTATATGTGATCTTGACCAATTTCATATTGCTGTATCTGAATTTCCTTTATGTTGGAACAGTCTTTCTTTTATAATCATTGCTTTGCTGATTTGCACCTCAACCAGATGAGTCACTGCTTCTCAGATCAAAATTACTACTAGCCAGTGTAAGTCCTAGAAGAGCTCCACTCTATCATGGTATTGATAACAGAGTACAGTTTGAATACAGCAACACAAAAACATATAGTTGGGAATAAATTTAAATTACTCTGTAACATTACTCCATTTAAATTCAATTGCAATGACATTCTATTTTTGGAAATCCCTTCTCCTTTCTCCTAAAATTAGCAAAATTCTGGAAAGCATTCATTGCTTAGATTTAATCTCAGCTCAAAACAAAGCTGAGGGCAGGACAAGAACTATGCAGAAAGAAGAAGTCTGAGGCCCTGCAAATACAATGTTGGTGGTAGCAATGGCAACTTTGTAGGGCTACAGAGTTATTGCATGAACCCAAGCTGAGGACCAAGACATTTCCTGAGATCTTCAAAGGGTAAATATGGGGACCTGGAATGTCTATTGCCATTGCCAGTAACAGGTCACAGGCTTTGTACTGAGGACTGACACTTGTAAGGCTTGTCAGGTTCCGAATTTTTCTTGATCTGCCTCTAACTTTGTTTTTCTTGGTTTAAGGGTCACAGCCATTTCACTGTCTGACCAGATGTCAAAGGTTAATTTGTTTTTCTTGTGTCTATCTTTGTGTGGTATGACCAGAGCTTTGCACAGATACTAATAACAAGCAATTATTCCATGTAGAACGAGATACTACAAACCTAAATCCCAGTGTGTTGAGGCATACAGCAGCCTCAGGATGGGAGGTACTGTATGTGGGGTACAGTGAGAGAGATGAGACATAGGATGATAAGAGATGGGGCACAGGCTGGGTACTGGAGACTCTGCAGCAATCAACAATAAACAACTGGAGAAGGACAAACCTTATTTTAGAGATAACAAAGCAATAATATGTAACATACATTAAAAGTGCCACATAGAGTAATTTTGAATGCAATATGGAGTTTGATATCAAAGAAGACCAAAGGTTTCAAGGAGTGTTAGGAAACATATGAAAACTATTTGGAGTGGATCTCCGGAGGACAAATTTAAAAACATTGACATAAATATCATATTCCTTTTGGTGAAAGACTCCAGGTGCTGGCAACACTAAAAATACACCATAACCCATCCCCGCCCCTGCCACCATCACCACCAGATTGAAATCAACTATTTTAGGATTCTAAAAGATTCTCTCTAGCCTCAGGCTGTAACAAAAGACAGAGTCTGAAATTATTAACTTCTCTAAAAAAGCAAGAGCTGCTTCTTTTAGGCACCAAAAGTACAAATCTGGAAATGTAAAACTGAAAGGTTAAAGAGATATCAGTTTATTCTTTTCAATAGTTTCCTAGAAACAATTAATCTGCATTAAATTCTGAGGGTAAAACTTGAAATTCCTCTCCAAAGTGATGGGAATAAAGATAAACTTGTTTGTGATCACTTTAGGGGCTTTTTTGAGCACTGATAAATATACAGATCATATAGGGGGTCTACTTCCAAGATACAAAATATGCAGAAATTATTTAAAGTGTTGAATAGTATCACAGTTTTTATCTTTATGCTATCACACACACACACACACACACATTCTCCAGATATCAGATAAGTCTTTTTCTAGTCCCAGGATATGGAGCTAACAGTAAGAGGTAACTGAGGATTAGGTCCATTTTACTTGTAAGACTTATCATTGACAGCAGAGAGGAGAACAGTACTCTACTTAGTGGGGCTCCATTCTTTAACTATGAAAATTTAGTATCACTGTGGGGAAAATAGTAATTCAGCACCAGAGCAACTCATGCTCAAGTAACTGGTGTATTTTGAATATCACTATGTAGAGTTTCTCAATAAATTATCACAGACAATTAAGCACAGGTGTTTTGAAAGAATCTTGCTAGCTGTCCAAGATACCATAATTTATGAACAGAATGCTTCCCTCTCCCTAGGAGAATTTTCATTAAGAAGAAAAAATCCAATATACTTTCCAACTAATGATAAGTAACTGATATAACAAGAATTGACAGGTCACAACTTGCTCCTTCACCGTTGTTCAAAGCTGTAGATTCAGAAAGTTTTAAATGTGTTTAAATATGCAAAAACTCAACAGGAAATTTCTGGTTTAAGCACCTGCTATCATCATCTGAACATTCAAAATATGAAAGAAAATATCATTAAAGTGAATCTCTTGAACCATACTGATAACTGATATTTTAAAAAAGTCTACCAAAGCATATTTTTATTATGTAGTCATTTTATTTCTCAGATAAGTTTGTATGGTACTTCACAATTCAAAAGCATTTTCATAAATGTTTTAACACACAAATACAACCTTCTTAAAATGCATGCTAACACTCTATTCACAAAAAAAAAAAAAAAAGAAATAATGAGATAAATTGCTCTTTTTATTTTTTTGAAAAGAAGGAATACAAGTAAAAAAATCTCTATAAGTACTGCAAGGCTATTACTAAAAAACCACATTATATTCTATGAGTAGTTATTTGAATAGTTCAGAACATTAACTAGGAATGATTTAATACTATTTGTTTTCTCTAAAAATTTTAACTGAGGTTACATAAAGGAGTGATGGCTAAATAAAAAAAAAAATTCATCAGTCTTGAAGAGCACCATAATTTTATTAATACTTGACTTTAAAAAGTTTGATTCTCTCCATCATTATTCTTTTAATTATTTTTATTATTGAACAGAATATTAAGAAAAAAGAAAGGCCTCCAAATAATATTTCTTAGGAAGACATGCAAACTCTTTTTTAAAAACTTAATTGTATTTACATATATACATTATAAATAGTTTCACAAGAAAATTTACTAGCACAGGGATAAGAATAAATTAGCAAAGAATAATTTTAGAATTACAGAATGATAAGGTGGTTTGGCTTGGAAGGAACCTTAAAGATCTTCTTGTTCCGAGCATGGGCAGGGACACCTTCCATTTGATCAGGTTGCTCAAAGCCCATTCAACTTGGCCTGGAACACCATCAGGGGAACAGACATCCACAGCTTCTCTGAGAAAACTGTTCCAGTGTCTCACCACTCTCACAATGAAGAATTTCTTTCTAACATGCAATGTAAACCTACTGCCATTCAGTTCAAAGGTACTCCTGGTTGTCCTATCACCACGTGCCCTTGTAAAAAGGATCCACTTTACTACTCCCAATTTTGAATTTCTTTGTATGATAATGATCTAAGTGTTTTCATCCTGATAGGATAAAAAGTCTCCTGACATGTTGTATTGGGTTTGCAATTCTCCAATACCCAGCTTTGGTAGCAGAGGAGTTAGTGGGGTGGTTGCTGTGAAAAGCTTCTGGAAGCTTCCTCCATGTCTGGCAGAGCCAATCCTTGGCAGCTCCAAAGGTGGACAAGCCTCTGGTCAAGGCTGGGGTAATTAGAAATGGTGGTAAGTCCTCTGTGATAACAGATTTTAGAAAAAGAAAAAAAAAGCAAAACTTGCTCATACATAAGCAAAGGGGAAAAAAAATTTAACCTCTACTTCCCATCAGCCAGCAATGTTCATGCACTTCCCAGGCAGCACGGCTTCAGCACGTGGAGCAATTGCTCCAGAAGGCAAACTCTGTAAATAATGAGTGCCACCCCTTATTCCTGCCTCCCTTAGCTTTTATACCTGAGCTGACCTGAACTTTTATACCATATGGTATGGAATAGCCCTTTGGTTAATTTGGGTCAGCTGGCCTGGTTGTGTCCCCTCCCAGGACCTTTCCCACCCCCAGCCCCCTGATGGGGCCGGGATGTTGGGGGACAGCACTGATGCCGTGCCAGCCCTGCTCAGCAGCAGCCAAACACTGGAGTGTTATCAGCTCCTTTCCAGCTACCAGTGCAAAGCACAGCACTGTGAGGGCTGCTGTGGGAAAGTGAGCTCCAGCTCAGCCAGACCCAGTACACATTGAAAATGTTTCAGAAGATCTTTAATAGATTGACTTTTGAGTGTTTTCATGCATGAGCCCTATTTTCTAGGCTGCCGTCTTTAAGGATGACAAGAAGCTGGAGAAATACTTGGGTTTGGAAGGAAATACAAACTTTGGTGCCTGGGAGATAGATTTCCTAGTGTTTCCAAACCTGGAACTCCTGGTATCACTCTAGAATTCATCTCACTATACCTTTCCACTGTTCAGAATTTGATTTTTTTCCTGATATCAGTTTGATCTTTTTCTTGCACTTACTTTACTATATGACTGACTCCTTAGGGCTACAGAGCTTGCTGCTTGCAGAATTCTAATTGTTAAATGACTGTATTGACAGTAGAGAACAGTAGTAGTCATCCTCTTTTATGTTTAGACAGAAAGTCTTTGAGATATCAGGAGAAATCCAAGCTTTTGGTGAGAAAGCAGCCTAATTTAAAAGTGGCTGGCTGAAAATACTAAGCTAAGACACACTAACTCTCTGCTAAATAGCATGTTAAATTGTATGTTCTTTTGTCCTTAAGAATTCTTCACACTTATAGCAAATTTATCACAGTAGTTGCTGAACACCTGTCACTTAGAAAATGGCTTATAATGTAGTAAAAATGTGTCTTTTTGATACCGTCTCTTTTCACCAAGCTCCTTTTCTTTCATCATAATCACACTGCCATCAGCAGAATACACATTGCTACATGCCTTTCACTGCTCCACACTGCTCAGAGTATTCAAATATTCTGAACAATCCTGTGTAGAAAGGTAAGTTTTTCTTTTACACAACAAGTTGTATTTTCATAAGACATACAAACTCAACATAAAATGTCTAGGTTTTGATCAACACCTCTGTACAAGCTTTCTAGCCAACCTTTCATACAAATATATCTCTGCACATTAAATTCTGTTTTATTTACTTAGCAAAAGAATATGACACTTAAAGACAGTTAAAGAATCTGATATATAATAGTTTAGAAATGCATACATTCTCTATTTCTATGTATGTCTGCTGCTATGTGATGCAATAAGTTATAATATATGCAAAAAGAATCTTTGAATTTCTGTATCAAAATACCAGAAGGTCTTTGTAACAACAAGCTTCAGCACATCCAAGCCTCAGCTGAAGCAAACCCCATTAAATCCCCTCTGAATTAGACATATACATTCTTTTTACATAATTAAAATTGGGGGAAAAATGAAATAAACAGTCCAAATAGAAACTACTTCTTTTTCAATGCTTAAAAAAGCATGGGGTAAATCAGGAATTAGTCCTGCATTTTACTAATGGTTTCCACAGGTACCCTGAAAGCAATATCGGTGCCTATTGGTCAGATATATTAATGCTTATAACACATTGAAGTTGTTTGAAATATAGTTAAAGTCAGGTTTGGATTAATTTATACAACTCCCATCTCACAGAAAAGTAAACAGTTTCAAGATTTTGAAATAGTGAGTAAAAGGAAAACACAAATATTCTTTCAAGCTGAAAGTATTTGTTCAACCTAGAATGACTTGTATTTGACAATGAACTTACATCTTTCAAAATACATACATGTTCACTCCTGGACTTTACAGGGAACTTTTTAAACTTCACTCTTGGAGATTTTTGGTAACAATGTAGATAAAATTTTAATAGCTTTTGTTGAAGAATTCTTTCAAAAAGGCAAGCTTATTCTCATGACCTTCTTCTTAAGGCACATGTTCCTACACGGGTTTTTGTTGTTTTGATTCTCTTCTAAGATTAGAACAGTAAATTTAAAGGTGTTTTAAAGAGGCTTTCATTTTTTTATGTTGGAAGCTGTTTTTAATGCTTCTTTTAAAAGGATCAGTCAGTACAATATAAGATAAAGTGGTTTAATAAAGATTTTATTTTATAGTGCTACTTGTAAGTGTAATATCCATTCATTAAAAGAAACCAGATAATATTTCTCAATTGAAAAGGACAAGTGATATAAAAAGTATCAGCATTACTTCCTACAGACAGTTCTTTATGGATCAATAATTTCTTCACAACCATGTTTCTAATGGACAATCACAGAGGAATATATTTAACTGTTTTACAGTTTAATTAGATGTGACATCTATCAAACGTGCCTGATTTATCTCTAACAACTGCTAAACTACATATCAGGATACAGGTTGACCAGATAACAACAAGAAAAGTCCAAGGGTTCTGTATACTGGCTATAGACAGAAACCATGGAGACTTGTAATGTTTGAAAACAGAGACCTATTTATAAAAGTACATTTTTTTATTCTTTTGATAATAAAATTCAGACTATTGGCTAAGTTTTATGGTAATACCATTAGTCTACACTCTGAAAGGAAGAATGCTTCCTCTTGCATGACTTGCTGAGGGCGCACAAACAAGATCTATGGAAAGAAAAGTGGGAAACTAAGCTTGAGCAACTGTTCTGTAAGAATCAAACTATCAGTACCATCCCAAAATAGTAAGTTTACTATTTGGAAAGTCCTTAGGGATGGAATGGCTGGATATGTCCTTGGCTGCAGTGAACATAAGATGGTGAAGTACAAGATTCTACATGGAGAAAAGCAGGGTGATAAGTAGGATTACAGTGCTGGACTTCAGGAGAACTATTTCTCCTTCTTCAAGGACCTACTTGGAGGAATCCCATGGCTTAGAGCCATAGAGATATTAATAAATATTAATGTTAATATTGAAACATTGCTTCCACTGAATGCGCATTTCTCCAAGAAAACCCAGCTCAATGACTACCACTTTCTGCCAATAGACCTCAAGAATGACTGTGAATGACCATCACCAAAGGGATGATATCTCTTTTTAAGTCTTCAAGAGAATTTAGGCATTGGCCTCTCTGCTTGTATTACCACACAAAGGTGCCAATTCATGTCATTTGCAATGTGGATACTTGGTAACTGAGACTAAATCCAGTAACTCATTTCACTCAGGGCATTGAAAATCTGTCAGAGGGTAGCAATTTCTGTCACTACTGATCTGATACAGTTGTGAAGAAGTGACCTAGAGGTGTAATGCTCTATCTCATTACCAGCTATGTGGGCCATCCAGCCTATTTAACTTTAATTATTTACTCTTGTTTTTACCTTTTTTCTCTTTGCTCAGGAAGAAATGCCTTTAGTCTTCAGTAATGCTCAAAGGCAATCAAGCTATTTTATTTTTAAATGTAATATTGGGACTGTATGTTTGGGGAAAGACAGCTAAGTTAAGCATTCTTCTACCACAGATAAATATAAGGTATTGATTTTCTTTTTTATTTTGTGTTTCTTTCTGTCACCTTTTTATTTTCCCATTCTCAAGATAGGAGAAATCTTTTCAAGTGTGAGAATAAAAAGCTTCCAGCATCTAAGAGGATGAGACCATTTGACTGGGGGCATTGCAGTTTAGGATTCTGACTTTATCTGAAGGGAGACCTTGACATTTTTATATTCTAGGAGAACAACAAGAATGTGAGTAGTGTGTGTGAAAATATCTGGGATATGAGGGCTAATTCTAGTCGCAGTGCTTTCAAATAATGAGCTCATTCTTCAGCTATTACCATTGTAGCAAGTCATCTCATTGTGTTTCATTTCTTCAGCATCTCAGGACACATCCTACCCATTTTAAGCATCTACAAAACTGCTTTGTATTTAAAAGTCTACTGAGTATTGATTAAAAAATCTCAAAGACAGAGGGACAGAGGAAGAAGGGAGAAAGAAAAGGGAAGGGGAAAGGGGGAAGAGAAATCATTAAGAATGAAATCTAACACAAACACAGTGAAATGCATAAGGTTTTGAATAGGAGAACAGTGACTTATGTTGAAATTCTACGTTAGAATTAGAGCGGGTTAATCTTTACATAGCAAATATTCTAGAAACGTAAACTGAAGGTTGATTTCATGGAGGTCATCTCAACAAAGATTGTTTTAGATAGGATAGAGGAGTTCATCTAGAATTACTCCCCAGTCACCCATGACTAAGTTCTGCCTACCTGTATATTTATAGTAACTGGTACACTCTTTTTCATCTTTCTTATGGTCTTCACTCTTGTTTCCAGAAGACTGAGGAACATACAAAGGCAATATAAATTGAAATTCTGTATTAAGAATGTCAAGGATCCTTCGGTCATCTTAATTTGCACTGACTACAGGACTTGGATAAATTCATCCATTCAAACATCTTTTAATTTCTCCAAACCAAGAATTATTCACTTATCTAAGGCCTGAGAAGTCAGGAGCAGGATTTAGGTCTGCCAACAGGATGTTGTAATTTTCTCTGGTTAAATGCAAACATTAAGAGTTTAGGAACACCTAATCATTTATTGTAAAATACTTTTGATACCAATGATATTAATGTAAGATTATAAATGTAATCAGTTATGAAAATAGGTATTCCTTCGGGTCTTTCAACCTTTCCTTGTGATCAATTTCTGTTGAATGTTCTTTTTGCAAAGTGAAAAAGGACACAAGTGAAACTAGGTTGTACTAATGAAACACTAGTTGTGTCACCGTAATAATGAAGACACATCTTCAGAATCTTTGAAAAAAACAGAGGACTATAGCAAATTACAAGTTGATAATTTGAAAGAAAAAGCACAGGATGATTACAGAGGTATAAACATAAATTAAAAATCTACATTTACTAATAAACACAACTTTAATAGCTGGGTAGGGTCTATTTTAGGGCATAATTTAAATGTATAGAATTGTGGTACAGTTTGTTGCAGATACTTGTTATTGACGACATAGGTGGAATAATCTTCAGATTGCTTACATGATAATAAAAAAATCCCCAAACTAAATGCAGCTATGCCTCTTCAGAACAGAGTATGCAAATTTGATCAATCTGATATCTTATGCTGATAGTAAGCTATGTATTTGTTAACATGAAAGGAAAATATGCCTCTCTTGTACTGATATCAGCACCCCATTTCTGAAGACTCAGTTGTAACTGGCATGACTCAATTGTCACACCCTTACTGCAGGAATATTTTCATCAGCCTTTTAGGCAGAGTTCATTGTCTTTGACAATGGAGCAAAGAAAACTAGACAGATGGAGCCTTGTCAAAGCTGTTATTCTGTTTTAGTTTCTTTTCCATGTGTAAAAAGTACATAATTATGTATCTACATTGCTATGAATTTGCATAATACAAACAGAAATACATTGCATTTGCAAAAGAAATATAGAACAGAAAAAAACTCATGAAATGTATTACTGTGGCTTAGCAAGTTATTCAATAATAAGTCATCGGCTAATGTGCATTTTTCAGATTGTACTGAAATTAATAGAAAATAATGTGATTTTACTTACCAGTAAGCCTTTTGTTTTTTGATATTTAGTGATGTTTCTTATTTTACATGTACAGCACACCAAGAAATGCAGACAGGTATTACAACTGATAAGTGGCACTCTATTGAGCAAAATCAGTTTTACAAGTATCTGAGTCCTATATTTAGATCGTATAATTAAAATTTACCATCTCAGAAAGAAAGGAGGTTATTATAAGCACAAGCATAGTGAAATTTTATTTCTGCTCTTTTTCAGGGCAGTATAATCAGAAACATGGAGAATGTAAACATATCTATTTTGATTTTGCATAAGATACATATGTCAGTATTTTCAATTCTTTGAGATTTCTACTGAAATTTTATGAGACCTTTGAATGTCAAAGTATGTCTATGAACTAAAAAAAACACAAACAAAAAAAGAATACACTTTTGACAAGTCCTCCAAATTTGGCTTTTCTACAATTTGACCATCTGTTTGTGCTGGACCTGGATTCCTCTGATACTGGCAATGGCCAGTATTGTCTCAGGTGGTGAATGGAAGAGGAGAAATGGTAACATATGGTAGTAGGATGCTTAATCCAGCTGAGCAAAACCAAAATGTACTACATAAAAGCAATTACAGTTTATCTTTTATGCACTGAAATTACAGGATGGTATTTTAAAGATTTTAGTAACTTATATTTTTTAAGGACTTTGTAAAAATTACTTAAATGTCTTTAGGCTAAAACCAGATAAAGAACGATTTTGCAGCCTGAACTCTGAGTTAGGTAAGAAAAATGTTTATGCCATAAATTTAGGTGCTGAATTTAGGTCTAACAAAGAGCATAAAAATTTCCCTTGATAGTCAACAGACATACTTCAGAAAGGATGTTTAGAACACCTAAACTAATTTATAGGTGCCCACCTTTTGTGTTTTAAAGTACTCTGCATATTCTTCAACAACGAAAACTAGAAAATTAATGTCAAATATTCTTATCTTCTCACAAGAAAATCCAGTTATTTTTAAATCTGTAATTTCTACATTTTTTTGGGAAGAGGATATGGAAACAGGTTTTCCAAGCAACTAAAATTCAGAATTAGTAGTGAAATTGCAGAGAAGCAGTTTTACCTCCCATGTCCTGTAAAGCTGACTTGTTCTTCATAGAAATGAAGATCAAGAACATCTCTTTGTGGTGAAGCTCTGTGTTTTTTTCTACTCAAGATAAATTGTTTTTCTTTGTATAAAATCTTTACTCTGATATGCTGTCAGTCAAAACAAATCATATTCAGAGATGGATGTGGCCATTTATTTTTGTATATCCTACAATCTAAGTAATGTGCAGAGAAGTTTCACACATTGTCAAGCTGTAAAAAAAAAAGAGAAAAAAAAAGAAAGAAAAAGAAGTCATGTACAAAAAAAGCAAAATCTAAACCTTCCCCTCCCTGCCCCCACATTAAAGCCAGGGATAAAAGGAAAAAAGCTCTAACCAAGGTACAATCTCTTCTCCACAGACAAACTCTGAAAAAGGCTAACCTGCTTAATGCATAAGTGCTGAAACTAACTCATAATTATGGTTTCCACTTAATATATTTTCTATAGTGTTCCACTTAGGTTTTCTGAGGAAATGGTCCTAGGGATATAATAGAATTCAGTACCTACGATATTTTAAGGATAGGGCTTAAGACTCAGTACAATGAAGTGAAATGACATTTAATTACTGATGTGCAGCCATTCAGTTCAGCTAATTATGATCCCTAGAGTTTAGTCATCACATGTAATTAACTTTTACTTTCATAAAAGCTTAATGTGCTGCAAAAACACCAATGGATGTGAATGTTGCACTTCAGGATTACTGACAGAATTCAAAATTAATTATAAAAGACAGTTTTTCTTACTAAGTGTTAATATAGCCATCTGCTCTAGAACAATGCAAATTTGTTTTAATAGGATAGCATATCATTATCTGTGATTTTTTTTTTTTTTTTTTGATTTCATGGTCACAGTAACTGCAGTATAAACAAGTAGGGGAATAATTGAGCTCTGGACAAGCAGTAAAAATCTATTCAAATAAAACTAGCAAAAAGACTGATGAGTAATATTGGAAAGGCCTGTTGAATTTTCTTTTGGTTTTTGTTCTTCCTTTAAAAAAAACTAAACCAAAACCAACATTTAAAACCACTGCGATTATCAGAGCTTAATTTGATCTGTATTTCTAGAACACCTCAGTAGTTATTATGAATATAATGATCCATATATATAGCTACTTTCCAAAAAAAAAAAAAGTTTGTGGAAAACAGGTATACTACTTCATGTGTATTCAGTCAGGCTTTGCTGATCTTTTTTTACAGAAAAGCATAAATAGATAAAAGCTCTGAAGTAAAATCAGAGAAGAACTGCATCCAGAATTGTATTGCCATCAATGAGTTGTGCTTAGCAAGACAGTTACAACACAATTAAATTTGTATGATACAATAGTGAAGTGAAGGGATGTACCAATCAGCTCTGAGTGAGCCAGGGTGCCAAAGCAATGTCACAGTTCGGTGAAATTGCTTAACCAGGCTAAAATAATCCTTTTCTCAATAGATCTACATTACCTATTAATGGCATGCTATTATATACATACCAAAGAGGTTGATTCAGTATCACCTTTGAGAACCCAAAACATATTTGTGAGGGTTATTGCTCAACAATAATCTCATTTTAACAATGTTGGTAGCTGCGCCACAGCTCAGGCTCAGGCAATAGAGGCAACAGGCATTTGGTCACTAGGCCAACACTGAAACCAGCTTAGCTCAGCTTCAGCAAAAGTGAGCCCAGGCCAGCCCTGACACTACATTCTCAGGTCAGGAGTACACATCATTGTGTACAAAAAAAAAGACAAAATTGTTTTTATGGAGCTACAATGCAGTAGCTGTATTGCCTTGCTCTGTGAGGAATTGTAGAGTGACAGAAGAGACTGGTCCTATCCAAAGTAAAAAACATATATAGAAGGTTGTTACAAAAATTATATATATACTTTTGTGAACCTTTTTATAAGCCACAGAACAACTTTTACAAATGCAAGAGAACGTGAAGTAACTGTGCAGCTATGATTTGGCCCAAAAACACTCAATAAATGTTTTGGTTTTTCTCATGTTGCAAGACCTCATGAGAGTTAAAGTGTTAGCATCAATCATGGAGTTTTATTGTTGCCAACCACATGCACAGACAAGTTCCAAGGTGGGTTTTATTGGCTAGGATGCTCTCATTTCAGACACAGCCAGATTTAACAAGTACAAATTTGAATTAACTTTTTCTTTGCATTGATTAGGGAGCTTTGCTTCATTGGTCCGTGACAATCAATTACTGAATTCCAAATGCAGATACACAGGATATACAATAAAGCTGGTATATCTCATGTGAAATCAATTGTAATATTTCAAATAGTGTAGATGCTGATATTTGCTTCAGCTCTTTGAAAATTATTTTTCTTATTTACTTATCTAAGTCCAATAATTAGCTTTTTAAATGGAGTAAAGTAGTTCAAGGACAGATGTATCTGAACCTCAGAGACTGTTATTCACTCCATGGTCTAGGCAGACCAATGTTTCCCTGTTCTTCTATGTTTCCCTATTCCTTCTCTGGTTTTCAGGATTTACACACTTCCAGTGAATGGAAGTTTTTCAGATGACTTTATCCCAAGTATATTGATCTGCATTTTTCAAAATGTCATTATCTTCCTTTTTTTTCTGAAGACAATTTCAATCGTTCTTTGTACAACACCTCACCTTCATGAGCACATGTAATTCTTTCCCATCTTGATTTCTTTATTAAATTACTAATTATTCCAAGACTCTGAATGTCAATATTAGTTTATTTGTTGTGTTAGTTTAGAATATTGGCTGTGGTTACTAAGGGAAGCATCTGTCATCTCATTGCAAAGCTGAGGTAACACTAGGGAACACATCCATGTGAAAACTTCTGAAGAACTCCTGAACCTAATATTTGTGTGGTAGACTTAATGCTCTTGGCTTTAGGCTTAAAACCTGAGTTCTATTTAGAATCTGTTGAATCTTAACTTCTATCAGTGCCACTCTAAAATGCTATTTTATCTATTTTAATTGGATATATGATGTCATCATTTGTGATGTTGACAACATCCTGGTATGACAACCTTGTCAGCTTGGTGAGCTTTAGTGGACCTATGACATTAAACCTGAGAAAACTCTAAACTTGTTCAAATACCGTATTTCATGCAGCAACTGCAGTAGAGAGAACTTAATCCATTCAACCCCAGTGACAGCATCATTATTATTATTATTATTATTATTATTATTATTATTCAGTATCATTATGATTATTTTATAGGAGAGCATACCAACTAGTGCAAGACTTGGTACTACTTTCTCATCGCATTCCCTTAGTCGAATATACTGGCTTGTTTAATTTCTGCTTTACTAAATGAATTGTTACCTAATAGGCTTAACAGCTCTCCCTTATGGCAGTATTAGAAATGGAAATAATATTGAGTAATTCTAGAATTATCACTGGGAAGCAGTACTTTAATGTTGTTCTCCATTAAATCAGTCACTATAGTAATAAAACAAACACTGAACTGTATTTATTTTCTCTATGGTTCAATATCTATCTGTTAAGGCAGTTCCCATATAATATTTACTATCCTTAATAGCTTAGACATTCCACCAATAATGTATGTCCTTAGACTCTTTATAACTTTTCCCTGAGTGCTATTGATTTCTGCAGGTTTGTTTTTTTTTTATGAATGCAGAATTTTATTTTCTGTATTTTCTCTAATATTTATAACATGAATGCCATATATTTTAATTTCAGGATTAAATCTTATGCAATTAACAAGACTATGCTTTGAAAAGAGAAAAAAATATAAGACAAAATCTATTTGGGACAATTTGCTAAATTTCTACCACTTAAATGTAAGTATCTTATCTGCCTTCCTGCCTGTGCCAGAATTGATCATATTCAGGCCATCAGATATGCTTACTATCTTTCTGCACCACATTTCTACTGCTATGCATTTTGTTTGCATGTGTGCAGTCTAGTTTACAGGCTTGTCTTCTGTGTTCCCAGAGGTGTCTGAAGCCTTAAATGACAAAATTTGAGGTCACACTTTATTGAACAAATCTCCATTAATTACCTCCAGCAGACCACTTAAATCAGCAGCCTTCCACAGTCTAATGAGCTAAATTGTATTGAAAGGTCCAACACAAATACAAAGGAAAAAAGTTCAGGCTAATTTGTCATCTTTACTAATTAGAAGTGATTGTTTTTCCTAGGTCTCAAATAAAGCCAATATCTTAATACAAAGATATTTTACTTTAACTAAGCTTTGGGATTAGCAAGAATAGTCTCTATCAGTTTTCACCACATTAAATTGTATTTGATGCAAGAACTGCACAGAACTCTCTTATCTAACCATACCTGCTAGGCAGCGATTTGAAGTGTATAAGTGAATACTAACACCAGTACAGAAATGATAGAACTTAAAGAGTGACAGAATTATGCAAATTATATTAACCCCCCCCTTGTATTTTTAATTTGTTAAGTACCATGTTTAAATTACCACGTTCATGCAATAAAATCTGAGAGAAAGGGAGAGGGATACATTTGATGCCATGAAGATTTTTGCCTTTTCTTTTTTACCCTTGTTATATCCCTGTTATACCTTTTTACAGCTCCTGTATTATTCCTAGTGCTTTTTGCCTACATTCTTGGACTTGTTTGTTAAGCTAAGAGACTAAACATTTTGGAAGCTTCGTAGCCAGGGATCAGTGTGTCCCAGACCCCAAGGTCCTCTCCAGAACATATTCTGTAAACCAAGATAGAACCATCCAGGGGAAGGTTCCTTGGGGAGGGCGGGCTCACTTGAACCTCTCATTGGGGATAGATATGCTAATTAGTAAAACCTATAAGGTTATACCCAATGTTGGGGGGAGACGACACGAGAAGAGAGACACAGAGATACAGGGAAAGACTCGGTGGGGTACATCTTGATGCATATGACCTGGACGTGTACACCTAAGGATCCTTAAGAATAAATACCAAGGAAAAATCCCTTTTCCCCTTCTAACCGTGTATGCCTCTTGATTTTAAGACCAGGAAAAGGCATCACATTCATTGGGGCATTTGTCTTCTGAAACCACTGCTATGCATACTGAGGCTCTACTTCCAATGAATGGCTGGGCTTTGCTTGCTGATGGGAAGTAGAGAATATACATTTTTGGTTTTCTCTGCTTCCACACAAAGTCTTTGCTTTTCTTTATTTAATTGCCTTTATCTTGGCCCATGAGTTTTTTAATCTTATTTTCTCCCCCATCCCTGTGAGGAAAGGGAGTGAGAGAGCATCTTGATGGGCACCTAGCAGCCAGCCAAGGTAAATGCACAACAGAATTTCATAAGCACAACCCTCCATATAATCAGCTATTAAACTGATTATATGGATTTTTCTATATTGGCTATACCATCTGTCCAGTAAGGTTTAAACAAAAATGCATGAGCAAAAGTGATCTTTAGAGTTTCAAAGGACATTTCACTGAGAGCAAAATTCTTTATTTTGGCACAACTCCATCCCAGGCAATAATGTCAGAACTGCACAAGTTCCACCTATAATTTTACCGCATATAAAATTCTACTTTAATTCCCATCTGCACAGTTACTGTGTATTAAAGGGCAAACACTTTATTTTATCCAGTGGTAACTGGGATGATAAAGAGACCTACCATAACATAATACTATATCTTGGTTAATGAATATTAAAATCTTGAATAAGTTCAAATGAGTAAACTATTTAGATCAAAATATTCTCAAAGGCCCTGGAGAACATTAACCAGAATCTGCTTTTACGTGGATAACAATTATTTTTGATCTTTCAATCTCTACTATGCTAAGATGTTCAGGAGTCAGTGAGTATTAGTGGCAGGACCCTCACAATAAGTTAGCGCTGCAGAAGAGGCTCTTGGGGTCAGACTGGCTCCAGCTCTGTATAGAAAGCTTGTGAAGGCAGCCTCACTAAGTGGAGATCCAGAGTGCACAGCATCCTCTGGTCTTGAGCACTCACTATAAACACCCTGAAAGGCATCTGTGTATACACTAACTGGGTGAAACAAACAGTAAACTGGTGTTAGGTGTCTCAGAGCAGCATAGGTGTTAGGATAATATACTTATTTCATATCCACTACAATGAGATTTATACATCCTTTTCTTGTAAGCACAGATAGGTGAAAACTTCTTAGTCCTACACTTGCCTGTATTCCAACTCTGGCCATGGGCAAAGGAATACTGCCTTACTTACTAGCAAAGAGAAGAGCATGGCAACTCATTGCTGTGTCTTCCCCAAGAGGTGTCATTGCAGAAGATGGATGGGTGTCTACTTTGCAAAATAAAGCTTATTGCCTCCATGAGGTATTTCTAAACCAGAAAAAATGTCTGTGATACTTTGAACTACAGTCCATTACTGGAGTAACAGAAACACCTAATGTCTTACTGCAGAGTAAAAAAATCTGGAAAAAATAATTGTCATCACCTATACATCAACACATATAAATGTCAACTACTTTAAAAAGAATATATGATTATGTGTTTGTTTTAGAAATAATTCTGTTCTCCAACATTTGGTGTGTTTGGATTTTATTCATCTTTAGCTCAACTACAGCAAAACCAAGAAGACACAATGGTGGTGACTGAAGATGGGAATATATTTCCCAGAGGGTTTTGTGAAGTTTTCATCCTTAAATAAATCCTAGATGGGAGTGGACAGGGGCAAAGTTTGAGCTTGGACCTAAGCTCTGGTTCTTTACTCATCCTGATCCTTTTCCAGACTTGAAGGGACACTGAAGGGATGAGCATTACACCAGAAAATAGAAAAGGTGCATATGTAGAAAAGGTATATAAAAGGAAGTTTGTGTAGCAATAGGAGAAAAACTGCCAGCAAAACTTTGACCTGATAAGGTGGGAAGAGACTTTGGACAGCTGAAGGAGCCAACTAATAAGGTCTTCTAGGAATGTGCTTTTGTAGGTATTGCTATCAAGAAATGCTGGTCACTTTTTAATAACCATCTCTTAAGAGTCCAGGAGCACGCAGTTAGATTTGATGATGCTGATGTGTCACTTCCAACTTGAACTATCCTATGATTCTGTAATTAATGAGACCGTTCTGTAGTAGGTAACTTGGACTGTTAGACTTTTAAAGTACTAATTAACAATAAATTCTTAGTTCCACACAGATGTGTTGCCTTTTCCCCCTAACAAAATCTGGATTACAGCAGCATAGACACTTACAGCAACTACATCTTATCCCTGCCAATCCTTTCACCTAGACAGATCTCTCTTAGATTATGTTATTCCAGAACCAATTTTCAGTCATTACTGTTTCAATTTACTAGAATCAGTCACCTCAACACTGAATAATCCTCCACTATTTTTTTTCAAATTTTCCTGAGATCTAGCTTTTCTTGTGTTTAATAGTTATTCTCCCACATATCAGTTCCCATACCTTCTTTTCAGTTTCAGCAATGAATTCTAGTTTCCCCTGTTCCCCTGTATTGAACAGTCTGTGCACTAGATTGCAAGCATAGCATTATTTTCTACAGGTATAGTTACCTTTTATCATATCAGACTTGCTAGCTCTTAGTCAAAGTTACTTTCACATACTGCTTTTATTTATCTTTTTTGCACAGATAAATCTGTATTTGCCTGGTTTCCATCACACTAATGTACCAGATGTTGAAAAAATCCCAATGTCATGTTCTGTCTAACCAATATAAATTTCTTTTATTGTGTTATTTGGAGTCTCTGAAGGCTGTTTCCCTAATTATTTAAATGTAATTAGTTCCTCCTATTTAGACCCCGGAATAGCATTGTGTAAAAAAAGGTTTGATAGTATCATTCTCTGGAGCAGATATTTCAAAATCTTGCTCTGACATTAAATGTCATTGGAGCCTCTATTTCTTCTGGTCTTTCAATGATTCTTATTATCATTTTTATTCAAATTTATTTTTAAACATTTTTTATTGAGAATTATTTTCATTGCAAATGCTTCACACCAGGAAGACTTGCGAGACTAGTAAGAACCTGTCTCAAAAGAGGAAAAAATATTAACTGAATCAAAATAAAGTTTAAGCTAGAAAAAATATGGAAGCCTATTGAACAAAAACATAATGAAAATAATGTAATTCTTATGGCATGGAGGCATCTAGTGCCATTGTCAGCAATCACAGAGTGGCAAGCACAGCAAAACAGATTATAAAGTAATGTCATAATTTAGATGGCTTCCAACAAACTAGATGTACCAAAAATTAAGTGGAAATATTTAAAGAACTGTTTGTATAAGGGATGTAAATGTTTATTTTTGAAGAAATGAAAAATGGGTGAAATTCTAGAAAATTGTATTTCCTGATAAAATGGAAGGAGACTGTGACTCATTTTTTATGTTATCCTCAGAAATATATGGAAAAAAAAATGTGCCCATCCACAGGAAATACATTCAATATCAGCCAGTATGGATTCATCAGAAACAAATTATGTCAATAAAATTTGATTTTGTTCTGTGGCAGACTAGCAAGGTTGAGAGCTGAGAGTTAGGAAATATTACATGCTCTAATCATGGAAAAGTTTTTGACAAAATTATACTTGATATCTGTAAGAAAATGTAGGGAATTTAAGATGCATATTCATAAATGTGTGCAAGACTAGCTGGAAAAACATACCATACTGTTAAGAAAGGGTTCTTTGCCATCTGAGGATGAGTGAGGTAACATTTTCTCTTTGTCTGTGTTGGACAACAGTTACAAATTATTTTCATTAGTAGTCTTGGAAATTAAATAAGTAGTCCTTTTATTTTGCCTCTCTAATTTTGTGAGACCGAAAACCACAAAGGATAGGGAAAGGATTACAGAGCATTTTGATAATTTGGAAAGAGTTGAAAAAATATTCAAATCAATAAATACACTTAAGTATCGTAATTAGGTTTTTAAATGCTATCAAGACTTTGACAGCTAATCCCTATGAATTTCCCAGGAGCATATTATGATGGATTGTCAGCTAGTCTGCTGGAAGGGAAACAGACTAATATACTTGATTGTCACTAGATGGTATTACTCATGACACCACTATCAGGCAGATGGTTAAAGGAAGAGGAAAGTATCTATTCTAGTCTTGCAAACTTATAAAGACACCTACAATGTTGAAATGAAGGTACTATGAAAGTATGACTCAGCCACATAACTCATATGAGAGAGAGAATGAGGGGCAGAGAAATGTTTTAATCAAATCATGAGATCACATCTGAAAGTTCTGAATATTTCAACATTGTTCAGATACAATCAGATTTCTAAAGATTTCTTATTGTTGATTATCCATCAACCTATGGAGACTAGAGGCAAGCAATCATATTGGGGTGACTTGCTAACCTTTGAATAGCAGCGTCAGAAGATCAATAAGTTCAACTTTGAAGACCTTTTAAAGAGACAGTGTCTTGTGTTTTGGAAACAGATGAAAAAAATTATGTTTGATGCTAACTTCAGCCATAAAATGAAGGAATGTGAGTTGAGAAGACAGGAAGGTAACTTGAATAATACTGTGATAAAGGACAAATAACTAAAGTAATCATTGTTTCTATTTCTTCCAATACCATTCTTACTCCAAAATCTGTATGTATTCTTCATTGAGGAAAAATGAACAAAACCCAGTATAGTGCCTTGCAGGTTTAGTGTATTATGTGCTAGGAGGACAATTTATTGGGAAAACAGTTATTTTTTAAATGTAAATTAGTTTGTTTACAACTAGTTTTACAAGAGAATTCTTATCGTAAATAAAATGAAAATGTTGTTTTCCTTTGAATCTTAATGAAAACCTGTGTCCCATTTTTGGAAATCAATTCTGCTTAAAGAACCAATAATTGGAAAGCAAACATGGGTTTCATCCTTTCTGACTTTGGCCACTTAAACAGTCACTTGTTTTGTGATTCATTTGCTGAATCCATTTCCAGTGCTCTTGATGACTCTGTACAGTACCTGTAGAGAGAGATGTGAAGCACAGTGAAACCCTACAGCCAATCCGTATCTTTTGGGAGAGACAGCAAGAATATACAGGTACGTATAAAAACAATACTACGTGTCTCTGCCTGTGTAATTAAAAACCTGAGGTTGTGATTTAATCTGATATGAAGACATTTAGATGCATATGTCTAGACATCAGTACCCAGAAACATGTTTGAGGTCTAAGCTTCGATTCATAGTGAGTAGAAAGCTAGTGGAGGGAGTTAGAAACCTATTTAGCTGGACACCTGGCAGATGCTGAATCTTTGTCTAGACCCATGGAATGGATTGACCAGAGGTGGGGACTTGGACGTGTGTGGAAAGCTAAATGTGGAAGATTTAAGTCCTGACTAGACTCAGCCTGGCCTCTAATTTGTAATTAAATTTAACTTACGGAGGTAGGCATGTACTGAGAAACAGCAGCTATCACAGAAGAGGAAGACATTCTGACAACAAGACATTTGCAGAAAAAATAGCTCAGATGACCAACTTTAAATTGACATTGACATCTAAAGGTTTAGCTAGTGTCATGGCCTCACTCTATAAAACTCTAGAGTAAAACCAGACAAAAATAACTAGCCCAGAACAGAGTAAGGGAGAGAGATTAATTTGATCCTTACTGTCATATTGCCAATGACTGTATTGGAGTAGAACTACATTTTGGCTGAAATAGGTCATCTTAGCAAGGAGGTTGGGATAAGGTGTACCAATTTAATAGCAGTGATTCATACATTAAAAATTCAAGGACGTAATTCCTAGGAGTGATCTGTCCTCAGGACAAGAATCTTGCTATAAACAACACTTCAACTGTGCCTTTGTCCATTTGTAGTCTTAAACCCCCCCTGTATTAACGACACATCTTCTAAAGTTTTAGCATTTATTCCCAGGATAAGGAAAATAACTTAGAAAAATATCAGCATAGCTTCATATTTTTAAAGGGATATGTTCTTTGCTTATACTCCTGACAGTGAAAGTAGATGAACTTGCCCAAATCCCAAAGTGATTTCTTCGTGGTGGTAAGTCACGATGATAAGAACATTGGCTTACTCTTATGCTAACATCTCAACATCTTGACAACTACTTAAAGGACAGTTCATGTCCAGTCAGCTTGGAAGGAGGATATAATTATCAAGATTTGCATAGAAAAGAAAACCCACTATAACCCTCAATACAGGAAAGGAACATGATAAAGCACTGCATTTTGCTTTTTAACTTGAAGCTTTTTATACTAAGGATGCATCTCATAGTTTGGAGAATATAACCACTTTGTCTCGCCACTCTTTTCCTTCAGAGATGAGCAACAGCCAAGGCAGATGGCTGGACCAAATAAAAATATTTTTGCAAGAAGATGTATTGACATTTCCTAGCCCAGTACTATACTTCAGACTCACACCAATGGCAGTATTTAACACAGAGATTAGCTGGGCAATATTTATTTCCAGAGGGTCTCTGGCCATGTACAAAATCACATTAAACTGGAAGCTTAGAGCTCTAATTTCTAGGAAAGTTTATTTCATTCTGAATGTCAAAACCAATTTTTGGTTGTTTATTTAACGCTGATTATTTTGCTGTACTTGCTTTATGCAAGCTAAAAGTTTCACCTAAGCTTTGCACAAGCAAAGATTCATCACTCACAGTTTATGCAAGAGCAAACTAATTTTAGTAAACATTTAAAATTATTTATCTGACATTAGTGAATTTACTCTATATTTGAGTGATGAGGATTTCTAGAATTGCGGTCATCCAGATGACAGCAGCTGTCTGGATATCATAGAAATAGATAAAAGTTAACACATTTTTGCTAGACACTTGAAAGTATTCTGCAACGCTATGTGTTTTTTGCCTCACTGTCTACAGCCAAGTGGATAATGATAAAACTGTTCTCTCGTAAAGGCAACTTTTAGAATTAAGAACTGTTCTTGAAATAATGAATTTGTTAAAATAAACTTCTATGGAAATAGGTGGTTTCTACAGAGCTTTAGAATAAATTTTGTTTTCTTTAATTTAAAAATAAATTGATGGAATAAATTTGTGTTCTTGACGAGAATACCAAACATTCATTTCCTAGGTTCAATTTCATTCTAAACTAGCAAGCACTTAACACTGTCAGCCCCTTGTGCTTTTAACTGAATAAAGGTCAGATAATCAGACATCTGAAAGGACAGCTCATTTATCATCCTTTGATAAATGTGTCAGTAGCTAATCTTTAGCAGTGGATGATAACACTACACAATGAAAAGTTAATGGATTCAAAGCAGTGAATTTACCACAACGTGGATGTAATGATGCTGTAGAGCAGAAAGTTCAATTTTATTCCCTATTTTATATGAAATTATATTTTTGTTTGAGATCATTAATTACCCCAATCTAAACATTATTCTGATAAACTGTATTCCATAGAGGACAAGGATGATCTCAATAAGAAATTGTAATTATAGAACTGATTGAAGTATTAGTTCAACAATCTAATGTAGTATTTCTATCCCATCAAGCTAATTGCTGAATCCTCACTAGTTAAAAATTACTGCTAAATGTCTCTTGCTAGAAGTTTACATGTACCTCTTAGTAGCACATGTTCTCATTTATATCTCATTTATTATTAATCTAAAATCAAAATCAGTATAGTCATCCTAGACCTAAAACTGAGATTGAGAATATAGGTGTCTGCTTTAGGCTGTATCTTGTCAGCCTTAGGTTGTCATCCCTGCACAAGCACTTGAAATATTCTAAGACATCTCAAATGACCAAAACCATAGATTCAGAATGTTGTTCATTTATTTTTTCAAATCTTTATGAAACTTTCTTTTTAATCTAATTTTGTAAGTATTGTAAAACATAAGAAAGAATAGGACTGAAGAAGATGGGTTGTAAAGAAAAATGATACACAGGACTTACTAGATTCTTATATTCCTTGGGTTGATACCAGAAGAAAAATGTCTAATATATAAGTTTATATTACTTCATGAACACAGTAGGTCTCTACTTCCCCTTTCCTTTATCTTCTTTCTCTCTTTGCAGAAGTTCTTGGCAGAATCACATGAAAACTATCTTTTCTAGAATTCAGATTATGGCAATTATGGTTAAAAATCTTGAAGTTTATTGGTTTGCTGTTCAGGCTGGAGGGCCTTCAAGCAAGTATATGGTATTGTCTTAGATTTTGTTGAGATTGAAAAGATTTGGGAAGGTCCCATACAGGACAAGGATGATGATAGAGGCAATATGCTATGTTTCACTGATTGACAACACACTAAAAGAAGTCTGGAGAAATTTGTCAAGGTACTTTGCCACCTCACAATGACATTTTCCACAAAAGGGAACAATCTAGACCTAAGTGGTTTATATTCTGGTTTACAGTATGAATCAAGACATTTTAGATTTATTGCTTCACTTTTAAAAGGACAAAGAAAATACATGCCTTATTAATTAGGGGATGAATTAGCTTTATTTCCTTAATTCTAAAGAAGATTCAAGTAACTATATCTATCTCATAAGGTGGTTTAGTCAGCACAAAGGAGAGAAGAATGTGGCTGGAATTCATATCTAATGTTTTAAATATCCTAATAACCACTTTTATCCAGTTTTCAGGTATATTTTACATTGTAATAGTTCATAAATATATTGTGGAAATAAAAAATATAATTTCCCAGCAGTATAATTTTTCAGGTATCATTGTCATAAAAGAAGCATAAAGTCAGTTTATTGCATGTTGTGTATCAGTTTTGAAAACTCTCTGTTATGATATTTGAGTCAAACAGTAGAACAGGAACTTTCTTTTAAAAAAAATTCAAGAAACAATTAAAAAAAAAAAGAAGAAAATATTATGCTTTATCAATATTTTTATTCTCCCAGATAGATTAGCTGACACCTTTGGTGTGTATAAAAAAGAAAGCTTGACATTGTTTACAGTAGTTTCAGAAATACGAGTGATTAAAAAATATTTTCTTACAGTGGCCTTATTATTCAAGTGTCAACATTTCAAACAATTTGCCGTGATAGCTATTACTCAAAATAATAAACTTCTATAATTTTAGAATAAAAATTTATATGAAAATTTGTACCCAGTATCTGGAGCTACTAATTACGACCAAGTGGGCAATATTGGAGTAAGGAAATAATACAATACAAGCTAGCAAATAATTTATAATGACATGAATACTCTTCTTCACAAGTCTTTTGAGAGCAAAACAAAATGCTTGCATAATGCATTTTTCTTCTTTCATGAGTATTATGTAGTTGGACTTAATTTTTTCTCCCTATCTCAAATATTTGAGTATTTAGATAATTTTCTTATAAATTGTTCTTGGATAATAATTTAATAATACATCATTCAGTTCGGAATAGCTTTGTGTTATAATAAGTGGATATGAATTCTGATTATTACAAGATAATCATATATGAAATACAGTTTTTATTTTCAATAATTGATGGAAAAAAAGAGGATTTCCAGTATCTTAAAGATTTATCCAAAGAATATTGAATTTGTGACTTATGCAAAACTAACTGAAGAATTTTAAAACCTTGATATTAAAAATATTAAAGAATCAAAATACATGAAAACAAATGGAAAACACAAAAATTATATTAATGGAAACTTATGTGCTTGCTTCAATGGTTTTGCTTCCTATATGGTATTATATGAGAATCTACAAACAGAGTAGTGAGAGATTGTGCTGGGAAAACTCCTGCAAAATGAAGAAAGCTTTTTTAATACACAGAGTAGAAACAGAAAGATTAGCTTTAGTGGCACTGGCTTGAATATAGTCAAGGCAATTCAGCTTCAACAGCAGAAAGAGAATGAAAATTTTGATATCAAAATTTTGGCTAAAAATCATTAGATAAGGTATGTTTTAAGGAGAAAAGTTTCCAAAGAAAACATAAGTTTTCTGTACCTGTTCACTTTAAACAGCGATAGACATTTTAGAAAACATACAAAATTATGGATATTTCAAAGTTTTATTTCTATTCCACTACACATTTGTCATTAAATTTTACAAAGGTGACTGTTTCTCATGAAAAGTATAGTGATATGTTTAAAAAACGACTGCATGATTCTGACTATGCGCATCACATCAAATCCAAGGAAAGTGTAAAATTCTGTTTTTATCAGTATAGTCTCAAAACTTCTAAGTATATGAGTACTGCTGACTCACAAGCAATTGCTGTAATATTGCTTTGAGATACAATTCTGCAACATATCCAGGAGGGCTTTACAAGTGATTGGTCAGATCTGAAATGTCCTTCAAAAGGTTTAAGACATTATGCATCCACTCATGTATAATATTCTATCACAACAAAGTACATTAAAATCTGTCTTTCATTTGATCTATCTATCATTAGAGCTATCAATGATCATCAAAAGGGAGGATAAAAATGAAAAAAGAATCAGAAAATCAGAGTGGTTTAAAATTATTCATTGTCTTATATGGGTGGTGCCAGGTGCAAATTCCTACTTTGTTTTTGTGGATTTTATATCACCATAGGGCTTCAGTCTGACTCAGAGCCTAAGGATTTTTATAATCATGATGGTTCACATTCACTAAAGGAAACAGATGTTTTCAAAATTCTTTTAAGCAAATAGGTCTGGGATTAGATAATAATAGAAACAGTGGGACAATGTGAAAATGAACAAAGCTGCTAAGAGATGTTTCTGAGAGGCTTGGAAAACATACCATATTTTATGGTTACTTTTTTTTTTTACAATGAACAAAGTATAAAAAGTACATTTATGTTGTCTTGCTTCAGATGGATTCTCCCACACATTATTGCTGTTGTTATTGCTATTGTTATTATTAATATTATTACTCCTGCTATTGTTCTGCAGATAATGTAAGATGAAAAACCCAAGAAGTTTGGAGATATGCAAAATAAACTCTCAGACCGTAATGTCTTTAAAAATAATGTATGTCACTCATGAAACTATGAAGTGAATAAATTGCAAAGCCATAATGAAAGGAGCTAGCCTCCTGGCTCAAAGCCAAATTACTCTCTCCACATCTTCCTTGAAAATTGTTTAAAGGAAAAATAAACTATCTCTGAAGGAAATTTATCTTCAATCCTAGATGTTCAATTACATGTGTGTCTATGACAATGCTTACTGTAGACAGCAATTGGAAAATCAGGGCTTTTAAAATATTTTTTGAACATTACAGCTTTGTCCCAGATTTCCTACCACAATATTAAAATGATATGTTCCTGTTCTCCAGTTTTTCTGCCTTTGGCTATTCTGATTTTGGACAATTTTCCTTTCTGTTTTCATTTTTTAACGGAATCTCTGACTTCTTAGACTATCTTGGATGATTTTCTGTCCATTTAAATTCTGAGCAATGGAAATGGCAGTTTCCTGTCTCTTTCCAACTTTTATCTACTTGGCTCTGAACCTCAGAACCATGGAACGGCTGACATTGGGAGGGAACTTTGCAGTTCATATTGTTCAATCCCCCTGCTCAAGCAGAGTCAGGAGGCAACCAGCTCCCCAGGTACTTACGGGTGCATCCCTTCAAGACACATGGATTTACGTAAGGACAGTTTTCTTAAGTACTACCTGATCTCACCCTCTCCTACCAAGAATAAGTCTCCTTTGCTCCAGAATTTCCCTTTATCTCCAGGCCCTTGGCTTTGGGGGAGAAAAAAGTTTTGATACAGTGGAATTGAGGGCATCCTCAGAAAGTTATACAAAAACACCCAGTGTTTTAGTTTATTCTCTTAAGGAAAGAGATGACATCCAGAAGGACCTTGACAGGCTTGAGGAGCAGGCTGTGCAAATGTCATAAAGTTAAAAAGGCCAAGTTCAAGGCCCTGTGTCTGGGTTGGGGCGGTACCAAATATCAATATAAAATGGCAAAAGAATGGACGGAGAGCAATCCTATGAAAAAGGACTTCTGTATACTGTTGAATGAAAAGTTGGACATAAGCCAGCAATGTGGGCTTGCAGCCCTAAAGGGCAATCATATCCTGGGCTGCATCAAAAGCAGCATGGACAGCAGGTTGAGGAAGGTGATTCTGTAATGCAAGGTGTGCAGTTCATGAAGGGTTGCTGCGTTTCCCTGAAACATCCCTGGCAAAGGATTGTTCCAGTGGGTGCAATACAGCAGTCCAGCAAGCTTATTCCTTTCACCCACGTGGCTCTTTAGGCGTGGACTCACACACCACACTCAAGCCAGATTGCTCAGTGTTACCAGGGGCAAAGAGTCAGGAGGTTTATTGCCTCCTGCCATGAAGGGAGAGCAGAGACCAAGGAGAGGCGGACCGCGCAGTCCCAGGGTTTTTATAGAGGAGAGGAGGGAGCATCAGGAACCAATGATGTGAGGGCACAGGGGCGGTACAAAGGCAGGACCAGGGAAGGGAGCCAATGGGGAGGGTCTGGGGCTGTGCAGGGTAACAAGCCATTCAGACAGACCAAGTCTGTGTGGTGCCACAAAGGCTGACGGGAGAGGCTTTTCATTTCTCACAGGGGGTCACTGGCTCAGTGACCTCAACAATTCTGCCCCTTTGCTCTTGTGAGACCCCATCTAGGGTACTGCATACAACTCTGCAGCCCCCAAAAAAAGGACATGAACCCATTGGAGGGAATCCAGAGGAGTTGGAGGGAGTCCAGAGGAGGCCACGAAGATGGTCAGAGGAATGGAGGACCTTTCCTACAAAGACAGTCTGATAGAGTTGGGGTTGTTCAGCCTGGAGAAAAGAAGGCTCTGGGGAGACCATACAGCACCTTCCAGTACCTAAATGGAGCCTACAAGAAGGCTTGAAAGGGACTTATGGAAAGAGCATGTAGTGACAGGACAAGGGGAGATGAATTGCCTTAAACTGAAAGAGGGCAGGTTTAGATTAGATAGTAGTAAGAAACTGTTTACTGTGAGGGTGGTGAGACCCTGGCACAGGTTTCCCAGAGAAGCTGTGGACGCCCCATCCCTGGAAGTGCTCAAGGCCAGGTTGGATGGGGCTTTGAGCAAGTGGGTGTAGTGGAAGGTGTCCTTGCCTATGGCAGGGAGTTGGAACTAGATGGTCTTTAAGGTTCCTTCTAGCCCAACAATTTTATGACTTTGTCATTATTCTGTGATATGCAGGAACCCTACAGACTTCCTTATCTCTTGAAAATATTTCTATATGAAAGGATACTGCAAGACTAAGTAAGTTGAAAAATTTTGTTTCCTCACAGGTGTAGGAAGCACAGAACTGAGGTCTCTCACTTCTTGGAATATCGCAGGAGTAGATTTTGTATGGTGAGGAGCCAACACTTTCTACCACAATGTTTTTTTCTTGAGAGAAGAGTTATGACAGATATGCTGCTATTGAGTGTGGATTTGATGTAGTTTAAGCATGGGTTGGCTTGGGTTTGCACAGATATGCAAAAACAGACAGGTGAGTTGGAATTTCCACATAACAATAAGATGATTGCAGGCAGCAATCTCTGGCAGGACTTAAAGCCTAAAAACATACACAGTGTGATCCAGAAGAAGCTTTACTGGTGAAGAAGCTTTACTGGTGAAGGCCAGTGGCAATCAGACTTTCAACTGACTAATAACAGGTTTTCATCCCTTGCACTCCTGGGCTTTGATGTTCACGTGTACTTTATGTTGCATTTTTAAATTCATTAGTACATTTGTGTATCTAAACCTAAGGACTTAATTTTTACTGCTTTACTATTCTGGGCTGCTATGGAAGAAGTTTTTAGCTTGGATTCTTTCATGGCTTTTGCTACTATATTTCCATTAGCAAGGACGAAAGAAGAAAGTATATACAAAAAGTGATGACTAAACATTTCCTCTATAATTTTAAGTCATATTTCATACAGCTATTAAAGATATGATAATTTCAGTTGACGAGCATTTTTCCTATTTCTGGCTTTGTCAGCTAGTTTTATTATTGTCATAATTTATATGTAATTTAAGCAGGATGTCATTTGTAGCAAAATCACTTACCTCAAACATTTTATCTGTCACTTTTTTCTGTGCCCAAATATTCTACATTTCAGAAAGCTATTGGTATGCATGTGATTGTTCATACAAAATCCTTCTTATCCTCCAAATATATGTCTCACACCTTTTCTGGTAAACAGGATAATTGCCATTGTCAGTCTCAAGCAAATAATTTTTTTTTGGTCAGGTATTGGGCTATTTATCTATTTAACAGAACTGGAAAATATTTTGTTGAGTATAGAATTCTTTAACCATGTATTTGTGCTTCTGATGTTTAACAGATAGAATCTACTTATTCACACTGTGATGAATTTCATAATGTGAGATTCTAATTGAGAACTGAATGTAAAATGGATTAAATCAGAAACTACAGATATCCCTAATTGTCCATGACTAGATCTACACAGAGATACTTAAGTGTTCCTTAGGTTAATAGCACAGGCATTCTGGTAATTAATTAATTTAACCCACTAATTCATTAGTGATACCCAGTAACTTTTGAACTGTCATTTTCAGCATAAGAGACACACTTAAAAAGCTGGAAGACTGAGGCAACGCTAAGATACTTACTAGTTCCAGCCAACCCAGAATATGCTAATTACTAGGTGGAAAATGCTAATTGTTACATGTAGTAGAATATAAAGCAAAGCCACTCAAGAATTGATCTGCTGGTCTGTGGAAATGTTGTCACTATTTGCAGACTACATAGAGGTTTCACAAACATAGGTCTAGTCACTCAGAGGCATTTTGATCAGGAAGGCAACTGCTCTGCCTCCCTTTTTTTAGCAAAGCAGGCACAGAGGTATTTATAAGACAGTTGTAGTAGGACTGTACAGTGGACATTTGCCTTCAACTGAAAAGAAACTAGTTTTTTCCCCAATTATTTCTTCTACCATATTCTTACTAATTCTTACATACTATGTGGATTTTTTTGATTTTTTTTCAAATATGAACTTTATAAACCTTTACAGACATACCAATAAATGGCTTTTGTATTAAAAGTAATGTCTGATCAACAATGAAGATAATGCCAAAGGGTATTTAACATTCACAATAGAGTGAGAAGTGGAAAAATGAAGAAAAAAATGTATCACATTCTCTTAGTTGTAGCCAAAAAGAATTTCAAAGCATACCTTGAGGCTGCCATGAACAAAATCTATCATGTAAGCAGCCACCTTCGGCATATATTTTGACTCCAGTATTAACTGTGTCCAAATGGTTTTCCAAAAGCCCTTGGTAAGAATTAAATCCCAAGAAACATAGAAAAAGTTCTTAAACAACCATGCCAGGAAGTGTTTCAGTTCTTTTTGAGCTTGAATCAAGCTAAAATTTACAAATCGTTGTTCAAGAATCATTTTAAGTTTAAGATAAATGTCCATATGCGGCTCTGAGAGCCAAGAGTCTTCCCACGGTTCCTCCATAGTTAAGATATGGAATAGCAAAGCAAAACCAAGAAGAGGAATCCAAAGTTTCCAGGGTTTACTCACACAAATCAGTCGCTTAGGGATCGGGGATCGTTCTGCTCTCCATTCTCCACCATTTGTTGCAGTGGGGATCCTGCAACACGCATATATCAAACCAGGAGTCCCGTGGAAAGGAAATATATATGGACAGACAGATTCTTGATAGCTGTTTCAGAGAGATGTTTATTTCTCCAGCCGCATGGCCAGAGCTGTGCTCAGGAACTGTCCCAGTCACGGGACCAAGGGTCCTTCTGCCCGCGCAGGGAACACAAACCAACCAATGGGAACGAGGCTGAGCAGGGGCAGGGAAACCCCGTGTCTGTGCCCTCAGGGCCCCTCTGCCAGGGCTACACGGCAGGGGAGGGACCCCAACACAGACATACCAATAAATGGCTTTTGTATTAAAAGTAATGTCTGATCAACAATGAAGATAATGCCAAAGGGTATTTAACATTCACAATAGAGTGAGAAGTGGAAAAATGAAGAAAAAAATGTATCACATTCTCTTAGTTGTAGCCAAAAAGAATTTCAAAGCATACCTTGAGGCTGCCATGAACAAAATCTATCATGTAAGCAGCCACCTGTGAACAGTTTCTACAGAATTTGGTGAAGGGCATTTATCATTCCTCAATTAAAATGTCAAATCTAATTAGATTTCCTCTCAACACACTGTATCTTACACAGTGGTACAATGAGAGAAAGACTTTCCCTTGAATTACTAAAAAGCAAAGGGGTTATCTGTGAAAGCTCCAAGAGAAGCAAGGGAGCCTTTCTGTAGGGTTTTCAAATGCAAGGGAGTTAATTCATCAACTGTTTACAGCCCATAAAGTATCTATGGATTTGATATTTTACCTGTATGAAGGACACATTCATTCTCATAAGACTCCAGACCAAATTGTTCTATGATTAGGAGCGATGTGTCCAAGAATCACAGGTTGTTTTGATGGTGACTGGCATCGTATATTGGCTGTTTGGCAGAGTGGAGACTTCACTATTCATTTTTTGGTACTTGCTTTTGATCTGGTATGACACATCTTAACAAAGCTAAACACTGAATGCTTAACTGTGTGTTCTTTCAAAATAAGGGTTCCAAGCAACACCATCTTTCTTTTTAAAATAAGGGGTGATTAGGCAGTCCAGCCTGCAAGTCTGAGTTACCAAAAACACACTGGAAAGCAAAATGTTAGATATTATTAATAGTAACCTAAACAATTTCAGAGAAGCATGTTTAAAAAATAAATTGGAATATTTCATAAAATGTACCGCTGTTAACTATAAGAAATAAACTAAAAGATATCAAAAGAGTAAATATTTTCGTCTTACTGATCTCCTGAAAAACTGCAAGTGTCATATGCAGACGTACATAATGCAGTCCAATGATCAGAAGACATGAATCACCATACTAATAGCACTCTGTAGGCTGGTCAAATTGTATCTGGACATAAATGGGATTATTCACTCTGCTTAACTCAATTTAAAATCCCAACTTTAACAGTAATGCTTTTATTATAATGGACAATCCAGAGTAGTTATACAGTTATAACTCCTTTTTTTTTTCTCCCTTTTCCCAGCTTCCATTGATTCTAAATACAATAATTGGGTAACTGAGATTGGGGTTTTGGTGTTTTTTTAATTTCCTGTTACCATTGTTAGAGATAGTGTTTTAGCTCTGGAATTCTTTTCCAAGATTTACTATCATTTTTATATTCATAAAATATTGCTAACTGTCAGAATCCAGGTTCTGTCTGTCCAGGTTCTTTTAAATATTCCAAACAAGGAGATTTTAATGTTTAATATAATATTCACTTTCTATTGAATATTTTATGTTACATGGGACTTTGCAGAACAATACTGCAATATAATGAAATCACAAGACAAACACAATTTAACAATTACAATATACAATTGGATTGTATACAGATGTGATTCCTGTTACAGGTCTCTGTAAACTCACCATTATGATGCTGGGTGTTCTCAGTCTTCCGAAAGGAATATGCAAGCTAAAGCCAGCTCAAGCTCTTTGTTCTCTTCAGACTTAATTTTGTTGTTTTTCCAATTTTTTTGAGAGCCATGTATTCACAACACCCCCATGCAGGTCTGGTTGGCTCGGGAAGATAATACTTTGTATTAGCTATTGTAGGGAAGGTCATTTACACAACTGCTGATACAGTCAATTACTTAAAGGCTCCTCTCTGGTCCCCTTTATGCTGTGCTTCCTTTGCAATAGCTGTGCTCCTGTAGGTCCACAGGAGAGCAGAGATCCACCCTGAAGCCTGTGGAGGGCCCCAGGTCACAGCAGGTGGAGATACACTGAAGGAAGCTGCAAAGTGTGGAGACCCAATGCAGAAGCAGATGCTGACAGGAGCTGCAGCCCATGGTGGATCTCTGCTGTAGCAGTGCATTTCTGATGGTCTGCACTCCATGGAGAGGGCCCATACTGGAGCAGCTATTGAAGAACTGCTGCCCATGTGAAGGAGCAGTTCATGAAAGACTATAACTCTCATGAGGGACCCCATGCTGGAGCAGGGGGAGAAATGTAAGGAGGGTGGAGTGGCAGGCGCAAAGTGTTACAAACTGACTGCAATCCCTCTCGGCCATCCTGATCCACGTGCCACTCAGAGGGAGGAGATAGAAGAATCAGGAACAAAGGAGTTCAGTGTGAAATATCAACAATGTGAAATTGAACCTGGGAAGAAAGAGGCAGAGAAGGCATTTTTAGTTTTGTCCCTTTTTCTTGCCATCCTACTCTATTTTTGCTGGAAAAAATTTAATTGCTCTTTCTCCAACTTGAGTTTTCTTTGCTGATCTTGGTAATTGCAGAGTGATCTTGCCATCTTCATCTCAACCCACAAGCATTTCCTTCACATTTTCTCCTCCAGTTATGTTGAAGAGGAAGAGTGATGGAGTGGCTTGGTGGACATCTGGTAGCCAAAAAAGCTTAACTTACTGCACCTCTATTCTCTGAGCCTTCTTTTATTGATTGGTCACACAAGTAAAATGGAAGTCGACAACCATTTCATGATATTCCACATAATTATTGTCTGTAACTAGAAAAGTGTTTGGCAGTGCTCCTCTTCTGTTAATAGTACAGTTTCTCTAGAAAATGAACAAATAAAGACATGCAGTAGGTAACAAAGTATAAACCTAAAATTCTCTCCTGCTCATAAATATTTTTTTCTGTCATGGATGAGACAGAACCAAATATCAAAGAGAGAAGAACTGAGAATAACACCTTCTATGCGGCAACACAGAAAAATATTTCTTTCATCATTTTTTGAGCAACTGTTTTGAAAGCCTCTAAAGTCACTAAAAATATTAACAGTATGTCAGAAAGTTAATGGGAACACTTCACTCATTACATGTGCACATTAGTTGGAAGCTACAGTGTACTAATTCAAAAAGCAAGAAAATATATGCAGGAAAATGTAGGAAATAAGTAAAGTATCTAAATTCTGAGCAAAATTATTCTCCACTATTCCTTCCCCTTCACCAAAATCAAGATGCCTTAAAATTAAATTTCCACTTCTGGTGAAGTTCGTTCTTTGTTTGCAAGTACATCTATTCTGCTGTTAACAGTTTTCAGCTCCTGCTTCTGTTCACATTTGCAACTCAGATGCTTGGCTGGGACTTGATAAATTTTCAATGTACTTCCTTCACATTAAGCCAGCTGGGCTCCTGCTTAGCAATAAATCTTAGAAATTATTAATTTTTAGGGGGTTACTTCTCAGTGTCATGATTGTATTTTATGATTATATTTTATAGGTGTTATCTACTATGGGATTCTCAGGTAATTGCTTGGAAACAACATTAAAGTTTACATTCTTGATAGCTTTCAAGAGATGAAATACCGATTTCCATTAGTGAGTATGCATACAACAGACACATAAAAGTATCAACCAATAATTCAGGTAATAACCATAGCAATCATCATGCCCCAAAAGGCATATGAATTATTTTAAAATACAAGCTCTTTTAAGAAGTCTTTGCATAAAACAAATTTTAAAAGTTATAAAAGAGATAGCAAAGTCAGTTCTGTCAAATGTATGCTATTTCAGTTAAATTTATTTGATACTTTGTCAGAGTATGAGACTGTTCCAAAATGGGTCACATCTAAATGAGTCTGTGATAATTTCTTATGTATAAATGTGTATTAATTGGGTTTTTCTTGCATATGAAAACTATTTGTGTACCTGTTTTCATATTTCCTTGATTTTTGTACTCATGCAAATACATATATATAGATATAAATAGATCCTGATGATTCCCCTTCCCTCCAGTCCCCTATTTAAGTTCTAGAAGTTCTTTGATAATTTAGACTCCTATAACAAAATAATGGACAAATATTAATGCTAGCATCGATATGCACATCTTGGTTTTAGAGATATAATTATTTCATAGAAGGCCATTGTGGGTTTTTTTTGTTCTCAAAGTGTTTTTCCTAAAAATAAAATGAAAAATACTTATGCCTGAATTTCTTTCATGGAATAGTGAAGAGTCAATAATTGTCCCTAGCATTAGCCAGCATCAGTTAAATCATGTCTGCAAAAGAATTCTGGAAACTGGCTAAGGAATACCAAGAAGCTACCTTAAAATATCATCCCACAAATTATCTGTTGTTCTTGTTCTAGTAAATCTTCTTATCTTTCTGTAGGTATACATCTCATAAGTTTATCTGTATTCCTTTAGTTTTCAAGCAAGCAACTTCCATTTACATTCTTTGGTATTAATTTTTTATTCTTACCATAGATCTTTTTGTTGTGTGAAGTGGAACTGAGGTGTAGCATAGTAGTTATCCTCTATAACAAAACTTCTGAAAAACCAAACCAAACAACAAACAACCACTTCCCAGGACAAGACTGCTAAGAAGGGAAGTGATTGATCACCTCTCCAGAGAGAAATATAGAGGTGTTTCACACAGAATCAACTTACCCGGACTAGATTTTCACCAACAAAATGCATTTATCCTTATCCTTATAAAAAATGTCTTGGGATCTCTTAATGAACATTAGTTACCAGGGCACTGATACCAATTTCTAAAGTAATTTCTGTCTCTCAAACATGTTGTCATCTTGGTAAAACATGATACTACTGCTTGCTGGGAGAGCAAATCATTGTGTTTGCAATGTGCAGACAAATCATTCTGATGTGAAACAAAGAATTGAAGAGTCTCAGCAGAGAAACTCATACTGATTAAAAATCCTGTCTGCTCTAGGTTTTATAGCCAACCTATATTATATGGAAATGTTGCCACATCCTTTAGAAATTCAGATCAAATTAAGACCAGTACGCTACTACATTAAATGTTGCGAGAGGCAAGAAAGATGTTGTGCACCTTATTTAAATGTGATTTTATTTACATGACTATTTTAACAACAGTTAAAGTAATTAAATATGGTGCTAATTACAGCAATTAGGGGTGATAGCATTATTTACTATAAGGTTTCCTTACATTTGCAAGGATAACACCTTTTTTCTATCTGTCTTATGACTTAGTCAAAATTAGCTAAACTATAATCATCTGAACACTCAGCTTCTAAACGTATATGCCTGGTTAAAAAAAATAAGAAAAGCAAAGAAATCAAACACATGCGCTGGACATTTCTCTGAAACAGGCTGAAGGAGTATATCTGAGTTTTTATCCATGTTAAAGATGTTCAGAAACTTCTTAAAAGATCTTTTGCCCTATGCTTTCAATTGTAGAGAAGAAATTTGTCAGGAAACATGGATTTTTGCCAGTTTTGTAAAAAACCTCACGATTTAGCCAAATGACACATCCTTTAAGAAGTTTGAAATGCGTATTTAATTGGAAAGCAGAATTTCACAGTTCCATTCCCTAGGCACTCCATCTCAGCTGAGCATGTTCTGGCCAGGTCTTAGCAGATATTCATGCATCATGGGATCTCTGTGTCTCAGAATTATAGGCAAGAGCAAAAAGTTTGTTCCTCTTAGACAACCAGTCGACAAGTCTGTATTTGTGTCCAGGCTGCAAGATAAATTGGAGAGAGGAGATGAGAGTGCAAACTATCCTATTCGAATTCAATCATGGTAAAAGACATCTTTACAGCTAGATGACTAGACAGAGATTAGAAGGGGTATAGGAGGTTCGGTTTCAAGGAAAACACATAACATGGTATAAATTGAGACTTATTAAAAAACCCCCAGGATTCTGGTATCTAATTTCAGGAGACCTGTTCAGGAATCAGTGATTAGAAGTGAAAGGACATTAGAGATGTGTGAAAAGGCCAGGCAAATATACATGGATATAATCTAGTAAGAAATGGTAGCACTGTTGCAGAACTGAGGTGGTCTCTGCAAAATAAAAGGATTAATATGTTGTAAAAGAAGAAGAAAGATTATATATAGAGCCCAGAAATAAAGCTTTTATTAGAAAGCATTTGAGCACTAATGGAAAGACACAAGTGAAGGTCAGAAGGCAACAAGCAAGGCAGTCTCAATGAAAAACTGTGAGGAGAGGAAGTGGAATTTAATGGGCAAGCTGTTAGCAGGACAGCTTTCAGCAGCATGCAGAGGTTTTATGCAGAAG